>NC_134564.1:8663552-8975387 GCF_025594145.1 Primulina tabacum
AGCATCAAAATTCATAAACATCATAAAATCTTTAAAGTAATCCTAATGCGGAAAACTAGCAAAGGTCTTCAGATTATGTGCACCATCAATCCAGCTAATTCAAACATCAAGTCCTCCATTATCAACAACATCATATTCACCTGCATCGATCACAACTAGTGAGTCTATTGACTCAACAAACCTTAACCGTTATAACAAGTAATATATATATTCACAAACAACAGAGAAAGACACTTTTAATAAAATAGTTTTTCATGAACATGCATATCTTTAAGCCTTTTTCCTTTCGTCGTAAACATTTTCTTTCATCATATACGTATATGTTTTCCCTTTCTATTGAATTCATATCGTTAATTATGACTTACGTATCAGCTGTAGGTCGATAGATCCATTTACCTATAACCATGGTACCTGGCGGCGGGGACATTAGAGACACTATCATCCGTCAACTGAGCCTTGATCTTAGATATAATCATATCATTGTATCATCATATTAATCACAATCAAGTTATCTCCTTCAATCTTTCATTAATTTCATCACTTATAAAATTTCATGCATATATATCATTTTTCTTTTAAACCAAGCATGCAACACGTCTTTTATCATTCACGTTTTTCATCATAAAATTCCATAACTTTCAAAATAATCATTTTAACATTCATTACAGTATTCAGGACACTTCCAGACGACTAACATTTTTCAGGTGTAAAATGACCATTTTGCCCCTAAAACCCTAACTTTCCCAATTTATCCTTAGCTCTTAAAACGACGACCCAAATCCATTCAAGCTTAACATAACACCTCAAAATACACACAAAAAAATTTCTTAGACGTAAAAATAAGCTCCTCGTCTAATTTTCCATTATAACTTAAACCTACGGCTCGGTTTTAACTCGAATTGGCTCAGAACTTAACCAAACCTTACCAAACTTGAACCATAGCTTATTAACACTTAATCATACATTATTCAAACCAAATCAAGCCATTTAAGACCCTTGAACAATAATAGAGGGCCTACTGAATTTCCTTGCCCCTTGTTCGAAACCCTAGTCCCGTAGACCATGGTTCCTTCGATTCTATACCCTAATCGTCGCGACAAGCCCCTAACCAGCCATCCTAGGACCTAGATCGAACCCTTAACAAGCTGTTGGACCATCATTACCTAACCCTTCAAGCGCAGCCACCAGACCACACACTCCTTGAACTCGCGCGGCCGAGGGACACGCTTACACCCCTTCTCCTTACACCAGCACCCCTTAATCCCCTCTAGGACGACCATGAAACCCTCTTATGGCCCCTGGACACAGCCCCTAATCACACTCGAGCCGCCCCTTCGAGAAACCCAAAGCCAAAAACCCTAGGACTCTAGCAACCCAAATTTCGTTCAACATGTTACCCGTACTTGTCCAGCCCTTAGCCATGTCTCTTATGACCCTTAAACATGTTGAAAAACATCCCTTGCCATAGCCCTATCATGGCAGCCTCTTTGTGCATCATAAACATGATATTTAAGATATGAAAACTCTAGTTTTGTTCATGTTTTGCCATAAAAACGAAAATATAAGCTAGTGTATTATATTTTTCATGCAAATATATATCAATACATATAATATGGTATGAACAATGAGTGAAGGAAGGTTAAGGCGTGTGTTTACGTATTTCACGCACGAAAAACAATCCCTTCACGCGAGGGACGTTGGCGGAGAGACGGAGGAGAAGAACTTGCTGAAATTCCTTCAAATCCACTTGAATAGCTTAAAAAAATGTGTGGTGTGTGTTTGTGTGCTGATAGAAAAAATTTGAGGTTTCTTGTGTGATATGAAGTGTTTTGTGATTTAAAAACTCCTTAATTTGATATAAATAATGGGGTAGGAGTTTAGGCCCAATAACCTTATTATAATAGGCCCATTATAGTTTAGGTAAAATATTTCGTTTATGAAAATTTTCGAAATTATTAGCCTAGTTCCTAAAAAGTCCTTATTTTCGTCAAAAATTGATTGTCGGTTTAAAATACGAATCGATGCGTTAAAAAATCTCAAAAAGCACCATTTTCGACAATACCATATAAAATATATAATATATTAAATAATTAAAAATAATAATTTAATAAAAATATTTTTCCCTTATGATCTCCCTTCTTCATTCCTCGATCGCGTCTCAAATAACCTTTAAAACACAGTTTTATGCATTCTAATATAAAACTCTATTTTAAACATGTAAACATACCTACCACATTCAATAAATGTAATTAAAATAATTTAATTAAGTATTTTTCATTTATCCTAGATTTGTATACAGTTGGATTACGTTATCGCATTTTTGACTTACAAATCCCATAATCTATTTATATTTGTAGATGTATATAAAATATTAATTAAAATGTCAGGGCTTAAGTTTACTCTTTAGGTCTAATACTTGGCATAGTTAGGAGACTTGAAGAAATTACAGTCACTCTTCTCTTCTATCTTTCCCAAATTCCAGTTGCCAATTGTCCTAACTTTTGAACTGGAGAATAAACCAGTCGGACAGGAAAATGAGACTTGTAGGATGTAAATCTTATTCTCTACTATTGTAAATCATTTTTTCTTTCTTGAAAAGTCTAATCTTCCCACATAAATTACTGTAGCTGTAAATTGATTTTTTTTAATTAGGTTTAAGAATTATAATTAGTCTTGCTACAGAGTTCGATTTCCAGGTTTAGAATTTTATCAAAACAACATCCACACCAGTTTGTTCAGTTAATAGGTATGATTATTTGATTATTCATATGATTTGTTGAAGTCTGTTTAGTTAAAAGAAATGAAAATTTTGTATCTTCTCCTTTTATGTCAATTATTGACTATAAAGTTGATTATGCAAACTTAATCAATTCTTTCGCTTCTAAAACTGCGATACGATCAATATTCAAGTGATTATGTATTAATTCAAAACATGCATTTTATATATATATTTTTTTGAATAACGTCTTTATTTTATTAGTATTTTTTTATGGCATATTAACATTGTTTTGGAAGATATATTTTGTCATCATTTATTTCTAGAACTCATGTTACGAATATTATTATATTTACGTCGATGAAATAATGTATAAATATTAAGCTTTGAGGACACTATTTTCGGTATTCGTCTCAGGACTCAAAATCTCATGTCCGAAATGATTAAAAACAATGACAAAAATTTAGAGTTCATCTAATTTGATTTCACAAACACCAAGAACATGGTTAGACATTTTGTTATTACTAGTTATTTATGCCTATTTGATTTCCTAAAATACCACCATTTTCGCCAAAATTTCCTTTTAGCCTAGTTCCGACTCGATTTGTTTTATTTTCATCTAAAAATTCCGTCGTTAATTATTTTTTGTCAGCTGGATAGCCAATATCAAAATATCATTCCGGTAATGTCGGACTCGAATGGTAAGAAATTTTTTTTTCTTAAATGATTATACATCATCTTTTCATCCAACATTTGATTCAAATTCTATCCATGATTGAAGTTATAAGTCATATGATTATTTGTATATTTCGATTTATCATCCTTATATTATATATATTTCATCGTCACATTTCAATTTTATCCCCTGTTTTCACTTATAAAATACTAATAACATTGACATAGCTCCGTTGAAAAACATATTGACTATGATGACAATAAATTTGGTGAAATGAAATAAATCTCAATCAATTGAAAAGAATCGAGTTCGAATTCAAGTAAAAAAATCATAATCATTCTAGAACAAATACTTTGGACAAAATTAAACGGCTAGCTAATCTATGGAATACTTTGTTAAAAATGAAAACGAAGTGGAAAATATTTATCCTCATTTTCTTTGAATTTTCTGATCCAAATAAGTTACGTGTCAATTCACGTATGAAGAGTCGAGAATCACGGTTTTGTCCCAAATCTCTGCAGCCATATAAATTGGATAGAACGGCACGAAATATCCCATTTTTAGATCATTAATGCACATAAAACGACCACACGCCGTCTGCTTTTGTTGATCATCCACTGCGAGCCGGAAAAACTTAATTTTGCCGAGAAAATTATGACCACTTGTTCAGCTTTCTCTTCCCTTCTCAACATTTCCGATTCCAAAATCACGAATCCGGATGTGGGTTTCTCCAAGATCAAGTTTTTATTGGGCAAGAAACCTTTTCCCAGTTTTCGCCCCAAGAAATCTGCCCCAATTGCTGATAATTACCCCTCGTCATCCGGTTCTTGCAATTCAGCCACCATCGCAAATTCGGTAACTCTTGATTTCGGTAGTGTAAATGACGAGGAAGTTAAGAAAGCTGAGTCGAAGCTGGGGTCAAAAGTCCGGGTCACGGTGCCCCTCACTGTGTACCATGTGCCGAAATTGCCTGAACTTGAGTTAACGGGCATGGTTGGTGTGTTGAAGCAGTATGTTGGTTTCCATAAGGGGAAAAGAATATCGGCAAACTTGCCGTATAAAGTGGAGTTCGAGACAGACCAGGTTTTGGGGCGAGACGGTAAACCGGTTAAATTCACTGCACACTTGAGGGAAGATGAGTTTGAGATTCTTGTATGATTGCTTTAGAGTTTGATAATAGCGTCGTTTGCCTTTTCTTTTGAACATTAACTACGACGCTTTGTAATAATTTTGTGTACAAGTAATATTTTTTGCATCACGTTGTAGATATTTCCTTACTCGAGTTCATATCTTGCACACACCCGAATTGGTTTTTGAATAAATTGTTATTGCTCTGTTTTTCTGCAAGTTATCCTATCGGTCTCCAGGGGATTTGTTCTTTACTCTTGAGGACAGAATAGGATGTTTGAAGTTAATAGAAAGGTGTGGTATGAAGATTGTGCTGAGAAGAAGGTTGATTACTGATTCTAAATGCTTGAAGATTCTATAGCAATTGTTGAGCATTTTTAGTATCACAAGTTGTCCTTAGTCCTCTTTGGCAGTTAAATGCGGGCTTTATTGATTTTAGTATTTGGAGTGTAGTTAAAATATATTTCTGTTTAGATTTAATAAACATATGAAGAGGTGAGGTTTTTTGTATCATATCTTTGCTCAACCTTGTGACAAATTGTCAGTGATGAGCTCTGCACTCAACACAAAATAAACCCGTGTAAATGATTACTGATCAATTTCAGTTTGGAAAATGTTGTCTGTGACGAGCTTATGAAAAGCATGGCATTATCCCCAACTATTTTTCTGTTCTTGTTATGCTCTACATGGATATCTAGATCTCGTACAGGTAAAACGCTTTTGGAAATGAGAAAGGAATACGCAGCTGAAAGCAATGCAAACATCTAAATATGTGATATTAATGCACCTTTTTATGTTCATTATGGTGGATGTAGCTAGCACAGCAGGTTAATAGATTTCACAACTGACAAATTATTTTAATTTAAAAGGGCTAATTAATATTTCCTATTAATCTCGGCCTTGGTAGAAGTGACTAGCGGGATTGGCGGGTGGTAGATGTAGCTAGCACAACAGGTTAATAGATTTCACAACTGACAAATTATTTTAATTTAAAAGGGCTAATTAATATTTCCTATTAATCTCGGCCTTGGTAGAAGTGACTAGCGGGCTTGGGTGGATGGTCTATCCACCTTTAAGTGGTACCACCCGCCAATCTAGAAGAGCAGGTGATTTATCAATTATGGTCTATCCACCTTAAGTGGTACCACCATCCAATCTAGAAGAGCAGATGATTTATCAATTTCTAGTCTCCATTTATATGGTGTTTCAACCATTTTAGATAAGGATGACAATGGACCCGATCCTACATAAAACCCACCCCGTTTGGGAAAGGTCCAAACCCGGTCAATCAGGCCGCGTGTCGGGTTTGGACCTGGGGTCTAGACTCCGGTGACCCGGGTCCGGGCTAGGTCTCAAGTTTGCCTAGACCACCCCAGATATATAATAATATATTATATTTATCTATATATAAAAATATAATAATGATATATTATATCCAACCCGTGCGAGACGGGTCGCAAGTCTAGACTTTTCTTGGCGGGGTGGGGTGGGTCTCGAGCTTGGCCAAACACGTCCTGTTGTCATTCCTAATTTTAGGTTCTGACAATTTACAAAAAGCCGCTCCACAATGGTAAAGGCTCGTCCTATGTGTTGGACTAAGCGACAATAGTCAAATTTAACTCTCCAATATATTTGAAGATCTCAAAATGATCTTTCAGTTCTGGGGAGAATCTTCAAACTCCGTTTCCATCCAAAATCGAATAGAGTGTTGCCGATTTTGATCGGAGAATCTATTAGAGACATTACAGTGGAGATTCTGATTAAAATATTATACAAACCACACTATCAGAGAGTTCTTTGTTATGTTAGGTCACTGATATAGATTTTTTTAAAATCTTCTTCGTTGATTGTAATGTTTTAAAACTTTCTCTAGGCAGTGTCCAGGCACTAGGCGTGACTCGACCGCACTGAAATAGTGCTAATCGGCCAGCCTAGGCGGCCTTAGTATGGTTGTGAGGCCCGGGGCCAAAGAGGGCGAAGAGTGATCGTAGGTGTCATGAGGTTACACGGACAATGACCGGCTCCTGGTAGGCTTCTGGAAAGACAAGTTTTGGTACAGTGAGAACATTCATCGAATTTGGGGCGTTATAGTTGGTATCAGAGCCGACCTCTCCTAGTACGGTGTGGTTCGGGGACGAACCAAGCGGAAGTTGGTAGGCATGTGAGGCCCGAGGCCGAAGAGGGCGGGGGGTGATCGCCGATGCCATGATGTTGCACGGACAATGAGCGGCTCCTGGCAGGCTTCTAGGCGAAGAGAATATGAATGAACTAATCTTACATCGGAAGGTGAGGGATTTCAAAAATTGTTCAGGTATGTGATTGTGTAGTTGATGAGAACTTAAAAGATTTGATGCGTACTATTCATATCAAGAAGGTGCATCTTCTTTTCGGTAGCTCATCACATAAGAACTTTAAAGTTAAGCGTATTTGACTTAGGGTAATTCTGGGATGGGTGACCCCTTGGAAAGTTTCTTAGGGTGTATGTGAGTAAGGACATAAACACGCTGGAAAGACAAGTTTTCGTACAGTGAGGACAATCATCGAATCTGAAGCGTTATAATGGTAGTTTGGGGGAGTAGTCTAGGTAAAAGAAATTGTACCCCTTATAACCGCTACAGTAGCGGTCTTCAAGAATTTCCAAGATTTCGACGAGAGAATAGTGTTTTATGCATGAGGAGATTTGAGCAAATCCAGAACAATTGGAAACAAATTGGTTCAACTACTGTTAGGGAGCGTACTAATATATATCAGTTGTGGGCCATTTAATGTGATAAGCCCATTAACTTGCAAATGAGTGTATTCTATTGACTTACAAATATGCCCAATAACTGAAATGGTTCATCTAGTAACTAAAATTTCTAAAAGTTTCCTATGTATTTTTATCACACCTGGTACCACCCAGGCGGCATAGGTACTAGGCGTTAGTCTAGTGTCTAGAGAATTTTAGAATCTTAGTTGATT
This sequence comes from Primulina tabacum, assembly GCF_025594145.1. Taxonomy (NCBI): domain Eukaryota; kingdom Viridiplantae; phylum Streptophyta; class Magnoliopsida; order Lamiales; family Gesneriaceae; genus Primulina; species Primulina tabacum. The sequence goes on from NC_134564.1 coordinate 8,671,034, forward strand.
GACGAAGGAGACAAAAGGAAGAGGGGTGGAGGTGCGGCATGGGTATAAACGTACCGAGCCGGTTCACAAGCTTTTAGAGTCGGCTTGAAAAATATTTTATTTCGTATTCGGGGTGATCAAATCCGAGTCGAACTCGAACATGTTCGAATTTTTTTCTAGTCAAACTCAGGCCTAAAATTATTTTGTTCGATAGCACGCGAGCCTTAATAATTTATAAATATAATATAATTATATATTAAATAAATTAATTTTGAATCGTTCAAGTAATTATTTTCGAGCAGTAGTTCGAATAGTTTGCGAACATGGTCAAATCTTTCGAACCGAACTCGAACTCAGTTTTAATTTGAACTGAATTTGACCAGAAATTTTAAAATTTTCAACTTTTAAATCTAGCTCAAACTCGAATAGAACTAACATGAGCCGAATTCGAATATTAAAATTTTCGTTATATTCTGCTGGATTTGATTCTTTTACACCCGTAAGGTGGCGTATGAATTTGAAATAAAATAAATGAAACCTATATTTATTTTATGATTCAAGCAGTTTCAGTTACTCTTTACGAGGAATAATATGTATGTAATGAGTACGCTCACTAATTAGTGTCTATATTTTACTATATTATTGGAAGAAATATTTTAGGTGTAACATTCGCGAGGTCCCAACATATATTTTTGATGAAATCGATAACAATAAAAACTATATTTTCAACAACAAAAAAAATTGTGTAGAAAAATCATATAAATATTTTCACATATTAATAAAAATAGATATATGTGACTCGGTACTATTATGCCTAATTCTCGATGCATAAATTTTCAAAAGATATGACTGCTATTATAGAAAATATCCCTCTAAATTAAAGATAAATAATATTTCCACATCAATTATCAACCACATACATTATAAAAACGTGGAAAAACAAAAGTGAACATGGTTTAATTACCGAAAAATTTCAAATAAATCTTCAAATCATAGTTTCATTTAGAGTTTGCTCTCTTGCCCATTAAAATTAGTTTAAGCTCCACACTTCATTTAAAATTTTGCAAAACCATCGTGCTTCCATATAATAAATTATACATATTACCTCTTTGACCGTAATGTCGTTGGGTTGTATCCACCGTATTTTTTAGGCTCCTCCTCACAGCTTAACCACGAAGTCGCAATAGATAGTTCTTGACGTAAATCCCTTTAACAACACTTAGCACAACTATGTATCGTTTCCTACGTCGGGTTTATATTAAAGAAGTTAAATTTTAAAAATAATACATGAGAGGGGCAGTAAGCCTTGATTCTTTTATTCAAATATATAACATCTTATTACATAGTAACATCATGTGGAGGAGAAGAAACTTGTTCAGCTATTTATCGTAGCTAGAATTACAACACGCGTAACTAAAAATATTAAAATTTTATTTCGAAAGAAAAATGAAGATGTTGAATGATGTCTTCATCTTGCTTCTATCATGTATATATCGAAGCCTTGGTGGATTTTAAATCCGGACTTCAGACTGTAAATTCCATTATCAGTTGTGGCCTACAACGTTTTTTAGTTGGTGTATCATTGGTTAGTAGTTTTTCATGTTATGGTGGTTGAGTGGTCCATCCTCCACTAATGGATTGGTTGGATCAGTTTTTTTTTTTTACCTTTTTCGGGGAATATATTTCTTTTGTATGGTCCCTGAGGAAATCATGACCTGTGTGGTCCTTCAACACTTAGACTTGTCTCTGCATTATGTTTGCTATCAGATCTGGGTCGAAAAACCTTTCCGAACTCGGGTTTTTTCTAGTTCGGGCATTCTGGGCAGATTCGTTTTGATCATCTTCCCACATGAGCTATATTGCAGAATTTCTGACGAATTTCTTTACCCCTCGATAGCTTACTATTCCACAAAAGATTTCTTTTCATTTCAAATATATCTTCTGGAAAACTTGTAATTTTTTATGTCATAGTATTTAACAAAAAAGATCCAATTACAGAATTTTAATAGAACTTAAATGAAAATTTGACTTTGTTCATCTATGTGAGACCTCATGCTCTTCAAATAGAACTTAAATGAAAATTTGACTTTGTTCATCTATGCGAGACCTCATGCTCTTCAAGTGGAGATTTCGTCTTCCGTAAATGATGAAACAAGAGGTGTTTCATTCTTTGGAGGGTCCTTCATGAACTTCCGGATGTTAATGTTTGATCTCCTAATTTTGATGAAATGAAAGGCTTCGTGTGAGCTTTTCTCGGTTGTATCTGATTCTACACTGACAAAGTAGAGCTCCATAATGTCTCATATGGACAAATAGCCATTTTTTTCCCAGGTCTCACGAACAGCTTCTTGGATCCATTTTGGTTTCCAAGATTTCTGAGAAGCTGAATGATGTAGTATAAACTGAGGCAAGAGCCTCAAAATCATACCATGACTTTATCTCATTGGGATATGAATTTTGTTTCATCTATATCATAAGATATTTTCTTGCAATATCAACTTGGATTGTGGCTGGGTTGATACATATTATTGTTTTTAATTTCTCTCAGTTATGTTGGTATACATGAAATGGAGAAACTATAAGCTCGTTAGTACCAACCTTTTATGTTCTCTTGTCGATTTGAGGTCTAAGGTTGATATCTCTCTCTTCAATCACATTGGTGACGGGTTGACTTGAAGGCTCAAGATAAGAATCTAGAGCTTCAATTTTTGCTTCGGCCGACTCATCTAAAGATGTTCCCAACTTAGCACTTGTGCTTGGATCAAAGTGTTTTATTCCCTTTCTGTCATTTTTTGGACAATTGGTCGAAATATGTCATCTTGCTCCACAACAACAGTTAAAATCTTTAAAACTTTCACTAGCTCGGGTTTGAGCTCTTCTGAAAGTTTTCTTTGTTGGCGTACATCCCGTGCTTTGAGATGAGTTTGATGCTTAGGATGACATCTTACTTCTTAATGGTCCACTTATTTACCAAGATTTGTAAAATATGTCTTTGTCTAGACCATACTATTCTTGGTTTCAAGTATTTCTTCCGCTTCGGGCATAATTATGAGATATAAAGTCCTTCTTTTTATGTCTTTGTGGCTTATTTCTAATGATTGTTGGAAGATCATTTTTTTTACAACAAAAAGAGTACATTTATAAATATTTTTTATTCATTTGTAATTATTTTGTAACGCTGTCATATGACACAATTCTGTCAATTTTCCTTTGATAAAAGAGGCCCTCCGTGCCAATATATCTGGATTGCCATAGACATATTCCTTAATTAGCATTTCTCTCCAGTGGCTTGACATTTTGACGAATAAAAATTGCATTGTTATATTTTCTTCGACCCCTAAATTTCATATATATTTAGTAAATAACATAATATATTCATCCACTAGACAGAGGTCATGTAATTCAAGACTATAAAGAGTTTGAATATATTTATTTTTCTTCTCTGTGTCTTGACTCTTGAAATTTCTTACCCCTATAAATTGTGCTTTAGATAGGGTTATAATTCTTCCAGCTATCTCACTAAGAGATTCTCTAGCTATGACTAACTCTTTGATTTCCGTCGAAGTCATTTCCCAAACAATATTGACTGATTCCATCAGACTCATTTCTAAAAGTTTAATTAATCTTTGTTTGTTGAGATTAAATATTCTTACAGTCATTCTTATAGTCTATGTCTAGTCATCTATGGGATCTTATTTGTTTTTGAAGTCCAGTACATCAAGATTAAGCATAGCCTTGTAAGGATGTATTGGTTCTAAAACGGACTTCCCATAGAGTGTTTGGTGCAATGAAATTTGATTTTTCCTCGACCTTGTTCCTAATGGGTTTGCTTCTCCACCTAAATGGAAATATGTTTGGTGTCCTATCATATTTGTATTATGAGGTCTCATACTTTTTCTTGGTGGTTCATCGGAAGATGATCAAGTTATTGAAGGATGTTCACTCCTATTGTGTTCATCTTCATATCTATGACATTGATATTCGTAAAAGAGTACACAAGGTCTTGAAGATCTTTTAGACAAATCTTTTCTATGTTTTCATCAGCTTAATTTCTTTTTAAGACAACTTTAATTAATTTGATCATTTTTTCTTCGTCGGAAAAATGTTTTGGCATTACCTTGGCTGTCCCCCTGTTTGGTTTAATAAGGATTCAGTACCAACAATGATGATAATCTTCCTTCCGAGATCTTTTTATCAGAACTTGATTGTTGTTCTAGAGTTCGGATTCTTGTTTGAATATCCTTTAATGTTTCAAGAATTTATTCTTGTTTCTCAAAGATTTCCTTAATTTTACGCTGTACATATTATGACTGATTGATAAGTGCAAGATTTGCACTTAATTTATATTAGAATCCATTTTGAATTATGCTTGTTTCGAACAGAATTATGCGTTTTTGGTTTGTTTTTGTTGTCATTTCAGGAATGGAGAAAATAGTCGGCACGAAACCAAGTGGACTAAGAAAACAGAGAGTAGTGCGTAACCGAGAGCACACCCACGGACAGAGGTGCACGCGCGGCATCAAGCCACACAGCAGAAGCGCACGTGCGGCCGCGCAACTGCACGCGCAACCGCGCGCGCCGAGCGTCCAGAATCTTATAAAATGCGCGAGTTAGGTCAGAAAAAAAGAGCTGCCTTGGAAAGAAACACACGAGAGAAGAGAGGCGCAGACACGAGACGAAGATCTAGAGTGCGAAGAACAATCACAAATACGAAGAACGACGGATCTGGGGACGAAGACGACGCTTCAGATTTGTCATATATTCTCTCGCTTTTATATTTTCCTTTATCTCGATGTCTAAACCTTCGAACATGTGTTGTTTTTATTTAGAATTCATCATGAACTAATTTTCTAGTCTAGAGAATGACATAACTTTGTTGATACGATAATTTGACGCAGTTGTTTATTTGATTGAATTCGCTTTTGTTTAATTGTGTTCTCTGTGTTTAATTGTACTGCAATTTACTGGCCATAAATTGTGTGTTGTTTGATTAATTCTACAACTCGGGAGATGGACTAGGTTTATAGATCATTAGAGACACATCGTTGAATGTTTATATCGTTCGGAAGGCGTATAACTTTCGCGAGGCTTAGGTAAGAACATTGTTTGCATTTATCAATTAAACTTAGATTTTATTAAGAATAATGAATCGAAGTTTGATTGATACAATTTATTCGTCACTTGGAAAAGGGGGAATAAAATAATTAAGTATTCTGGGTCATTAAATAATTGGAATTCGTGAATATAAATTTAACTGGGAATAATTATCGTGGAAACTTGGTGAAATCATTTCTCTAGATATTTTCTCTCATTGTTATTCCTCAACTCAGGTGATTAGATTAATTATTTGTTTTCAATTAATTCGTTTAAGTAAACCAAATCTCTTTTGATTTTTCTAAATAAAGTTGAGACTATTTTAATTACAAGCATTGATATAATTTTAGTTTACACTCCTCGTGGGATCGACACTCGTACTCAAAATTTCATTCTACTATAACTTGACACCGTACACTTGCGGTAGTGAAAATACGCAACAAGTTTTTTGCGTCGTTGCCGGGGACTGTCAAGATTGAAATCTGACTTACGCCGTGACCCATGCAGTTGGGCATCTTTCATTATATCACGAATCATGCCCTCATCCCATCAAACAGAAATTATAAAAGACAAAGTGGCATTGATTTACGCCATAATGACCGGGAAGATAGTGGATCTAGGGAAGATAATCAATGGTTCTATTATGCGTGCTGGTGAAGGACTTATGACTGTCAGTCTCCCCTGTTCACATACTATCACTGCACTATGTCTTCATGCCGGTGTGCAATGGGGCTCGGATGAATAAGTTTTGAAAGCCAAGGGCCCAATCACAGTATATACTCCAAACCGATTGCGCTTTGAAGGCGAGTTGGAAAGACAAGCTGCTAGGGCAGCTTACAATCAGAGGGCCAGAGAACGCCAGCCGCCGCCGCCACCGTCGATCCCTCGAGTCAGCCTGCGAGACAGGGTATTCAAGATGGAGCAAGACTTGGCAGAACACCGACACACCACTAATACTTTCATGTCATTTGTGATAGATTTCACATCGGTGCTCGCCCAGCGTTTCCCACCTATTGGACCCGAGGATGATCCCTTTCCACCACACCCAGCCTGGCCACCACAGTACCCACCACCAGATCTATCACCGCCGCAGCCCATGGACGATGATGCTGAAGATGCTGCGAACGATGACTCGAGCCCCGAGTTCTGTCACTCGTGCGCGAGGTATGTGTTGTCGTGTTCTTTATTTCTATACATTGAGGACAATGCATACATTAAGTTTGGGGGGGTGAATTTGCTTGCACGTTAGAATTATTATTATTATTTAAATTGATATTTTTTTTCTTTAGTTTTTATTTATTTTTTGCATGCTAGATTTGTTAGAAAGAGTCATGGATAAGTAAAATGTGTGGCCGATGATGAAAAATTGAATTGTGGTTCTGAAGTATATATGGGTTCATGATAACTTAGGAGTCACATTATTTTGCACTGTCGTGCTTGTTGATACTATCGTTGCTTAGAGACAAGTTGCATGCCTGTGATGCTAAATAGACGATGGAGATCTGATTCTTGGTAATTCTTGCATGACATTGATTGACACTTTTGCAAACATAGAAATGATCTAGGCAATTTTTCACAATATATTTGGGCCTATGTCCTTTGTTTACTGTCAATTGTAGCCCTTTGAGCTTCGAGTTAATTGAGATGCTTAAAATTTCTTTTGTACCTACCTCGTATATCATCTTTGGTTGAACAAATGCATGTGATTGGTTTATATGAGTTGACTAATAGATTGGCGGAAATCTAGAACTTGCTTGAACATTTTTCGAGGCAAAATACGGATAATATGTGACATAAGAATGATTTAGGCAATCCTTGGAGCCGTTTTGAGCCTTCGAAGCCTACCAAATGAACATGAAATATCCCTAGTGTCCCATTTTGAGCCTACTAAAAATCAAGTGGTGTATGTCAATGACATACAATTAGCCCCTACTTGTATCTATTCTAGATCCCACAACGACTACCTAATGAAGCTTATACACTTATTGTCCTACCTAATTTTGAGAGAAATAAGTTCACGGGTGTTGTAATGATTCAAATACTCCTTGAAAAGAAAAGACAAAGTTAAATGTGCTAAAACGAGTTGAAAAGAGACAAAAAAAATGAATCAAAAGTGATGAAAAATAAAGGAAAATATGGGAGATGAAGGATATGATTGGGAAGAAAACAACAAAGTGATGGTGAATGAAATGAGGATGAGAATTATGAAAATTCAATTATTTCTCTCAAATCTTGATCTCTATACCTTTATTGTAGCCATGAGCCATAGCCTAACATTACAAGCCTACAAGACCTATTAACCTTGTCACATTCATCCAATATACTAGTTGAGAAAAGTTGTTCAAGTCAAGCCTATGGATACCTGAAAAGCATTGTTATCAAGTATAGACTTTAATAACTTGCTTTGCAAGCATCTTATTGTGTGATTTCATCTGTGGCGTACTTATGTTAACTATCTTTCGAGCCAAATAATCACCGATAAAGTCCTATGTGATCTGTGAATGCGAATTTATATTTTGATGAAGTGTGAGCGGCACTGAGCTGATGATTTCTTGAGTTTGTAAGGCGAATGGGTATGACAACTCTATTTGAGCATTCGATTGTGTAAATGAACATTGACATATCACACACGCACTTGACTCTTGAGAAATCTTGAATTACATGAAATTAAATAACTCGGAGGTCAATATCACTTTTCGCATATCCATGACTATAGTAGTTTGCGTAATTTTTTTTCCTTGTTTATTAGCCTTTATTTTATTTTGCTCGGGACTAGCAAAAGTTCAAGTTTGGGGGGGTTTGATAAGTGCAAGACTTGCACTTAATTTATATTAGAATCCATTTTGAATTATACTTGTTTCGAACAGAATTATGCGTTTTTGGTTTATTTTTGTTGTCATTTCAGGAATGGAGAAAATAGTGGGCACGAAACCAAGTGGACTAAGAAAACAGATTAGTGCGCAGCCGAGAGCACACCCACGGACAGAGGTGCGCGCGCGGCCGTGCCACTTCACGCGCAGCCGCGCGCTCGCATCATCAAGCCACACAGCAGAAGCGCACGCGTGGCCGCGCAACTTCACGCGCCGAGCGTCCAGAATCTTATAAAATGCGCGAGTTAGGTCAGAAAAAAAATAGCCGCCTTGGGAAAGAAACACACGAGAGAAGAGAGGCGCAGACACGAGACTAAGATCTAGAGTGCGAAGAACAATCACAAATACGAAGAACGACGGATCTGGGGACGGAGACGACACTTCAGATTTGTCATCTATTCTCTCGCTTTTATATTTTTCTTTATCTCGATGTCTAAACCTTCGAACATGTGTTGTTTTTATTTAGAATTTTTCATGAACTAATTTTCTAGTCTAGAGAATGACGTAACTTTGTTGATACGATAATTTGACGCAGTTTTTTATTTGATTGAATTCCGCTTTTGTTTAATTGTGTTCTCTGTGTTTAATTGTACTGCAATTTACTGGCCATAAATTGTGTTTTGTTTGATTAATTCTACAACTCGGGAGAGGGACTAGGATTATAGATAATTAAAGACACATCGTTGAATGTTTATATTATTCGGAAGGCGTATAACTTTCGCGAGACTTAGGTAAGAACATTGTTTGCATTTATCAATTAAACTTAGATTTTATTAGGAATAATTGAATCGAAGTTTGATTGATACAATTTATTCGTCATTTGGAAAAGGGGAGAATAAAATAATTAAGTGTTCTAGGTAATTAAATAATTGAAATTCGTGAATATAAATTTAACTGGAAATAACTATCGTGGAAACTTGGTGAAATCATTTCTCTAGATATTTTCTCTCATTGTTATTCCTCAACTCGATGATTAGATTAATTATTTGTTTTCAATTAATTCGTTTAAGTAAACCAAATCTCTTTTGATTTTTCTAAATAAAGTTGAGACTATTTTAATTACAAGCATTGATATAATTTTAGTTTACACTCCTCGTGGGATCGACACTCGTACTCAAAATTTCATTTTACTATAACTTGACACCGTACACTTGCGGTAGTGAAAATACGCAACACTGATTTTCATAGTTTGTATCGTCTTTTGAATCTCTCTAAGATCTTCGAAGAGTTTAGAGAAATCCGAGACTATTTCTAGGAAGCTATTACTCTGAATCAAAAGTTTACTTTAGGTTCCTGATATTTTTCTTTTTGTTCCTGATTTCTAAACTTACTTAGAACTTCTTGTAAATATTCCAAAATATTGGAATAAGTGATAATTTTTGAGAAAAATCTCATCATCAAGCATTTAATTACACAATAATAATTAAATATATGTTTGAAATAATTTTACCTTAGCTCTGATACTATTTCTGCCCAATTATAAAATCAAGGATATTTTTAACCACTTTGTCAAAAGAGTAAATCTCTTGTGAGATGGTCTCGCGAATTTTTTTCGTGATACATTTCAATCATGTTCATATATATAGTAAAAAATAATATTTTTTAATGGGTGACCCAAATAGAACATTAATCACAAAAATTAGAGAGTTCAAACTAGGTTTTAATGTCCTAGAGAGTAAATCATAAATTAAAACTCGAATTGATGAATTTTTTATAATTTATCATTTAATCACCTTGTTCAAAACAAAAATTACATTTTGACATTAGAAATTGTGTTTTTCTCTCTCCATTTTCAAAATTATTTAAGTCAAAATAATTACATATATACATTGTAACTGTTAAAAAAGACTCCAATACTCTTCATAATATTTAAATATTCTATCTGAAGTCAGAAAGAATAATTTACATGCCTACACGGCACACAGTGTAAACCATGACACGCACATGGTTTTAGTGAGAAATATCAATTTACCATCCACAGTTAAATAACGACCGGAAATATTCATTAATATTTAAATTTTAGTTGTTGTTTTAAAAAATAATACGTATTTCAATATTATTTTGCATAATGCAGTATTAATTTGTCTACTATCATTTTATTCAGTAGTAGATATCTTGTGAAACGGTCTCACGAATATTTATCTATGAGACATGTCAATCCTACCGATATTCACAATAAAAAATAATACTCTTAACATAAAAAGTAATATTTTTTCATAGATGGCCCAAATAAGAGATCTGTCTCACAAAATATGACTCATAAGACTGTCTCTGTTAAGAAATTATTATTCCCAAGAATTTTGGTGTGTGACAAAAACAGGCCAGCTTGAAACCAGCTACGGTTCGTATATGAGATATGCATCAGTTCAACCGCTATGTTCATCCACTGGTATATCTTCCTGACCGGCTAAAGCTCCAAGAAGTCTCAACCGCTTACTTCAGACCGTTAGCAGATTCATCTTGGACTTTAATGATTCTTAGAACCAGATCATTAAAGAAGACTATTTATTGCTCGAAGACATTCTCTGACCGGCTTAATACATTCAAAATATTACATCGTCTTGAAGTCAACATATACTTTCATCAGTTCCAAAAAAGATATGCATTTATATCTTTATCCCAGAAAGAGTAGACCAAGTATAGACTTCCAACTCTGATTAAAGAAGATAGTTACCATAAAATGAACTCTTCAGGAAAAGCGCTTCAGAACTATGCCGAGCAAAAGGAACATTAAATGCGTCTATAAAAGATCATTAAATTCTCATCAAGTCGACAGCAACACATCTGTTCAGTGGAGCAGGTTAACGTTGATGTATGCTTTTCGACCGTTAAGAAGATCGTCTATATATCAACAGAGGAGGGTGCTAGCAAACACACTTGATCGATCAGCTGAAAAATCTTGTTGCTAGCATACACAAAAAGATCTCAGAGCGCTACCACAATCTTACACACTTGATCGCTCTCTCAAGCACGCTTAAAACAACATTACACTCGATCGTCTAAGGATCAATTTCGCTGCTACTCAAAACAAATCGTTTATTCACATCAGTAACCTTTTGGTTATTAGATCAAGTCTTGGTGTCTGGTGAACTGAGTGTTCTTAATATCTAGAAGTGTAAAGTGATAACTAAGAGTTCCAATACAGGCAATGTGATAAGTCCTGGTTGGAGTGAGCTGTTGCAAATACGTTGTAAAGCCAAAGTCTTTTAGTGGAATCCTTCCTGGAAAGGAAGAAGGGGTGACGTAGGAGTATTCAATCTCCGAACATCCATAAAAATTATGTGTTATTTACTTCTTGCAAGCTCTTACTTTTCCAACCGTAATTTGTTAAGTTTGCTAAAAGTGTTTGAACTGTCTATTGGGAATTGTGAACCGTTTTCCGCACTCATCAGTGGTTCAAGTTTTCAACCGTTTGAGAAAGAATTTTCAACCGCCTAAAAAACGATTGAAAACTAATTTTAGAAAAAAAAATTTAAAAGAGTTCATTCATCCCCCCCTCTAAACTATTTTCCGATCTCAACAAGTGGTATCAGAGCGGGCTTTTCTCAAACACTGACATCTTTTCAATCACTTATGACTTCTTTCAATAAAATTCCAATGTTCTCTAAAGAAGATTATGACGATTGGAAAATTCGCATGCAGGCACATTTAGCATAAGATGACGACATGGGGTATGTCATCACTGACGGGCCAATGAGAATTCTGAAGGTGAATACAACTGCAACAACAATTGAAGGTGCTCCTCAGATGGTTGAAAAGCATAGATCTGAATGAACAGCTGAGGATAAATAGAAGGCAAATTTGAATAACGTTGCGAAAGATATTCTTTATAAAACTGTGGACAAGAATATGTTCGCCAAAATCAAGACCTGCACTACTGCGAAGAAAATATGGGAAAAACTTACTCAACTATGCGAAGGCAATGATCAGACTAAGGAAAACAAGTTGACTGTGGCTATCCAGAAGTTTGACAATGTAAAGATGAAGCCATGAGAAACTCTTGCAGAATTTGACGAACGGTTCAGCAGTATCATCATCGAACTCACCTCACTCGGGAAAGAATATTCCAACAGAGAAATTGCTATAAAGGTTATGCGAGCTCTTCCCAGAGAATGGGACGTAAAGACCATAGCGATGCGAGAATCTAAGGATCTGAACAAGCTGGAACTTCACGACCTATTCGTCGATCTTAAAGCTTATGAGTTTGAGCTTGGTATACGAACTGAAGAAGACCCATCCACATCGCAACAAACAAAGCCACTGCCAGCTACCATAGTGACTCTTCCGGTCGAAGAGTTCTCAAGTAAGAAATCGGCCGAGCAATTGAGCAATGAAGCCATGTCTTTATTCGTTAAAAAATTCAGTAAATTCATGCGTAAGAATCAATCACAGATGAATAAACCTCACTTCAACAAGGACCATAATGATGATGGTCAAGCTTGTTTTAACTGTGGAAAGAAAGGACACTTTATTGCAGAATGCAATAGGCCAAGAAAAGATGAAAAGAAATCAAGTGACAGAATACGAGTTAAAGACAACAAAAGATTCATCAAAAAGAAGAGTCAGCGTGTCTTAGTTGCAGAAGAAGATAAAGGCAAATGGGCTGAATCAGAATCTGAAAAATCTATTTCTGAAGAATCTTCAAGTGTAAATCGAAGATGAGAAAGTAGAGTGTTTCATGGCCAAAGAAGATCAAGAATCTACTGATGAAATGGTATTTGACTTTAACTCTGATGAATTCACACGAAAAATTATTGTCACCGCACTTCATGACATGGTAGATGAGTTTAAGAGGCTATCACTACAGTTCAATGAAGCCAAAACAGAAAAACAAAACTTAGAAAACAATGTTAACTCTCTCTAGCTGTTCACAGCAAAAAGAGGTTAACGGTTTGAGAGTAAAGTTAAGTCTGCTAACGGCTGAGAATGATGATCTGCGAAGATTGTTCCATGCTACTTTGAAAGAAAACAAACGATTGATAAATACAGTTAACACTTGGAACAAGTCCTCTGTTTCTCTGAATAAGATGCAGGAAATGCAGAAGCCAGCCGGAGACAGAACCGGGATAGGCTATAGCATTAATGAATGCAGTACTTCTGGAGCATCAACTCAACCGCTACTAGAAAAAGACAGTTTAAAACCAATTAAATTTGTCAGATCTAGTACTGGTATATGAACATGATAAGACTGAAGATCAAGGCACTCAGAATGTAAATCTTGAAAATAACAGAAGGCGATGTGGTTTAGGATACGTCGAAATTGAGAATGCTAAAACCAACCGATCATGGCTCAGACGCAGGTCTAATACAACCGTTCACAATGGTTCAGGTTGGGCCAGCAGAAAGTCAGGGTCAACAGGAAATCATTCAAAAACTAGACCGAACCATTACCACAATAGCCGACCTGTTCAAAAGAGATACCGGTTGAGTGACAACGACAGATGGTCCAAACAACATACTGGAAAGAAAAAGACACTGTATACACCACATGATTATGCACATAACAGCTATCTCCTTAGGACACATCATGAAAAATCCTTTAGGATAATTCAAGTGTGGATTCCTAAGGGTCTAATAAGCTCAGGACCAAAATAGGGAAGAATACCAATTTCTCTTTTCAATAATGTTAGGTGTCAAAGAAAAAGAACTTGGAGGAATCAATCTGGTTCCTGGATAGTGGTTGTTCTAGACACATGACTGGAAGCAAAGATCTCCTGACAGAAGTAATCAACTACAAAGGTCTAACAATCACCTTCGGTGACAATTCTAAAGGTAAAGCTGTTGGTAAAGGTAAGATTATCCACGACAAAATTATTATTAGAGATGTACTTCTTGTAGAAAATCTATGTTATAACTTGATAAGCATAAGCCAACTATGTGACAGTGGTTACACCATAGAATTTCAAAAACTCGTATGTACTGTCAAAACCGCTGCAGGTAATATCATGTTAATTGGTCATAGAGAGCAAAATACATACAAAGTTAAATGGAATGATGATTTTCTTAGCGCACCTACCTGTTTTATCGCCTTAAATGGAAATAAAAATTGGCTTTGGCATAAACGACTCAATCATCTTAATTTCAAATCTATTGCCACTATCAGCAAACTTAAATTAGTATCTGGATTGCCTAACATTGATTTTGTCAAAGATAGAATTTGCAATGCTTGTCAGTTAGGTAAACAAGTCCGGTCAACATTCAAGAGCAAAGGAAGAAACTCGTCAGCAAGATGCTTGGAACTTCTTCATATAGACTTGTTCGGACCAATACCTGTAACAAGCTTAGGGGGAAAGAAATACACTCTTGTAGTAATTGATGATTTCTCCAGATTTACATGGGTAACATTTCTAAACTCCAAAGACCAAACCGCTGATCAACTAATCAAGCTGCTCAAAAGAATTCAAAACGAGAAAAGTGAAGCAGTTGACAGAATCAGGAGTGACAGAGGAACTGAATTTCTAAACTGATTCCTGTCATCCTATCTTGAAGATCATGGCATAAAACATGAATTATCAGCAGCAAGATCACCTCAACAAAATGGAGTAGCTGAAAGAAGAAACCGCACATTGAAGGAAGCAGCTAGAACCATGCTAGCTGAATCTGGTATCTCACAAAGGTTCTGGGCTGAAGCCATCAACACAACCTGTTATACTCAAAACCGGTCCATGATCAATAAAAATCATGAGAAAACTCCATATGAAATTTGGACCGGCAAGCAGCTAGAAGTTGGATACTTTCGCATCTCTGGTTGTAAGTGTTTCATTCACATTAATGGCAAAACACATCTCACCACTTTTGATGTTAAAGCTGATAATGGCACCTTTTTAGGATATTCAGCAGTGAGCAAAACATACAGAGTTTATAACCAAAGAACTCTCACTGTTGAAGAATCTATACACATTGTATTTGATGAATCATCTATATGTCATGACAACATTAGTAACAATATACATGATTTAATAAATAATCTTGATGCAACTAACCTTGAAGCAAGTAGTGATGATGAGGTAGATCTGAGAAAAATAGGGGGAATCACATCAAAAGAAAATCCAACCGCTCAAGAACAAACTCAACAGGTGAACGAACCAGAGGACATCCAACAAACGCAGATGGAAGTAGCACTGGAGCAAGAAGAAGGAATTATTCAACCTACCGAGCTAAATCCATATGGACCATGTCTCCAGTGGAAAAAGGATCATCCACTTGAGCTGGTCATCGGTAACCCTACTGCTCCTCTTAGAACTAGAAATCAAATGATAAATGAAGTTATGCATGCTGCATTTGTTTCTCAGATAGAACCTAAGAAAATTGATGATGCATTACTTGACTCAAATTGGATAGAGGCCATGCAAGAAGAACTTAATCAGTTTGAAAGAATTAAAGTCTGGCATCTAGTCCCTCGGCCTAATAACACTCATGTGATTGGAACTAGATGGGTATTCAGAAACAAAAATGGATGAAAACGGTTTGATTATAAGAAACAAGGCTAGACTTGTAGCTCAGGGCTATAGACAAGAAGAAGATATAGACTTTGATGAATCCTTTGCCCTTGTCGCCAGGTTAGAAGCTATAAGAATATTTCTGGCATTTGCAGCATTTAAGGATTTCAAAGTATATCAAATGGATATTAAATCTGCATTTTTGAATGGATTATTAAATGAGGAAGTTCATGTAGAACAACCACCTGGTTTTATTAATCACACTTTTCCTAATTATGTTTACAAACTGGACAAAGCTCTGTATGGATTGAAGCAGGCACCAAGAGCATGGTATGACACATTAACCAAATTCTTGCTTGAACATGGTTTCTCAATTGGAACGGTTGATAAAACATTGTTTACATTCTCAAAAAATAATCATTCATTGTTTTTATAAATATATGTGGACGATATTATTTTTGGATCAACTAACCCTACGCTATGTGAGAGATTCTCTAAGATGATGCAGGAACAATTTGAGATGAGCATGATGGGCGAATTAAATTACTTTTTAGGACTGCAAGTCAAGCAGTCCGAAAATGAAATATTTAACAATCAAGCCAAATACACTCAAGATATGCTAAAGAAATTCGACATGAAAAATTGCTCTCAAGCTTCCACCCCAATGAGCTCATCAATTAAACTGGATAAAGATGAAGGGGGAATCTCTGTGGACACAAAAATGTACAGAGGGTTAATAGGTTCTTTGCTTATACTTGACTGCCAGCCGACCGGACATTATGTTTGCGGTTTGTTTATGCGCACGGTTTCAAGCTAAACCTATGCAATCTCATTTTATTGCCTCTAAATGTATCCTTAAATATCTTAAAGGAACTACTAACGTGGGTCTCTGGTATCTCAAAGATTCAAGTCTTAATCTTGTAGGATACTCAGATGCAGATTATGCGGGGTGCAAAGTCGACAGGAAGAGTACAAGCGGTTCATGTCAATATTTAGGCGAACGGTTGATTTCATGGCTTAGTAAGAAACAAACGTCAATTTCTACATCAACCGCTGAAGCAGAATATCTTGCGGCTGGAAGTTGTTGTGCTCATATGCTTTGGATACAACAACAATTAAAAGATTATGGCATCCAAGCTACTGAATCACCCATTTTCTGCGATAACACCAGCGCAATAACAATCACATACAACCCAGTTATGCACTCTCGGACAAAACATATTGATATCAGACATCACTTCATCCGAGAACACTTCATGAAGAAAGAAATACAGCTTGAATATGTTCATACGGATCAACAAACTGCCAATATTTTCTCAAAACCATTATCAGAGGCTAAGTTTTCTCATTTTCGCAATATGCTTGGATTAATTGATTTATCTTGATGTATTTAGTTCTTGTGTTCGTTTAAGTTTGTATTGCAGGAAATAAACAGAAATATAAAGAGACAGTCGGTAATAAAAAATAGAAATATTTTATTGAACAAACAGTCGGCATTGTACATCCCTAACTTCATCTTCTACCGCCCTCAACCAGTTGCGCAATCAAGCGGTCAGCTTACCGGTGGAGGTACGTAAAAAGTCATCTGAGGAAGCAATCTTCCTCAGAGTCCTCTGCTCTTTTAAGAGCATAAGGAGGTAAACGTCATCATCAGAGAAGACGTATGATGCATCAGCGACATAAAAAAGTCGCTGATACTTCATCAGTAGTGCCATCTCCTTAGAGGTAGCACCTAGTCCTCTCTCAAGAGAGGACTGAAGCTCCTGGACCACTGTCCAGACCGCCAGCGTCTTCTCAAAAACGCTATCTTCCAAAGCAGCCTTGCGGGAAGCTATCATCGATTCCATAAATTCTTTCACAAGATCTGGCTCGCTTGAACTGCCTGCTTTCGCCATCTTGATATATGTTGTTTAACTAATCCCTCTACCTGTATTTATAGATGAAATATCATATGAAGGGTCTCTCTCTCTCTCTCTCATATCGACAACCAAGAGGATTTTAAGAGTCTTTATGTCTAAGCCATCGACGGTTCACCATTCTGGATTAGTTCTTAATCCACATGTTTAGGGAGAAAAATGGTTAAGTCATT
The DNA here is from genome assembly GCF_025594145.1 of Primulina tabacum. Taxonomy (NCBI): domain Eukaryota; kingdom Viridiplantae; phylum Streptophyta; class Magnoliopsida; order Lamiales; family Gesneriaceae; genus Primulina; species Primulina tabacum. The sequence continues at coordinate 8,688,505 of NC_134564.1, forward strand.
AATTAAATGGACTTCTCAACCGTTTATTCTTAACTACATTATTCATACGGTTCATTTTAGTTGGGCACGATATATGATGCCCCAGATTTGACGACTGTCCTCACTGTACCAAGACGTGTCTTTCCAGCGTGCTTATGTCCTCACTCACACGCACCCTGGGAAACTTCCCAGAAGGTCACCGATCCCAAAATTGCACCAAGTCAAGCACGCTTAACTTTGGAGTTCTTATGTGATGAGCTACCGAAAAAAAGATGCACCTTCGTGATATGAGTAGTACAAATCAAATCTTTTAAGCCCTCTTCAACTGTACAGTCCATTACATTGAACAGTCTCGGAATCCCTCTCATTCCCGTGTGGGTCGGTTCATTCATGTTCCCTCCACCTAGAAGCCTGCCAGGAGCCTCTCATTGTCTGTGCAATTGATGGCACCGGCGATCACCCCCCGCCATCTTCGGCCCCGGGCCTCACATGCCCACCATCTTCCGCTTGGTTCGTCCCCGAACCACACCGTGCTAAGAGAGGTCGGCTCTGATACAACCTGTAACGCCCCAGATTCGACGACTGTCCTCACTGTATCAAGACGAGTCTTTCCAGCGTGCTTATGTCCTCACTCACATGCACCCTGGGAAACTTCCTAGGAGGTCACCCATCCCGAAATTGCCCCAAGTCAAGCACGCTCAACTCTGGAGTTCTTATGTGATGAGCTACCGAAAAGAAGATGCACATTCGTGATATGAGTAGTACAAATCAAATCTTTTAAGCCCTCTTCAACTGTACAGTCCATTACATTGAACAGTCTCTGAATCCCTCTCATTCCCGTGTGAGTCGGTTCATTCATGTTCCCTCCACCTATAAGCCTGCCAGGAGCCGCTCATTGTCCGTGCAACTGATGGCACCGGCGAACACCCCCCGCCCTCTTCGGCCCCGGGCCTCACATGCCCACCAGCTTCCGCTTGAGATATATGCGATATTGCTTATGGCCACCTCACGTTCATGGGATTGCAGCTTATCATGGGATTATTACTTCATCCGGTGGCTACTGACCGGTTCATGTTCATGTATGGGTACGGATATCCAGTCCAAGGGCTGTGATGATCTCTACCGCCCAGTATACTGTGGTTTAGTCTGATCAGACGATTCATTTCACGTTATGGGCCACTTGCGTAGAACATATTCTCAACAGAAAATTATTATATGCTATTTCATGACAGGGCTCTATCGAGCAAGCATTTCACTTACGATTTTCAGTTCAGTTATGCACATATTTATAATTACTCATGACAAGATATTTTCACGTTTTGCTTTACGACATGATATTTTTACCCGGCATGAAACTTTATGATATATTTTACTCGTTATTCTCGATATATGCATGCTGAGTCTTTAGACTCACAAGAATTGATTGTTGTAGGTGCTGATGAGGTCGGGACCGAGGGCGGGGACCAGTATGCCATCTTGGGTCGGCAGTAGTAGGAACCCGAGAACCTAATTTATCAGTTTATTTATTATTTTATGCAAACTCATTTTATCACGATGAATTATTTTAAGTTGTTGCTTTGAAACAAATATTTACTTTGTAGTACCCGAAAAACCAATATGCGTAAATATGTGCATAATATCTATTATTTAATTTTAAATGATTATTATTTTAGGAATTTGTTGGTTTAATTGCATTTAAATCATTTACTTTATTTTTTTTATAAGGATTTTAAATCGCGTATTTTAAATTTTAACTTTTTAGATATATACGCGAGACCGGACCGGAGATAGGAAATCGGAGATGAATTTTATGATCCAAAAATATTCTTAAATTTATTCCGAGTTAAGAAATAATTTATTTTAATGAAATCAAGTGGATTTAAGTCTACTTTAATTAATTAATCACCAATTTAATTAGAGGCTTCTTAATAATCAAGATTATGCTTAATTAACCTTTTAATCAAGCTTATCTAACATAGGATTCTACTTAGCAAAACTTAAACAAATCCTACACCAATTTGGGAAGGCATGTCTCGGTCCTCTCCACTCCACACGATCCCCAACTTGACGCCATTTAACTCCCCCAACAACAAAACAAATGCCACCCATTCATCATGCATGTTCCCCCCCAACTTGGCATCATTTACTCCCCCATGCACCACCTTACTTGACCACAATCCTTCACCACCTTCTCCACTCTCCCTAGCACGAAAATTAGGAGATTTGGCAGCTCCCATTCTTGGCCAAGGCAACAACAATAGCAAGGTGTCTTCATTTCCGTTGCCGTATCTCCCGATCCGACGTATTGTGTTGTTTATTGTAAAAAAACAACTTAAGGCATGTATGAATGTTTCTTTTCTCTTCAATCAAGCCATATAAGTAATTTAAATCATAATATGATCATGTTTCATGGAGCATAAACCGAAATTGTACAGCAAGTGTTATAAAAGTTCTGCACAGATTTTTGGCCCTCCCACTTGTGCTTCACGTTTTTGTTGGTTTTGTGGTTTCGGGAGGTTGGCTCGATTCCAGGCACCCAAGGCTGCATCTAGACATGTACTAGGGCATGTTAGGGTCGTGTTAGTCCATTGGTACCAGCCCCTGCACGCTGGAGGAAGAGATTTGACAGCAACTCTTCTTATGGCAATTTATGAGTTTCGATTTGTTTGTGTTGCTTGTCTAAGGCAAGTGTTCTGATCTTGGCTGCCCTAGGGGCTGTAGCCATGGTTAGAACCTTTCCTTGAAATGTCTAGGACGTGACCAAGATGCCCTTTCATTTCTTGGTTCTTGGTCCCATCGGTTTTCAAAATAAACAAGAACAGCCCCCTTCAGTTTTAAAATTCTGGTTTTTGTTGAGTGTGTTGAGTTTCGGTTTTTAGGTGTCAAGTGGGTTGTGGTTGGCTTCTAGCCCTTAACCATGACTCATACAACACCTTAGCATGTCTAGCATGGACAATGGTTAACCTCATAGCCATTGGATCCTTCATTTGACAGCAAAACAAGCAACGCCCCCACGCGTGCAATGTGTGTGTTCTCGGGTGAAGCTTGTATTGTCGTAGGTGTTGGCAGGAATTGTGTTTGGCCTAGGGCCCTTAGCCATTGTTCAAACCATACCTTATGATGTTGGTAAGAGGCTCTGGTTGGTGGTTCAAGCCACAATGGCCATTAGCCTTGAATACGACGCAAGGAAGCGCAACAGCTGCTGCTAGTAATTTTATGGACAGCAACTTTGCCTTTGGTTCAGAGGTGTGTTTCGAGTTCTTGGTTGGTTTTTAACGTATGGCCTTCGACTGGACAGTGCTTATTGAGTTAGGAAGGTCATGTTTTTGGCGGTTTGTGATTTGGTCAAGTTTAGAGGTCGTACGAGAATTTACGGTGCAATGTGCCAAAGTGACTCTCGAAAGAGCGTTTCATGATTTTGACCTCCATGCACAATTTTCGTGTATTAGAGCCCTTGGTAAATATTTTCCAGTATTTTAGGTGTATTTTAATCATGACTAAATGATGATTTGATGTTGTTTCGGGTTGGTACAAAGTCATGGTTAAATATTAAGTTTGTTGGGCGTAATAGTCTCGTTTTTAGTTCGATTTTGAAGCGTTGGTCAAGATAAGTTATTTGCATGGTCAAGTCAAGTTATGTGCATGTTTTGCATGTTAGAATTAGGTCGCAGCGAGCCTGGGAACGATCCAACCCAAATTTGTAAAATAACTCAGGAATTTAATTATATTACGTGCATAAAAATATAAAATGTTCATTTTTGAGATATATGCGATATTGCTTGTGGCCACCTCACGTTCATGGGATTGCAGCTTATCATGGGATTATTACTTCATCCGATGGCTACTGACCGGTTCATGTTCATGTATGGGTACGGATATCCAGTCCAAGGGCTGTGATGATCTCTACCGCCCAGTATACTGTGGTTTAGTCTGATCAGACGATTCACTTCACGTTATGGGCCACTTGCATAGAACATATTCTCAATAGAAAATTATTATATGCTATTTAATGACAGGGCTCTATCGAGCAAGCATTTCACTTACGATTTTCAGTTCAGTTATGCACATATTTATAATTACTCATGACAAGATATTTTCACGTTTTGCTTTACGACATGATATTTTTACCCGGCATGAAACTTTATGACATATTTTACTCGTTATTCACGATATATGCATGCTGAGTCTTTAGACTCACTAGACTTGATTGTTGTAGGTGCTGATGAGGTCGGGACCGAGGGCGGGGACCAGTGAGCCATCTTGGGTCAGCAGTAGTAGGAACCCGAGGACCTCATTTATGAGTTTATTTATTATTTTATGCAAACTCATTTTATCACGATGAATTATATTAAGTTGTTGCTTTGAAACAAATATTTACTTCCCCTGCTATCTCGATATTTAAAGCTTTTATTCCGCTGCTACCTTTAAACATTGAATCTTTTATCAGTATATTTTATGAACGAGGCATTTTATTTATTTAAAGAGAAAATTTTAAATTATTCCGTAAATTTTCAAGTACGAAACACGGGCCACTACAGTTGGTATCAGAGCCTATGTTCTTGTAAAGGGTTGTACTACTACTGATCTCGAGAAGCTCACGAAGTCACGTCTTCAGTCTATAAGTCCGACTTTTATGTATTACAATTTTTTTGAGCATGAAATAGTTTACCAGCATGTTCTCATGAAATATTTTATCAGCATGTTCTCATGAAAAATATTTTTATGTCAAGATTATGTTTTAGCAATTATATATTTAAATTTCAAGAAAAATAGTAGAAATATTGCATGTTGGTTACGTAAGGATTTTACATGGTACAGTATGCCTCCTAGACGAGTTATTGACCGCCCGAGGGGTGCTGAAAGCAAGGCTGATGAGACTCAGAACCGTTATGAGGATAGAGGTCCACCGCCACCTCCTCCACCACCTGATATGCATACCCAGATGATGGCGGGTATGACTCAGTTCTTCGCACAGCTCGCGGGGAACAATGCTGCAGCGGTAGCTAGGCCGCCCAGACCTGAGGCGACCTATGAGCGATTCATGAAGATGAGACCGAAGGAGTTCTCAGGGACGACAGATCCCATGATTGCCGAGGGCTGGATTAAGTCCCTCGAGGTTATCTTCGAGTTCATGGGGCTTGGAGATGAGGACAAAGTTCGTTGTGCGACCTATCTGTTTGGAGGAGACGCCCGCTTATGGTGGGAAGGAGCATCAGTAGCATTGAACTTGGCTACTCTGAGCTGGACGCGCTTTACAGAAGTATTCTACTCCAAATATTTTACTGACGATGTGCGTTCCAGGTTGACCAGGGAGTTCATGACCCTAAGGCAGGGAGATATGACTGTTACGGAGTTCATCCGTAAGTTTGAGAGGGGTTGCCATTTCGTACCCCTGATTGCCAATGATGCGGGAGCAAAGCTGAGACACTTTCTGGATGGTCTACGGCCGATCTTGCGCCGTGATGTTAGGGTGGCTGGCCCTACTACTTATGACTTCGCTGTCTCCAGAGCTCTAGCTACAGAGCAGGACCTGATTAATATAGAGAGAGACCGCCAGGGCAAGCGACCAATCCATGTGCCACACCGCCCTCCTTCTCAGCAGCAGCCCCAGAATAAGAGGCATTTCCACGGCCCACCCAGGAACAGAGGACAGCAGCAGCAGCAGGGACGCGCAGTCCCGAGGACTTTTGAGCACCCAGTCTGTCCTAGGTGCACACGCCGCCATGCTGGAGCATGTATGTATGGGTTAGGGAAGTGTTACAAGTGTGGTAGTCCAGACCACTTGCTACAGCAATGCCCTCAGGGGAGCCTGCATACGCAAGGCAGGGTCTTTGCTCTCCATGCAGCAGAGACGAACCCAGACACCATGCTCATGACAGGTATCTTAAAGCTTTAAGTTAATATTCGAAATTCAATGTTTTGGGAATTGAGATTTTGGGTTGAGATTTTGAACATAGAATTGATGATAGGATTGCATGCTCTAATCAGTGTTATTTCGGGAATTTAGGTTAGAAGAACTTTGACCTTTGCATGTGTATAAGTTAGTTTTATTAATTATTGGGTTTAGCTTGACGTTCCAACCTTTCAGGGAGAATTTTAATAGCTGGTTCAGCTACAAAAGTCTTGATAGATTCAGGGGCTACTCATTCATTCATTTCGGAGACCTTTGCTAATTTTCTCAAGGTCAAGACCATTGGGCTAGATATAGCCTATTCAGTAGTACTGCCTTCGGGAGAGGAAATGGCAGCTACTAATGTAATCCGAGACATAGACCTCGAGCTTCATGGCAATCTTGTTTATGTGGATCTTATCGTTTTGCCGATGCCAGAGTTTGACATTATCCTGGGGACGGACTGGCTACTAAGGAACAGAGTTTTGATCGACTTTCAGCGGAGATCCGTTCTAGTCCGACCGCCTGGGATAGGAGCAGTTCTTATTCGAGCCAGACAGGTACTTTCCTTTACCGCGCATTATACCTTGTGTCCAGGCTAGGAAGCTCATGCATAGAGGGTGTCGAGCGTTTTTGGCAACTTTTATATCCGTTCCCGAGACACCCAGTCAGTCAGCCTCCGATGTCCCAATTTCTAGGGATTTTCAAGACGTTTTTCCTGAGGACGTCTCTGGTATGCCACCCAAGTGAGAGGTGGAGTTTTCTATTGAGCTTATGCCAGGTACGGCTCCGATCTCAAAAGCACCGTACCGATTAGCGCCGACAGAAATGGCAGAACTTAAGAAGCAGATTCAGGAACTTCTCGACAAGGATTTCATTCGCCCGAGTTTTTCACCATGGGGCGCGCCAGTCTTGTTTGTGAAGAAGAAGGATGGCACGAATGAGGCTTTTCATTGACTACCGGGAGTTGAACAGGGTTACAGTGAAGAACAAATACCCACTTCGAGGATTGAAGATTTATTTGACCAGTTGCAGGGAGCTTCAGTTTTCTCAAAGATTGATCTGCGTTTTGGTTATCACCAGTTGAGGGTGAAAGATGCCGATGTTCTCAAGACTGATTTTAGGAATCGTTATGGCCACTTCGAGTTCCTTGTGATGCCGTTCGGTTTGACGAATGCGCAAGCGATCTTCATGAATCTCATGAATCGCGTATTTCAGCCGTATCTTGATCACTTTGTGATAGTGTTCATAGACGACATTCTCGTCTACTCTAAGAATCAAGAGGATCACATCAGACATCTAACCACAATTTTGCAGACCCTACAGAAGCATAAGCTATTCGCAAAGTTCAGTAAGTGCGAGTTCTGGTTAGAGAAGGTGGCATTCTTAGGCCACATCGTTTCTAGCAGTGGTATTGAGGTGGACCCAGCGAAAGTTGCAGCAGTCAGGGATTGGGTTGTGCCGCAGAATGCATCAGAGATCCGTAGTTTCCTTGGGCTAACATGATATTATCGGAAGTTTATTCAGGGATTCTCCTCTATCGCAGTTCCACTCACGTCGTTGACAAAGAAGAATGTTAAATTTGTGTGGAGCGAAGAGTGTTAGAAGTGCTTCGATACTTTGACGCAAGCCCTTATCTCAGCACCAGTATTGGCCATGCCGTCAGGGCCCAGAGACTTTGTATTGTATACCGATGCTTCGAAGCTCGGTTTGGGCGCAGTATTGATGCAGCATGGGAAGGTATTAGCATATCTTCTCGTCAGTTGAAGACACATGAGAAGAATTATCCTACCCACGATCTAGAGTTGGCCGCCGTAGTATTTGCCTTGAAGATTTGGAGGCATTATCTATACGGAGAGAAGTGTCAGATCTTTACCGACCACAAGAGCCTCAAGTACTTCTTTACGCAGAAAGAGTTGAATATGCGTCAGAGGCGTTGGTTGGAGTTAGTCAAGGATTACGACTGTGACATTAGCTACCATCCTGGTAAAGCTAATGTAGTAGCGGATGCTTTGAGCCGGAAAAGTCGCAGTGATGGCTCATTTGACAGTTCATAGGCCTCTTCAGAGTGAGATTCAGAGGTTTGATCTAGAGATTTATACTCGAGGTAGAGTTCCCCGTCTATCTACCTTGACGATTAAGTCTTCTTTATTAGACCGTAATCGCAGCGGTCAGTCATCTGATGAGCAGTTGGCGAAGTGGAGGCAGAGAGATGAGGCGAAAGGCAGTGTTTTGTACACATTGAGTGATGGCATTGTTCGTTATCGAGATAGGATATGGGTTCCTAGCAGCGATTCTATTCGGACAGACATATTAGCCAAGGCCCACATGTCCCCATACTCTATTCATCCTGAGAGTACGAAGATGTACAAGGATCTGCAGATGTTATATTGGTGGCCCGGTATGAAGAGAGAGATCCGGAGATTTGTATCCAAGTGTTTGACTTGTCAACTTGTGAAAGCTAAACATCAGAGACCAGCCGGCTTACTCAAGCCACTTCCCATTCCCGAGTGGAAGTGGGAGAACATTAACATGGATTTCGTGGTTGGTTTACCGAAGTCGGCTAGAGGTTCGAATGCTATATGGGTGATTGTTGATCGTCTTACCAAGTCAGCACATTTCTTGCCTATTAAGACGACTTTCTCCATGATTCAGTATGCCGAGTTATATATCTGTGAGATAGTCCGATTGCACGGTATCCCAGTTGATGCAAACGTGGTTGATCAAGCACCAAAGAAAACATGGGATTCGTTGGTATTGCCCGAAGGACCTATAATGAGGGGACGTAGCAAAAAGTTTAAAGAAGCACTTCAAGGACTCATGATGAACTACCAAGGAGGATCTACAAATTGGATGACTAAATTAGAAGAGGTTGGGAATCACGGGAATAATATTGGAGGTTTTTGGAATGTTATTCAAGTGCATTTGCCGAAGGTCCAGCGCACCCGCGCTAAAGCAGGGACCGCACCCGCGGTCCATGATAATCAAATTTAAGAAAATTTCCCGAAGCTGCACCGCACCCGGGGTCAAATTATTAGCGCACCCGCGGTCTATTGCCGAAGCAACACCGCACCCGCGGTCAAACAAGCACCGCACCCGCGGTCTTTTGGCGCACTTCCGTGTAGAAATTGTTCACAACTTTCTTTAAGCCTTTTCACACAACTTTTCTCGTATTTTATTGTTTATTTAATGCTTGTAATCACTATGAACGAAACATTATTGAATGATATAAGAAAAACTTGAGGTTCTCTCAATTCTCAAAGCTTTTAGATTTGTTCTTCACAAGAAGAAAACCAAATCAAACTTATCAAAGATTTTCATCTTTGTGCCGTTTTTCGATTGTTTTTTCGCACGGATTGTCAAAACAAGTTCTTTGAAAGTTCGTATGAAATTCGATTGTTATCATCGTTGATATTTGTTGCTAAGTGTTAATCGCTTAGAGGTGAATATCACAAAATCGTTACTTGTTTCAAAAGATCGGGACAACATAATCGTTCCTTGTTTGTTATTGAATTGAGGGTGCGATTTCTATATTCGTGCTTGCCTTTCATTCGTACGAGGATTCGCATCATTTGGTATCAGAGCTTTGGCTCATTGAAATTCAAGTAAGTATCTTGTTCTTAATTTTCAGATCTGTCTAAAATTTTGTTCTGTTATCATATCTGTGGTATCCTTTCGTTTCTTTTGTCAAATCTTTCTATATATATAAAAATATATATATATCTAAGAAAAGAAAAATATAAATTCTGTTATCAGATCTGTGTTATTCCTTCGTTTCTGTTTTCAGATCTGTGTAATCCTTTGTTCTGTTTTCAAATCTGTGTTATTCTAGTGTTCTTGGCTTTGTGCAATCCAAGTGAGACAGTTGCAAGTGTTACGAGTTGAATCTTGATAGTTTGGTATACAAATATAAATATTGATCACATCTTTGAGAGAACTATCACATTCGAGTGAAAATATTTGAGTGCGAGTGTTATTTCTTTGGAGTGATTGTGAGAATTTGGGTGAGGAACATCTTTTATTTCTACTAACATTTTCTTGCAGGTACAAAATCTGAAAGTAAAATGGAGAAAGAAGTAGGAGAAAGTTCGAACCAGGGGTTGTCTAAGGTTCAAATGGAGGCGTTATTTGGGCATTTTAGTAGAATGATGAGGGCCGAATTGGATCCTTTATATGAGAGGTTGGATAGGCTTGAAGTTAGCACTAGTGAAAATAAATCTAAACCTAAAGGTTTGGGTACAGTCGAAGAAGAAGAGGATGATTATGAATTAGGAGTAGAAGAGGAGAGTCAAAACGAGAATTGGGGTAGGAGCGGAAGAGGTAGAGGATTTGGTAGGGGAAGAAGAGAAGCCTTACGGGGTAGGTACGATGATGGGAATAAGGAAGATAATGACATAGGTAGCATTAAGATGAAAATTCCGTCGTTCCATGGTAAGTCGGATCCAGAGGCTTATTTAGAATGGGAAAAGCGAGTTGAATTCATGTTTGATTGTCACCATTATTCCGAACAAAAGAAGGTTAGGTTGGCCGTGGTTGAATTTGTTGATTATGCACTTATTTGGTGGGATCAATTAGTGACCACTAAGAGAAGATGCAATGAGAGGCCTATAGAAACTTGGGCTGAGATGAATAGCGTAATGAGGAAGAGGTTTGTACCAAATCACTACTATAGAGAAATGTTTAAGAAGTTACAAACTTTGAGACAGGGTGTGAAGAGTGTTGAGGGCTATTATAAAGAGTTGGAAGTAGTCATGATTAGAGCAAACATAGATGAGGATAGTGAGGCTACTATGGCTCGTTTTCTGTGTGGTTTGAGCAGGGAAATTCAAGACCAAGTGGAGCTTAGACATTACTTGGATCTAGATGAAATGGTGCAGATGGTGATAAAAGTGGAGCAACAACTCAAGAGGAGAGGAGTTGGTCGTACCACACAATCTGGTAATACATCAACATCTTGGCGTTCCAACATTGTTAAACGTGAAGAAAGCAAGGTAGTGGTCAAGCCCAAAGTTGACATTAAACAGGAGGCGCCTAAGCGGGGAGTGCAAGGTAAACCTAAAACTCCTATTAATCGTTCTAGAGATATTAAATATTTTAGGTGTCAAGGAGTTGGACATATTTCTAGCCAATGTCCCAATAAAAGGGTGATGGTGTTGAATAATTATGGGGAGTATGAATCTCATAGTGAGGGAGATGATGGAGAGGATGAAGATGAGATGCCTGCATTAGAGGATCCTGATGAGGGATATGAAGCAGTTGTGGGTGAGGCATTAGTGACTAGGCGTATCATGAGTGCCCAAGTCAAAGAAGAGGAGGCGAATCAGCGGGAAAACTTGTTCCATACTAGATGTTTTGTCAGTGGCAAAGTTTGCAACATTATTATAGATGGAGGGAGTTGTACCAATGTTGCTAGTCTTGAGATGGTGGAAAAATTGAGCTTGCCTACTTTGAAACATCCTCAACCATATAGGCTACAGTGGTTGAATGACTGTGCCGAAGTGAAGGTGAACAAACAAGTTTTGGTTGCGTTTTCGATTGGGAAGTATATTGATGAGGTATTGTGTGATGTGGTACCAATGCATGCTTGTCATATTTTGTTAGAAAGACCATGGCAATATGATAGGCAAGTGACACATGATGGGTTTAGAAATAAATATTCTTTTGTACTCAAGAAAGAACCCATTGTTTTACTTCCTTTGTCCCCAAAGCAAGTGTTGGAGGACTAATTGAAAAAAAAAGAGAGATGAGGCCGAAAAAAAGAGTGAATTAAAAAGTAAGATGGCCTTTGAAAACAAAAATGACATGGCTAAAAGAAAAAGTGAGATAACCATACAAAAGAAAAATGAGGGAAAAGAAAATGAGAGGAAAGAGGTCAAAAAGAAAACATATATGGCCCAAAAGAGTGAGTTGAAACAATTGTTGCACACACATGATCCACTTGTGTTGATTCTTTACAAAGAGATTCTCTTTAACACAAGTGATATAGCCGGATCCCTTCCGAGCATTGTTCTTTCACTTTTGCAGGAATTTGAAGATGTATTTCCAGAAGAGCTACCTCAAGGATTACCACCATTGAGGGGGATTGAGCACCAAATTGATTTGGTACCCGGAAGTGTATTGCCAAATTGTCCAGCTTACAGAAGCAATCCGGAGGAGACTAAGGAGCTACAACTACAGGTAAGTGAGTTGTTAGATAGAGGTTTTGTGCGTGAGTCCATATCTCCTTGTGCTGTACCTGTTTTACTAGTTCCTAAGAAAGATGGCTCATGGCGTATGTGTGTGGATTGTAGGGCAATTAATAACATAACCATCAAGTAGAGGCATCCCATACCTAGATTAGATGATATGTTAGACGAGTTGCATGGTGCATGTATTTTTAGTAAAATTGACTTGAAGAGTGGTTATCATCAGATTAGGATGAAGGAAGGTGATGAGTGGAAAACAGCATTTAAAACCAAATATGGGTTATATGAGTGGATGGTAATGCCTTTTGGTTTAACAAACGCTCCTAGTACCTTTATGAGGTTGATGAATCATGTCTTGCGTGCTTACATAGGAAATTTGTTGTGGTTTATTTTGATGATATTCTTGTGTATAGTAAAGATTTAGAAGAGCATGTTGAGCATTTGAGATTTGTACTGACAACACTTAGGGCTGAACATTTATATGCTAATCTTAAGAAATGTGATTTTTGTACAAGCAAACTTGTTTTTCTTGGTTTTGTGGTAAGTTCACAGGGGATACAAGTGGATGAGGACAAGGTAAGTGCTATTCGAGATTGGCCAACACCTGCTAATGTTAGTCAAGTTCGAAGCTTTCATGGTCTTGCAAGCTTCTATAGGAGGTTTGTAAAAGATTTTAGCACACTGGCGGCACCGATGACGGCGATGATTAAGAAGAACGTTCCATTCCATTGGGGCGAGGAGCAAGAGAAGTCTTTTAATATTATTAAACAAAAATTAATTAATGCGCCTTTACTTGTTTTGCCTGATTTTTCTAATACTTTTGAAATTGAATGTGATGCTTCAGGTGTAGGTATTGGTGGGGTTTTGATGCAAGGAGGACGACCAGTGGCGTACTTTAGTGAGAAACTCAATGGAGCAGCACTAAACTATCCAACATATGACAAGGAGTTGTACGCGCTTGTGAGGACCTTGGAGATGTGGCAACACTACTTGAGGCCTAAGGAGTTTGTGATCCATACCGATCATGAGTCTCTAAAGTACCTTAAGGGACAACAGAAACTGAACAAGCGGCATGCTAAGTGGGTGGCATTCATAGGTACATTTCCTACATAATCAAATACAAACAAGGTAAGGATAATGTAGTGGCTGACGCACTATCACGGAAGTACATATTAATCTCTACCTTGGAGTCGAAAATCTTGGGATTTGAACATATGAAAGAGTTGTATTTGTTGGATGAGGATTTTATGGAGATATTTGAAACATGTATGCATGGTCCACATGACAAATTTTATTTGCATAATGGTTTTTTATTTAGAGAAGATAGATTGTGCATTCCTAAGTCATCAATTCGTGAGTTACTTGTGAGGGAGGCACATGGTGGTGGTTTGATGGGGCACTTTGGTGTGGCTAAAACTTTGAGTTGTTTGCATGAGCATTTTTATTGGCCACATATGAAACGTGATGTTGAGCGTGTTTGTGAAAAGTGCATTACTTGTAGACAAGCTAAGTCTAGAACACAACCACATGGATTGTATACACCACTTCCTGTTCCTAGTGAACCTTGGATTGATATTTCTATGGATTTTGTTTTAGGTTTTCCAAGGACTAAGAAGGGGAGGGATTCAATATTTGTTGTTGTTGATAGATTCTCTAAAACGGCACATTTTATTGCTTGTCATAAAACCGATGATGCATCCAATGTTGCATATTTGTTCTTTAAGGAAGTCGTTAGGTTGCATGGTATGCCTAGTACTATTGTATCTGACCGTGATGTTAAATTTTTGAGTTACTTTTGGAAAACTTTGTGGGCTAAGCTTGGCACTAAACTGTTGTTTTCTACTACATGTCATCCTCAAACGGATGGACAAACTGAAGTTGTTAATAGAACTCTAGGAACACTTTTGCGTGCTATACTCAAAAAGAACTTGAAAAATTGGGAAGAATGTTTGTCATTTGTTGAGTTTGCTTATAATCGTAGTGTACATTCTACTACGAATTATTCACCATTTGAAATTGTTTATGGTTTTAATCCTTTAACTCCTTTGGATTTGATGTCTTTGCCTGTGAGTGAAAGGTTGAACATGGATGGCAAGAAGAAAGCTGAATTCGTTAGAAGTTTGCATGAGAATGTCAAGAATAACATCGAGAAGAAGAATTTACAATATACGAAGCAAGCCAACAAGGGGAGGAAAAAGATGGTTTTTGAAATGGGAGATTGGGTATGGTTGCACTTAAGAAAGGAAAAATTTCCAGAAAAACGACGTTCGAAGCTCTTACCTAGGGGTGATGGACCATTTCAAGTGCTTGAAAAGATTAACGACAATGCATACAAATTAGACCTACCAGGTGAGTACAATGTCAGTTCTACTTTTAATGTTAGTGATATTTCGTTGTTTGATGTAGGAGATGATCAAGATTTGAGGACAAATCCTTTTCAAGAAGGGGAGAATGATGCAAACGTGGTTGATCAAGCACCAAAGAAAACATGGGATTCGTTGGTATTGCCCGAAGGACCTATAACGAGGGGACGTAGGAAGAAGCTTAAAGAAGCACTTCAAGGACTCATGATGAACTACCAAGGAGGATCTACAAATTGGATGACTAAATTAGAAGACGTTGGGAATCATGGGAATAATATTGGAGGTTTTTGGAATGTTATTCAAGTGCATTTGCCGAAGGTCCAGCGCACCCGCACTAAAGCAGGGACCGCACCCGCGGTCCATGATAATCAAATTTAAGAAAATTTCCCGAAGCTGCACCGCACCCGCGGTCAAATTATTAGCGCACCCGCGGTCTATTGCCGAAGCAACATCGCACCCGCGGTCAAACAAGCACCGCACCCGCGGTCTTTTGGCGCAGTTCCGTGTAGAAATTGTTCACAACTTTCTTTAAGCCTTTTCACACAACTTTTCTCGTATTTATTGTTTATTTAATGCTTGTAATCACTATGAACGAAACATTATTGAATGATATAAGAAAAACTTGAGGTTCCCTCAATTCTCAAAGCTTTTAGCTTTGTTCTTCACAAGAAGAAAACCAAATCAAACTTATCAAAGATTTTCATCTTTGTGGCGTTTGTCGATTGTTTTTTTTCGCATGGATGGTCAAAACAAGTTCTTTGAAGGTTCGTATGAAATTCGATTGTTATCATCGTTGATATTTGTTGCTAAGTGTTAATCGCTTAGAGGTGAATATCACAAAATCGTTACTTGTTTCAAAATATCGGGACAACATAATCGTTCCTTGTTCGTTATTGAATTGAGGGTGCGATTTCTATATTCGTGCTTGCCTTTCATTCGTACGAGGATTCGCATCACCAGTCTCTATTGTTTCTAACAGAGATCCGAGATTCACTTCCTCATTTTGGAAGAGTCTGCATTCAGCGATGGGTACGAAGTTGTTGTTTAGTACAGCTTTTCACCCTCAGACAGATGGTCAATCAGAGAGAGTTATTCAGATCTTGGAGGATCTTCTCTGTGCTTGTGTCATCGATTTCTCAGGGAGCTGGGAATCGAAGTTGCCATTAGTGGAGTTTACCTATAACAACAGCTTTCAGTCGTCTATAGAAGCACTGTACGGAAGGAAGTGTAGATCGCCTATTCATTGGGATGAAGTAGGCGAGAGATCAGAGTTAGGACCAGAGATCGTTCCACAGACTGCTGATCTAGTAGTCGTAATTCGTGACAGGATGAGGACTGCTCAGAGTCGACAGAAGAGTTATGCCGACCAGAAGAGGAGAGATCTAGAGTTTGCCGTTGGCGACCATGTTTTTGTGAAGATAGCACCGATGAAGGGTGTCATGAGATTCGGAAAGAAAGGAAAGCTTAGTCCGAGGTTCATCAGACCATTTGAGATCCTCGACAGAGTTGGGACATTAGCATATCGTGTTGCTCTTCCGCCGAATCTGGCCGGAGTACACAATGTGTTCCATGTGTCGATGTTGAGGAAGTATTTAGCGAATCATTCTCATGTGTTGAACTTTGAACCGTTGCAGATTTCTTCGAACTTGTCTTATGAAGAAAGACCAGTGCAGATCTTAGACCATAAGGAGAAGAAGCTTTGGAACAAGGTGATCAAATCAGTGAAGATCAAATGGCTTAATCATTCCGATGAGGAAGCTACTTGGGAGCCAGAGTCAGAGATGCGGAGTCGCTTTCCAGATTTATTCAGTGAGTTCTAATTTCGAGGGCGAAATTTTATTTAAGGGGGGGAGTGTAGTAGTACCCGAAAAACCAATATGCGTAAATATGTGCATAATATCTATTATTTAATTTTAAATGATTATTATTTTAGGAATTTGTTGATTTAATTGCATTTAAATCATTTACGTTATTTTTTTTATAAGGATTTTAAATCGCGTATTTCAAATTTTAACTTTTTAGATATATACGCGAGACCGGACCGGAGATAGGAAATCGGAGATGAATTTTATGATCCAAAAATATTCTTAAATTTATTCCGAGTTAAGAAATAATTTATTTTAATGAAATCAAGTGGATTTAAGTCTACTTTAATTAATTAATCACCAATTTAATTGTAGGCTTCTTAATAATCAAGATTATGCTTAATTAACATTTTAATCAAGCTTATCTAACATAGGATTCTACTTAGCAAAACTTAAACAAATCCTACACCAATTTGGGAAGACATGTCTCGGTCCTCTCCACTCCACACAATCCCCAACTTGACACCATTTAACTCCGTCAACAACAAAACAAAGGCCACCCATTCATCATGCATGTTCCCCCCCAACTTGGCATCATTTACTCCCCCATGCACCACCTTATTTGACCACAAGCCTTCACCACCTTCTCCACTCTCCCTAGCACGAAAATTAGGAGATTTGGCAGCTCCCATTCTTGGCCAAGGCAACAACAATAGCAAGGTGTCTTCATTTCCGTTGTCGTGTCTCCCGATCCGATGTATTGTGTTGTTTATTGTAAAAAAACAACTTAAGGCATGTATATACGTTTCTTTTCTCTTCAATCAAGCCATATAAGTAATTTAAATCATAATATGATCATGTTTCATGGAGCATAAACCGAAATTGTACAGCAAGTGTTATAAAAGTTCTGCACAGATTTTTGGCCCTCCCACTTGTGCTTCACGTTTTTGTTGGTTTTGTGTTTTCGGGAGGTTGGCTCGATTCCAGGCACCCAAGGCTGCATCTAGACATGTACCAGGGAATGTTATGGTCTTGTTAGTCCATTGGTACCAGCCCCTACACGCTGGAGGAAGAGATTTGACAGCAACTCTTCTTATGGCAATTTATGAGTTTCGATTTGTTTGTGTTGCTTGTCTAAGGCAAGTGTTCTGATCTTGGCTGCCCTAAGGGCTGTAGCCATGGTTAGAACCTTTCCTTGAAATGTCTAGGACGTGACCAAGATGCCCTTTCATTGCTTGGTTCATGGTCCCATCGGTTTTCAAAATAAACAAGAACAGCCCCCTTCGGTTTTAAAATTCTGGGTTTGGTTGAGTGTGTTGAGTTTCGGTTTTTAGGTGTCAAGTGGGTTGTGGTTGGCTTCTAGCCCTTAACCATGACTCATACAACACCTTAGCATGTCTAGCATGGACCATGGTTAACCTCATAGCCATTGGATCCTTCATTTGACAGCAAAACAAGCAACGCCCCCACGCGTGCAATGTGTGTGTTCTCGGGTGAAGCTTGTATTGTCGTAGGTGTTGGCAGGAATTGTGGTTGGCCTAGGGCCCTTATCCATTGTTCAAACCATACCTTAGGATATTGGTAAGAGGCTGTGGTCGGTGGTTCAAGCCCCAATGGCCATTAGCCTTGAATACGACGCAAGGAAGCGCAACAGCTGCTGTTGTAATTTTATGGACAGCAACTTTGCCTTTGGTTCAGAGGTGTGTTTCGAGTTCTTGGTTGGTTTTTAACATATGGCCTTCGACTGGACAGTGGCCTTATTGAGTTAGGAAGGTCATGTTTTTGGCGGTTTGTGATTTGGTCAAGTTTAGAGGTCGTACGAGAATTTACGGTGCAATGTGCCAAAGTGACTCTCGAAAGAGCGTTTCATGATTTTGGCCTCAATGCACAATTTTCGTGTATTAGAGCCCTTGGTAATTATTTTCCAGTATTTTAGCTGTATTTTAATCATGGACTAAATGATGATTTGATGTTGTTTCGGGTTGGTACAGAGTCATGGTTAAATATTAAGTTTGTTGGGCGTAATAGTCTCGTTTTTAGTTCGATTTTGAAGCGTTGGTCAAGATAAGTTATTTGCATGGTCAAGTCAAGTTGTAACGTCCCGGAAATCGAAAAGTCCACGTAAACCACATGCATGCAAATTATTAAATTCTTTGGTATTTTATTAAATTCTTTTAAAGCATAAAATGTATTTTTATTTTATTAAATTGTGTTTAGTTATTTTTATGTATTTTATGCATTATTGCATGATATGATTTAATTCATGAAATTTTAAAAGTTCATGCACTATGATTTTTAAGTTTCATTTCGCGCTCGAACGAGGAACGGAGACCGGAGAATTTTCAAGAAAATTATTTTTATTACAAGATCAATTTTTATTAATTAATATAAGATGTTTTAAAGGTATTTTTTAAGAATTGTGATTTATTGGGTATTTTTAACCGCAAGATTTTAATTTTTAACGGTACGTAAATTTTATCAAACCGGGGGACTTTTTGAGGGTCCGACTAATATTTTCAAAAACTTTTCAACACGAAATATTTTTCGTGAGTATGTTTGGATTTATTGGGCCTTATTTTAATTGAGTTCCATTAGTGCACATTTTAATTAATCTAAACTATACTTAAAATTAAACTTAAACCTAATTAATATTAAGTGGCCACCTACCCATTTATTTATGCAACCCCTCCACGTGAAGGAATCATTTTATTTCTCCCATCACAGCCGACACCTTCTTCCTCAACCTTGTTCCTCTCGGTTTCTCCATTAGCAGCTCAAGAAATCATCGGCCAAGCATTTCTTCAAGAAAAAAATTCCTCGGCAACTCCCCGACGCCCGTTCCTTCGACGTTCTTGCGTTGAATTCATCTAAGGCACGCATTGTATCATTATTTCTGCATCATTCACGTCATATATGTGCTGTCATGTGTGTTATGTTTATGCATTTTTCGGTATTGGCATGGCAAAGCTTTTATGCTCTTTGTTTGACACGAAAACCGTATGTTGTTGCATACATCTCACGTTTTGTTTTCTGTGGTGCAAGAGGCTGCTGTTTTTAATGTTTAAGGGTCCTAGGATGAGTCTCTTTATGGTGGTTCACGGCCTGGAGCGGCAGCTAAGAGACTGAACAAAGAAAGCTGCAGCTGTGCACTTTGGGTTCGTGTAGAGCAAGTCACGGCTGTGGGTTTTAAGGCGGTTGCTGGACGGGCCAGGGCGTGGGGTAGTGTCTTGGGTCGTTCCTTAGGGTCCTAGGGAGGGCCTGGTGGTGTTGGTTCAGGGCTGGGTTGGATAGGTAAGGTGGCTAGACCAGGAAGCAACCAGCTACACCAATGGGAGACGGGTTAGGCTAGTCACGGCTCTTGCTTGCTTTGGGGCTCAGGCATTAGTTCTGAGTTTGAAAGGGGTGTATCATGGTCTTAAGTTATGCCTAAGGGTTGGGTCTAGGGCCTGGTTCGGGTCCGGTTCGAGTTGGTTTAAGCATGAGAGTCGAATTAAGGAAATATGGTAACTAAGGCTTTCAGATTAGCACGTACTGGAAATTTCAGCAGCTTGCTGGCCTATTGTGCGAGTGACTAAGGGTCAGGTTTTGAGGTTTTTAGGACCTTTTAGATGTTGGTAAATCATGGTAAAAAGTTGGGAATAATTCGGTTAAGTTTCGAGTCGATTCGGGTTAAAACCGGGATACTGGTCCAAGTTTTAAAACAATTCGGTTAAGTTATGAAATGGACTCGATTTTACGTATAGGGATGCTTTTAAAAATGTTTTGGGACATTTTAAGGAGTTTGGTAAGTTTCGGATCAAAATAATAAGTTTTGGATTTATCCAGGATTTAGTCGTCTCACGAAAGGTTAATTAAAGAATTAATTGAAACGCCTAGATTTATGCTTAATAAAATTATGAAAAATTATATTTAAGCTCAAATAATTATTAGAAGTCTAAGTTTTTAATTTGGGAATTTTATGCTAAGGTTTGGTTTAATTCGGAATTAAAGCGCATTAATATGTTATATTTAAAGATTAATTTAAAAGTCATCGATTTAAGCCAAATAAAAATATGAGAAAATTCTTTTAGGCTTAAATAATTATTTGGGACATGTTAGAGTCAATGGAATTATGAAAATGTCAAAAACGTGAAATTTTACATCTAGGGGCAAAATGGTAATTTTTGGGTTTCCAGGGGCAAAATGGTCATTTTACACCCGGGGTGAGATTTATGTCCTGGCAGCGCCCTGAGCACATTTTATCATGATTTAAATGTTTATGCATCACGTTCAGGATTTTTATGTAATTACGATAAATACGTTGCATGCTTGGTTTAAAGGAAAAATTACGTATATGCATGATTTTATTAAGTGATGAATATGATGACACGTTTTGAAGGAAGTGATTTAGTTGTGACTAATACGATGACACGATGACATGATGACATGATTGGAGATATCGTGAGGGAAAAGGCCCCAGAGGGAGCCCGTTTACGGGAGAAGGCCCCAGAGGGAGCCCGACGATCGTATTTCCATTGACATGATATGATGATATGATAGGCCAAGGCCCAGTTGACGGGTGAGAGTGTCGCTGGTGTCCCCGTCGCCCAGTATTGTGGTTACACGTAGATGGATCCATCGACTGACATGATGATATGATGATACGAAAGTCACAGCTAATGAACGGAATTCAAATTCAGATTTTAACACGTATATGTTGATACGATGATACATGCTATGATTATTATCATGTTTTGAAAGGATACGACACGTTTACGTATATGATAACATGAGATGACATGTTTTGACACGTATATGATGATATGAGATGACATGATTTGACACGACATGATTTTATACGACATGTTTATGTTCATGTTTTAAAGTTCATGAAAGGTATGTTGGCATTATGATTTTACACAACACATTTACGTTATGCTTTTAAGTTCATGAAAGATATGTTGAGTATAATATTTTTCACTGCTGCGTGCTATGTATATGTACTTGTTATTCCTGGTTCAGGCGTGTTGAGTCTTTAGACTCACTAGGTGTGTGTGATGCAGGTGATCTAAATGGTGAGGAGACTGGAGGTGCCGAACTCTGAGTAGGCAGACTTGGTGGGGTGACACGACCCGAGGACCACATGTTTTCCACATTACGATTTATGAGATTGAGAGGAGATGAATATTTTTATATGTTGACGATTTTAAGAATTTTATACGTTTATGTTTACGTATGATTTTAAAAAAAAAATATTTCCGCACTTTTAAAAACGAGTAGACGTTACACAAGTTATGTGCATGTTTTTCATGTTAGATTTAGGTCGCAGCGAGCCTGGGAACGATCCAACCCAAATTTGTAAAATAACTCAGGAATTTAATTATATTACGTGCATAAAAATATAAAATGTTCATTTTTGAGATATATGCGATATTGCTTGTGGCCACCTCATGCTCATGGGATTGCAGCTTATCATGGGATTATTACTTCATCCGGTGGCTACTGACCGGTTCATGTTCATGTATGGGTACGGATATCCAGTCCAAGGGCTGTGATGATCTCTACCGCCCAGTATACTGTGGTTTAGTCTGATCAGACGATTCATTTCACGTTATGGGCCACTTGCGTAGAACATATTCTCAACAGAAAATTATTATATGCTATTTTATGACAGGGATCTATCGAGCAAGCATTTCACTTACGATTTTCAGTTCAGTTATGCACATATTTATAATTACTCATGACAAGATATTTTCACGTTTTGCTTTACGACATGATATTTTTACCCGGCATGAAACTTTATGATATATTTTACTCGTTATTCACGATATATGCATGCTGAATCTTTAGACTCACTAGACTTGATTGTTGTAGGTGCTGATGAGGTCGGGATCGAGGGCGGGGACCAGTGAGCCATCTTGTGTCGGCAGTAGTAGGAACCCGAGGACCTCATTTATCAGTTTATTTATTATTTTATGCAAACTCATTTTATCACGATGAATTATTTTAAGTTATTGCTTTGAAACAAATATTTACTTCCCCTGCTATCTCGATATTTAAAGCTTTTATTCTGCTGCTACTTTAAACATTGAATCTTTTATCAGTATATTTTATGAACGAGGCATTTTATTTATTTAAAGAGAAAATTTTAAATTATTCCGCAAATTTTTAAGTACGAAACACGGGCCACTACACGATACTTCCACGTCATTTCGTAAAAATTACTTAAACTTTTCGACTGCCTCTGACTGACATGACAGTTTTTACTTTTGAACTTTCAAATTAATTATTTTACCGCCGCCCAGATTTTTCAAAACTTACAAATTTTTCTCCAGTAACAGTCCTCCACGTGGACTGACTGGTGATTATCTGAACCGCACATACATATTCTACATTTGCACCCTCATTAAGTCTTACCTTGCTATTCTCTACTCGATCGTGTTTAAGCTTAACTTACATGTGCTAAAACTCAAACCCTCTCGGTAAATCAAGGAAATGGCTGCCTCAATTGCTCAGAACACAGTCGCTGTTAACTTCGCGTCGATATTTGCCATGCCCAACAAATCGATGAAAGCCATGTTTCGCACAGTAGAACATTCTGGGCTTCGCTCCTTTCTGGGCTTCGCTCCTTTCTGGGCTGCAGCTACAAATACTCAGAAACACTACTAAAGGAATTTTTTGAGTCCGCCCACATGAAGAACGGAGAAATTATTTGTGCGGTTCAAGACAAAAACCTCCAGTTCACCCAGAAGATGTTTGCTGAATTGTCAGCTTACCCACAGATGGAGTTACTGATTTCTCAACACTACCAGATGGAAATATCGACATTTGGCAAAGTACTTTCTCAAACACGGACTCTCCAATCTCTCATCCAACATGTCAGAAACGCGATTTAAAAATTGAATTCAGACTGTTGGCTGATGTTGTGGCAAAAGGACTGCTTGCCAAGGCTGGTGCATACGATAAAATAACCTTGGAGAAATTTCTTGTTATGGCCACCATTTCCTCCGAACTACGGATAAATTGGTCTGATGTGTTATTTAACATCTTAGTAGCCATGATCAATAAAGAAAACCAATCACAAAGGTTTGCGTTTCCAATCTGCCAGATGCTGATCAACGTCGGGGTTCAACCGGTTGATATGATAGAAGTTGGCAAAACTAAGCTCTTCAACTGGGTATCAGTTGAAAAATTTATCCAAAAGAATCGACCGGCTGAGGAGATAGTCTCCATCAAGACTGAAACCGGGCAAGAGTTTGTAAAACAAAAGAAATTATCCAAAATCGTTTCAACCGCCAAGGAAACCAAGAGGAAGCTGGTTCTAAAAACAAGCTCCGATGATGAGTCCAAAGATGACGTTCCAGTTGCTCAAGTTTTTAAGAAAAATGAAACTGCACAACCAACAAAGATAAGATTGGTCAAACATCTTTCTACACCACTCATTCCTGCCCCAATCCCTGCAATCTCAGTCACTAAGTTGAAAGGGATTCAAATTACAGAACCAGATATTGAGTCCTCTTACTCTGGAGTTCCCATTATTCTCTCCTCGGATAAGGGCAAACAGGTGATGATTGAAAATCCACCTCAAAACAATGCAGTTCATACGGCCATAGTACTCGCAAGCGAGCGTGTAAATGAGGTTGTCCAGAAAAAGATAAAGATGTTTGACATATGGGTTAAATATCGGACTGCTGTAACTTTTGATTCGCTACTTCAAACCGGCAAAATAAAAGCAGCTGCTAAGCTGGAGTGGTCTATTTTGGAATGGACAGAAACGGCTGATATTCAAACCGCTCTACAACGACGAGACTTTCTAGAACTTCAAATGAAAGAAAGCACTCTCCGAATCATCATACGGTTGAAAAGAAATAATTTTGACCCTTTTTGTCCTACAGCCAAGGATGATTCGGCAGTCATCTCTCAACTTGAGATGGACGCGTTGTCACTGGCTATGAGAGTCGCTCAAATGCGACAGGATCTTAATCTCCCAGCTGTTACAGATCAAACAAAAGTTAGACTCTCTGATGGACATTCATGAAGATCTGAGCTCAGAACGGTGTCAAGCCATCCCTACTAAAAAGGATTCCTCATCTATTTCTCCCGGTACAATCACTAAACCTTCTTCACCAGTACTTACCATGACAGCTCAACCAGGTGATGAAAAAACCACTATGCCTCTTTCTAAAACAAAAATCACGCCTGAAGACCTTCCAAGTGCTGAAACACAGAGTCATCAGATTACCACCGACATTCCATCTAGTCTCGAACAATCTCTGTCATGGATCAGTCTACCCAACTGCCTCCACTTGATCCTTCAGCTGCTAAAACTGTTTCTGTTGATGAGGCAGAGAAGTTTTTATCTGACTTTGATAAAGTTGTCACTTTTCAAGTTCCAACAGTCTCTTCACCAGGTTCTCCCACCAAGGATGATCCAACAGCTTTTTCAGAACAGACGTTGATTTCTCCCAAGGAATTGCATACAACCCAACTGACCAATCCCTTGATGATTGCAAAATCTCCTCCACCAACTTATCCGCCAGCACAATCAGAGGAACCGGATGTCACTGGATCTAAACCGTTTGCTTCTACTGAAAACATTGATCAACTTATTCAGAGCATTATGGATGAACTCCTTGAGCCTGAACCATCAAAAGCTGCTGGTGAGATTTCTTCCACTTAACTGGTTTCTTTCCAAAACAGGTTACTATATGAAGAAGGTGAACCTGAACAACAAGAAGATCTAGAAGAAAGTTGCCAACAGCAGATTCTGACAAGGTTGATCACCATGGATCAATCCATTTTGGCTCTCAATCGAAAACAATTTGATCTCAATGAAGACTTTTGATCAGTCAAGACTGCTTTCCGTAATGATCTTTCCACCATGGAAACAAGTTTTTCTCTCTTGCAAGCAAAACATAATTCTGCTCATCTTAACCTGTGCCTTGGTCTATCTGAGCAAATGACACGTCTTCAAACAAAATTGGAACAACGCCTCGATGCCCAAGGTGCTCAGCTTGCAGAGATCATGGAATTTCTTGTTCATGGTGATGTCAAAAAGGGGGAAAGAGAGCGTCAAAAGGCAATTCAAGAAGCAGAAATGTATGTAATGAAGAAATTGCATGAATTAAAAGAACAGGGAGACAAGGCGAAAAGCAGTGGAACAGAGTAAAAGGTCCAAAGAAACTTTTGTTGCAAATTTTCTTATTACAGCTGGTTACTATGTTCTTTGTAATTTCATTATCTTAATGAAATTATATATCTTCGTCAATATTACTATGTTTCTTAGCCCTACAGTTAGGTTTTGTCATCACCAAAAAGGAGAAAATTGTTAAGAAAATATTATTCCCAAGAATTTTGATGTATGACAAAAACAGGTCAACTTGAAACCAGCTACTGTTCGTATATGAGATATGCATCAGTTCAACCTCTCTGTTCATCCACTGGTATATCTTCCTGACCGGCTAAAGCTCCAAGAAGTCTCAACCGCTTACTTCATACTGTTAACAGATTCAGCTTGGACTTTAATGATTCTCAGAATCGGATCATTAAAGAAGACTATTTATTGCTCGAAGACATTCTCTGACCGGCTTAATATATTCAAAATATTACATCGTCTTGAAGTCAACATATACATTCATCAGTTCCAAAAAAGATATGCATTTATATCTTTATCCCAGAAAGGGTAGACCAAGTATAGACTTCCAACTCTGATTAAAGAAGACAGTTACCATAAAAGGAACTCTTCTGGAAAAGCGCTTCAGAACTATGCCGAGCAAAAGGAACATTAAATGCGTTTATGAAAGATCATTAAATGCTCATCAAGTCGACAGCAACACATCTGTTCAGTGGAGCAGGTTAACGTTGATGCATCCTTTCCGACCGTTAAGAAGATCGTCTATATATCAATAGAGGAGGGTGCTAGCAAACACACTTGATCGATCAGCTGAAAAATCTTGTTGCTAGCATACACAAAAAGATCTCAGAGCGCTACCACAATCTTACACACTTCATCGCTTCTCTCAAGCACACTTAAAACATCATTACACTCGATCGTCTAAGGATCAATTTCGTGCTACTCAAAACAAATCGTTTATTCACATCAGTAACATTTTGGTTATTGGATCAAGTCTTGGTGTCTGGTGAACTGAGTGTTCTTAATATCCAGAAGTGTAAAGTGATCACTATAGATTTCCAATACAGGCAGTGTGATAAGTCCTGGTTGGAGTGGGCTGTTGCAAATACGTTGTAAAGCCAAAGTCTTTTAGTGGAATCCTTCCTGGAAAAGGAAGAAAGGGAGATGTAGGAGTATTCAATCTTCGAACATCCATAAAATCCTGTGTTATTTACTTCTTGCAAGCTCTTACTTTTCCAACCGCAATTTTTTAAGTTTGCCAAAAGTGTTTGAACTGTCTATTGGGAATTGTGAACCGTTTTCCGCACTCATCAGTGGTTCAAGTTTCCTACCGTTTGAGAAAGAATTTTCAACCGCCTAAAAAACGATTGAAAACTAATTTTAGAAAAGAAAATTTAAAAGAGTTCATTCACCCCCCTCTAAACTCTTTTCCGATCCCAACAGTCTCACACAAATTTTTATCTTATTCAATACGAATCATTTGTGTGTATGTTTATTGGAATATTTTAAAGCAACATGACATTCTTAATTTATTGAGAAATAAAAATCAATATATACCCCAAAAATATTGAGACATATCTTTAGTTTAAATATAATACAAAATCATATCACTTTATTTTACACAAAATGCTATATTTCATACCTTCTAATGTGTTTTATTTTTTTTAACAGATTTTGTTGGGATCGATTTTATTAGTCAATGCACAAAAGATCGGTTCACATCTTAATTTATAAGACATATCTTCAATTCGATCCGATTCATCTTTTTATATTAAAATTATTACTTTTATTTATAAATACGATCCGACTCTTAGTCATATGGTTCATTCAATCTTTGTTTATAATTTATAGAGGTAATATTTTTCTTTCAGCTGAAATATTTCGATAAATCTGTACGGCCGAAAAAATATATGATTAAGTGATTGTTATATTTGTTGTGACGATTGATTTCTAAAACACTTCTTTTAAGGGGTGTATTCAATGTAGGAGATTTATTGACTTTTAATGACTTTTGTAGATTTTTAAAAGTCTAGAGGTATTCAATCAAGACTTTTGCATACTCTATAGAAGTCTGGTGGTATTCAAAATAGACTTTCATTGAATTTTAAAAAGTCAAGTGGTATTCAACATTAACTTTTAAAAACTCTATAAAAGTCTAAAGATATTCAAATTTTCAATAGACTTTTAATAACTTCATGGAATTCGTTAACATACAAATATTAAAGCCTAAGGTACAACTATAAATTGTTAAAAATTGTATTTGGTTCAACCCAGAGATTTGGATGGATTTTTAAACTTCTAACTCATACACAAACTATTTATTTCTCTCTCTGTCACTTCACATCACATCTCTTCTTATCTCCTCTCCTCTCGTCTATCTCTATCACTCTCTTAAATTTTTGAAATGTATCTCTATATTTTCATCTTTCCTTATCAAAATTTTCATTTTTGGCTGATTTTTCATTTAATAATTTTTTATTTTAATATCGTAAGAAATTTTGAATTCTAGATTTGATTTTGTGATTTTTAATTTATGATTTATACAAATTAATATAATATTCAATAATAATAAAAGATGATCCAAAAAACGACGCTTAATTCTTAATAATTGAATAGCCTAGCAACAACCATGATTTTTTAAATTTTTTTAGCAGTTTCAATTAATGTGTAAGCTATTATATTTTTATACAAAATTATATCCACATAATGATAAATAATATTTTTTCCACATGTATATTATCAATTCAAAAACAATGTTACAGATTAATCATTTGATATATTTTAAAAATTTACAAATATGCATACAAATCCACGTATATACATATCTTTTAAATAAATAAATTTAATTATTAATATAAATATTGAAAAAATATTTCAAACCGAATATGTTATATATCTTAACTAATTATTAGTTTATAATATAATATAATTAATTATAAAATTTATAAAATTCTATAAAAAAAATATTCACAAAAATTTATAAAAATCTTGCAAAAAAATGTACATGAATCTAAGTAAATCTGTTTATAAATATGTGAGATTCTGTATAAATCAGTAAAAATCTATCAGATCCATAAAAGTCTATAATTTGAAAAAAGTCATCAAAAATCTGAATTGAATACACCAACTTATTTGATCGAGCGAAAATAAAATTTCCACCGGATGATGTAAATCTGAAGGATCATTCGACATAAAAATTTAATCGTCTTTTTTAAATAAGAACGAATTTTGAGGATAGAAAATAGAGTGATATAAATTTCAAGAATTAGCACAAAATGAAGCATATTCTTGAGGTGAATCTCCTTAGCCGATCCCGCACCCACGTAACATATGTACCTAGGATTCACCCTCTACGGCACGGCTTCCCTGATCAGTTTTCAACCCCCACGAACCTCTATATCAGCTCCGTGATTTCTTGAAAAAGATACGCTAGAATTATGTTATAAAATTGAAGAACGATTGGTGAGTTCATTTTAATGGGTGCTTCCCCATTTTCTCTGATTTTGTTATTTTCGTTTGATTTTGTTATTTTCGTGTTTAGGTATGTGTGGAGATGGTTTGCTTTGCGTCGAATTTTGTGGTTTGAGTTTGTTTTTTGGTTTTACTGTCAGGTTTCCTGATGAGTGTGCCTCCGGACCGTTAAATTTTTTAGGGGTTTTTTGTTTTATTTCTTTATGATTTTTGTCATGGCAATTTATAGAATGATGTGCAATTTTAACAGATTGCACGGAACGGGTGGTTCCTTGTTTACTTGTTTGTTCTCCTAATCCATCTACTGTTGTTATGAATTGCACTATGTGAATCTCGCAAAGAATCATACTCGCGGTTGACTCTGTGTTTAGGCAAATCCAAAGGTTGTGGCAGCTGAAGAGTTGACTTATGCACGACTAACTGCCTAACTGAATACTATGTTAGGTGGAGACTGTGATCAAATGGGTTGTTTGGTATTTCTTCTCAAGCTAAGATAATGGAATACTGGTTGTGTTGTCTGGTGTGCTCAGTTATCGTATGACCTTAGCATCTTAGTCTGTTTTGAATATTGGCGCTGATGTTACTACACGAGGAGGAAAATGGCATTATTCTAATACTTTTAAGGCTGATGACAATCTTACGTTTGTATGATGAAACTTAAAATGTAAACTATGAATTTGGCTCTCTATTTTTTTAGGAAGCTAGTAGTTGTAGATTAAAGCTTAACATATTCTCATTTTCTTGAAACTGGCATCTAGTTCTGATATATGGTTCCTTCCCCTTTGTAAGTGGTTATCCCACTTATCCACTCTCATGCTCAATGATGAGAGTAGAGTAAAAGAATGAAATGTAGAATTCATGTACACATATTTCTTATGTTTGTTCTTTCTTTGCCTTTTGCGTTTGTAGTTCTTATTTGTTTATGGATCTCTAACTTATATTGTTTCACTTTAGATAAGGAGCTGGGCATCAAGCATAAGTTTAAAGTGTCTGGTGTCTTAAAGATATTCATCATTCATAAGCGGGTGTTCAGTTGAATTGACGACCAAGCTATGTCTACAAGAATCGAAGATGGTTGAATAGCTATATGTGGCCTGGGCATGTTCTCTTGGCTGCATATGAGTATACTGAAGTAAAGAGAACATCCGATTCTACCTTTTTCTTTTGGTGGTACAACGCTTGGTGGCATAAATAGGCTGAAAATGAGTTTAGGAGTTAAGCCTATTCTTTCTCTTTTTCTCTTTATAGCTGTTTTAAGTTATAGCGTAATAGCAGAAAACGAGAAGGGAACTTCAGAAACATTAGTAACTGCTCCACGAAGGAATGCAGGGGTTGGTGTGATAGATGGCTCGGGCGCAGAGCACATTTTTAATGTTGATAGCACTGGTAGAAAAAGAGGTGAATGGTGGCAGGGTGGGAATAAAGTTTCAGTGTCAACAGTTGCATTTTTAACGCTGGCAATGGCTGCTGCTACTGGTTTAGGTGCTGTCCCATTTTTCTTCATGGAACTTGATTCTCAGTGGGCTGGAATATGCAATGGAATGGCTGCAGGAGTAATGTTGGCTGCTAGCTTTGACCTAATACAGGAAGGGCAGGACCATGGAAGTGGCAGTTGGGTTGTTCTTGGCATTTTAGCTGGTGGCATTTTTATATGGCTTTGCAAGAAGGTTCCAGCTCTTAGACCTATAATAATTTTTTTCCTTTGAGACGTGGTTTACCAATAGTTCAATCCAAGGCAACTATACTAGTGCAATTTTGTAGCAGCTGATGTCATTCTTTGGGGTCATCCCCTAAAGCTAGATTGTCTTTTATTTGTGTGATTTTGCATGTGAATAAGGAATGCATACAGATGTCCATTTTGTGCCTCTGTGTTACACTGTTACTGATAATATGTCCATCTGGCGATCTTCAACTGTTCTCGACTTCAAATAGTTACAATATCCAATTTTTATTCATATAATTCATCTATTGACAGAAGTGTATAATATTGTTGGAACAATATACAGTCTTCATCTCGTACTTTTGTTTCAACTGTTGGTTGATAAGATTGAAGCACTGAAATCTTTTACTTTTTACATCTGTTATGGGAGTTCATTGCGTTATATGCAATTGTAAACTAAAGGCTTTCTTCATGTAGTCTTTTTGTAGTAAGCGTAAATATCAATCGCCACTAGCCTTGAACTACCCCTTCCTTTGAATTATCATCTGGGATATGGTCCCGATAATTCATTTGTCAGTGCACTTTAATGTTTAATTTACTTTTCTCCTATACCCAGTTTCTTGAGCAATATGGTGAAGTAAGCATGCTGGACATAAAAGGAGCAGAAGCTACTAAAGTCATTCTAGTTGTTGGTATCATGACTCTTCATTCTTTTGGGGAGGGCTCTGGTGTTGGAGTATCCTTCGCTGGCTCCAAGGGTTTATCCCAGGGGATATTGGTGACGTTGGCCATTGCGGTGCACAACATACCTGAGGGGTTGGCTGTCAGTATGGTGCTTGCATCGAGAGGTGTGTCTCCACAGAATGCAATGTTATGGAGTGTGATTACGTCACTACCACAGGTAATTTTTTTTGACTAGATGAGACTTACAAAACTGTGAAATGGCAAATAGGTTTTTTTCCGAATACCCAATATGGGGGCGAGGCTAACTTTGCAACATCTCCTCTAAGATGATTTTTTGCATGGAAAGACTTCAGAGCAGTATAAACAGATCTTTGTGGCTTGTACTATCACCTTAAAATATTCGAATGTTGCAACGAATTGTTAGTAAACAAGTCAAAACGGGTTAGCTGTGGGGACCGGCCAGGCAGGGCGTATCCCATTTTGACATCTATAATTATAAAAACCTAGAGAATTATTATGGATATATGCTGTATAATCAGTATTCAGTTGAGTAGATGTTTTGGCATGATCTGTGTGTGATATATACTGTATAATCAGGATTCAGTTGAGTAGATGTTTGAACTTGATGTGCTTGTGGGTGTGTATATATACATTGTGTCTCCATGATTACTCCGTTGAAATTTTACGCTTAGTTGTATAATTAGAAGCATTATGGTAGAATCGAAACATGTGAATACAGCATATCAGTCTGTAAGTGGATGCTATAAATTTGGGAATATGCACAATGTGCCACCTCATGAGTGGATTTCTTTGTCTACTTCTTATTAGATTCATGATACTGGGTTTGAACTTCTTTGGTGTTCCAATGTCCACTTAACTATTCCAAGTGAAACATCTAACCTGTTAGGTAAGGTCATTGGCAATCCTTAGTCATTGACAATTTTCAGGTGATAATGGACCTTTGTTGATGAACAATCTAAAATGTTTTTGTTAAATCGTCATCTTTGTGTCTGGAATAGTGAATGGCTTTGCTGCTGAAACCAGAGGAAGTGAATTCCATTTTTTGTTATCCATTTTCATTGCCTATGTTAAACAGTTATTAATTGGCTGATATGAACCAGCGATATTCCTGGCTAGAAAAGCAAATGATATGGATTGGTACAGCGGAATGGTTTTTGAAGGACACGTGTGAAGTTTTACTTCTTGCATTTGTTTTATTTCTTTGGTTGGGTATTATTATGATAAATTGCATCGTGTGATCTCTTGATTCAGCCTCTTGTTGCCGTTCCATCATTTATTTGTGCTGATGCATTCAATAAGTTCCTGCCATTTGCTACCGGATTTGCTGCTGGGTGTATGATTTGGATGGTTATCACTGAGATTCTTCCAGAGGGATTCAAGGTAAAATTATTCGTTTTCATTTGCAGGGAACTGTGAGAGTCTCTTTGTGCCTAAATAATGAAGCTAAATTTTCATACTTCATATTTGGTTAACATTTAGGAACAAAAAATTTGCTCTGTGCCCAATATGTTTTTTGACATTGCCTCCTGTGTAAGTATGTAGTTTGAGAATCCTAAACTTTTTTATTGTATATTTCTTCTCCAATTAGGCTTTGGAGCTCTTGAATTGAGTAAACGTAGATGTGCCCTATTAGGGATGAATTATGCGGGGTAGCATTTTGGGTAGTTCATGTAAAAAAATATTTAATATCACTTTGATGACCTGATTTCTAATGGGATCTTTTGTATTTCTATCCTATGTACGGGCGGCTAAAGCCTGACACCGGATTTTTTCCCCCTTGTTTATCTTTGTTGGGAGTCTCATTGCTGGAGAGAGTTTTATCGACTCTTTTGTACGGTTTGGTGGTTTATTATCAAAAAATGTTGTTTTATATATATGTATATGATATATGTTTTTACGTCCGATATCTAACAAAGTAACAAATATAAGTATTACAGTATCTGCAACTTATCGAATCTAAAAGTGTCTCATATTTTTAATAAATGCTTGAAAGATATAGTTTATAACAACAATTCCATGAAATACAGTTGGATACAACATTAAGATCAAGAAAAAAATGAAGACTTAAATTAAGTAATTCTTATAGAATATTTCTACATAAAAGAAGTAAACGTATTCTCGATTCATATTTATTACAATGTCATTACTCCTTCTAAATCAGTCTTAACGGTTCGTCTAACAAATGGATTCAAAGTATATGTGCTTTGAAAATTTAATCTTGTAGAGTTCAAATTTTGCCAGTGTATTAATCCTTTTCTTTCTGATTAAAATGATCTTCCTGTATATGAAAAGCATAGCTTTGTACTTGTTTTTTTTCCTTCTTTTTTGTGGTACACTAGCAAAAATATATTCCTTTTAGTCTTAGCCCCTAATGAATAACTGGTCAACTTATTATGTTTTGCCTAATGTCTTTATTTTTAAAGAATGACCAACTCTGATAAACTAGATACAGTGCATTATCCAGGCCAAAGAAAGAGGAAGAAAAGAAATGTCAAACATCTTGGATAGCCCACACTTTTTGGATGCAGTATATATTTCTAATTTATAAAGCATGCTAGGGGTGTTTGTTCTAGTTATTCTGCGCAAGTGAACTGTTTACTTTCTGGTTTCACGGTTTATATAATTTTGAAGTTGATGTAGTGGATACGAGATAACGATGGTGAATATACAAATAGTTTAATAGTTTGTCAATGATGCACCAGAGGGAGATATTTCAACTCTTGTATTTGTAGTCAGTCTTTGTATAACAAAATAACGTCAGTATTTTAGTTAGATCTTGGACTGCACCAGTGGACAAGCGTTATATGGCCAACCGTTAGGCCTAGTGGTAAAATAGAGGTTTTCCAAAGAGTTATTTCGGCAAGGCATGCTTGGTGAATGTATAACACCTGGTTTCTCCAAATGAGGAAAATGGATTGAGAATAACAGATTTGACATTCAGTGAGTTGAGGAAATTAAGCTGGTTAACTATTATGGTTCCCTCATTTGGGGAAAAAATGAAAAAAGAGGCAGAAAGAAAGAAGAAAGAAAAAGCTGTATTATTCAACCTCCCAACATACTTGTCGTCAAATGATCAATTTCAACCTCTAGGGAAATTAACTTTCATGTTATCCCTTTTACAAATAGCAGGAGGAGAAAAAAGGAAGCTGGGCTTTATCCTTTGGTTGTGAATATCTCTATATATCAAGTTGATTTTGTTTAGATCATGAGCGATTTGTATTTGGACTGTGATAGTGTGATTGATTTTCTTGTCTTTTCGGATTGCAGGAAACTTCCCCATCTCATGTTGCGTCAGCTGCTACACTTTCCGTTGCATTTATGGAAGCTCTGAGTGTTGTGTTTGATCATTTCAGCCATAATTACAAGTAATATTTCTCTCCCTGTGTATGTACAAGTTTTTTTTTTTATTATTATTGGGAGTGGCTGAGAAAGACACTAATTTTTATCGTAGAAGCCTATTAGAATTAGACTAGAGTGACTTTACCTTTCATTGGCAACCATTAAATTTCAAGCTATTTTCTGCATTTTCCTCTGTAAACACTTGTAATATGACATAGTTACTGTTCACATCGATCTTCCTCAAAAACAGGTTTATGAAATCCTCCTTTGTAACCAAATCTTTACTTTGCAGCCCCGAGGATGCTTCTGGTCTCTTAGTTTCGGTACTTTTTGGTCTGGGACCCTTGCTTGGTGGCATCGCCCTTGTTGCATTTGCTCTTTCTTTCCATCTTCAGCATGCCGTCCTCACTGGTGTGGCCTCCGGCATCGCCTTTGTCCTTGGTGCTTGGCGACCCCTTCAACTACTCCTATCTTCAAAAATGGGCCTTTTTCCACTATTCTTTCTTCTCGCAGCAGGATCTATGTTTGCCCACGTGTTTATATCTAGTGCCATGAAGCTTGGAAGTCGTAAAAAGACATCAGCAAATACGTTAACTGATATCACTGGATGTTCTATTAGTGCACCCACACTTCAATCAATCGTGTCTTGTTTGGCAATAGCCCTCCATGCTCTTGCTGAGGGGTTGGCATTGGGAGTGGCTGCACCCAAAGCTTATGGACTCGGAAGGCACATGGTTCTTCCCGTGTCCCTCCATGGATTTCCTCGTGGTGCAGCAGTCGCTAGCTGCATTTTTGGGGCAACTGACAGTTGGCATGGATCCCTTTCATCAGCTGCAATTATCGGATTCGTGGGCCCATTATCCGCCATAGTAGCAATACTTGCTGGAATCGACTATAGGGGTCTGGATCATGTTATGGTATTCGCGTGTGGGGCACTTTACCCCTGTTTTTGGAGCATTGTTCAGAGAGCGCTTAAGTTGAATAGACGTAAGAGCAGTTTTGGTCTCGTTATTGGTATATTCTTTGCAAGTTTGTGCCTAACATGCACAAAATTAGTATGTTTGCATACACCCTATTGCAATTCTGCGCCGGAAGCAGTTAGGTGACAATGGCAGAATCTTGGACATGTGTGTATTCTAATAGTTATACATACCGTGGACGAAAAAGCTGCAGTTACTTTTCATTATAATTCTATATGAGAATGGGGATGGTTCTTACTGGCCTTGTGGTCGATGTGTTGTCGTTATGATACCAGATTTAAATTCTTACTATCTTAAAAAAATGAGTGTAATAGTTAACGTGATGAAAAGAAAGATTTATTTTTTCAAAGAAAAACATAAAAAATGATATTTTTTTGGATAAAAGCTACTTAAAATACTAAAATTAGATAGCAAGAAGAAATAATAAATATAAACTAGAATTATTTTAAAATTAGATAGCAAGAAGAAATAAAAAATATAAACTAGAATTAATGTGAAATCTCGAGAATAAAATAGCTTCGATGATACTTTTTGTAAATAAGTTGAAAAATATTCAATTTATTTTGATGGCATTTTCGTAAATAAGTTGAAAAATAATGAATTAATTTTAAGGGCAAAATGATAATTAGTGATATATTTTAGTCATATGAAGTTCAAATGATTTGAGATTTGGATATAATGTAGAAAACTCAAAGATATACAAGTTTCATGTTTTTAGTTTTGGAAAATTTGATCGTTTGACTGGTCCAAAGGAATATATCGATGTTAAAATGTTAAATAATATATATTATATTATACTATATTATATTATATTATATTATTAATATAATATAATATCTGAGGCTTGGAAATAGTCTGGTTAATAATTTAGCACTTTTATTCAATGAATATTTTTGGAATGAAAGAAACTGTTCAAAACAGTATAAATGAAGAATATGATTTATCTGAAAATTTAGATTATTGAATAAATGGACTATTCTTGAGATAGAATCTAAAATGATTTATAAATTAGGAACTTTTGAAAGAATTGGTTTCAAGCAAGTAGTTAAAACTACAGAATCACCAGTACATCTTCACAATGAAGAAATGGTTATTATATTGTTAAATAATAAAGTTATTTTACCTTATAGGAAAAATTACAGATTTATTAATATAAGTTTAATTCAAATTGCTTTTAGACCTTTAACTTTAGAAGGTTTACCATAAAGCTTCATAGCAGCTTTAAGATATGGCAGAAATTTGAATTGGAAACAATCCCTTATGGGAATAATTCAATCTAGTCTGGCTCATGACCAATATATTTTGATGTTTATCCTAATTTATCTTTATCTTTGTCTGATATCAATATATTAGATTCTTTAACATTAAATGTTAAAACTCATGGTTATAATTATACTCCTGGAACATAAGTCATATGTATCTGTTATCGTATTTATTATAAATCATTATTTACACTTAATCTTATGTGTAAAAGAATAGATAAAAAATTAAATGAAACTATTCTCATAGAAAATAATTTTAATAGATCTAATATTAGTATATTACAACTCGTAGATCTATCAAAAGGGAAGAAATTGAATTTCCAGAAAACTGGATAATTGAACAAGCTGTTCCTAGAAATCTTATAATAAATAAAGATTTACAACAAGTTATACAAAATAATGAAGGATCTGTTCAAATACAGTTTAATCATGAACAAAGAAGATTATTACCATCTTCTATCAATGCTAGGTCAAGATCTAGTCATTCGTTTATTTCACCTTTAGATTATATGGTGGATGTTCCACAAACTTCTATAGCTTCTACTTCTCAGATAAGAGAAGATGTAGAGTCTTCTGTACAAGATACAGTGGAAAAATTAATCATTAATCAAAATAATATTGTTCATAAAAGTAACTTTCAAAAAATTAGAGAAATTGATACAGTTTCAGAAATGAATTTTAGAATTTAATGGATAGTAAACCAAAAATTGATTTTACTAAAAGATCTCTTGCTAGAGCAAAGATTAATGTAGAATTTTATTTACCCAAATAGGAATTTTTCAGAGATTGGTACTTTAAAAGTTTTTTGAAGAAGAGTTTGATTATATTGTTACAGAATTTTATAAATATTGTGAAAACCAAAATGAATTAATACATTTTGTTCCTTGGTTTTTTAAAACATTTATTATAGATTATATTTCTATTCTTGAAAGAAATTATAAACTTTCTTCTGGGCAGATTCAAAAATCTGTTTATCCTCCTCAACAATCTTTTATTATAGAAAAAATAATAAAATTTTAAATTTTACTGTTTTTTCAAAATTATTTGATAATTATATGTTACAGATAACTGTCAAACATATAAATCAGATTATTTGAAAAACAGAATTATACAAATTTATATCTTACGATAATAGGAGAAGAAATAATTTCTCTTAAAGAAAGAATTGATAAAATTATTTTAGCTATCAATCAAATTAAACCAGATGTTCATATACAAACAAAGAAGATAATATTGTTTCTATTGCTACTTCTTCTATACAATTCCCTCCAGATATAAAAGATTTTAAATTTAAATCTTCTGTTTCTGATATAGAAAAATTATTAGAAGAAAAATTTAAAAATCTTAATTTAAATACTCTTAATGAAGAGTTTGAAAATATTGATAATCATTCTGGTGAAGAAATTAATAAAATTAAATGGGCAGATAAACTTACTCAACATAAATACTATTATGATAGATATTGATGGTTTTAGTGATAAGCAAATTTATAATACTGCTAACAGAATGCTTATGTATAGCACTGTATGTAAAACTTCAGGCAATAATGATAAAAATATTGCTAGAATGATAATAGCAGGATTTACTGGTCAACTTAAAGGTTGGTGGGATAATTATTTAAATCAATCCCAAAAAGATGATATTATAAATTCAATAAAAATTAAGAATAATATTCAATCACAAAATGAAGTATATTCATTAATAATGACAATGATTGAACATTTTACTGGGAGATTCACTGATAATGGTGAACAAATTCGTACTATGTTAAGTAATCTAAAATGTAAAACTTTTACTGATTTTAGATGGTATAAAGATATCTTTCTATCTCGAATATATGAGATACCAGACTGTAATAATAGTATTTGGAAAGCCAAATTTATAGATAGTTTACCTTTTCTAATTGCTGAAAAAATTAGAAAAGTTTTAAGAAAAGATGATGTATATATTACATATGAGAATTATTATAAAGGCCCGAAAATTCTTGTTTGAAAATTTGCGGAAAAATTTAAAATTTCTTTTTAAAATAATCAAAATGCCTCATTCATAAAATAAATCGATAAATCAAGTTTAATGTTCAAAATAGCAGCGGAAGAAATTATTGTTTGCAAAATAACAAGTTAAAGTAATCCAACAACTGATAAAAATGTTTGAGCATAAAAATGGTAAATGCTGAAAATGAGGTCCTCGGGTTCCACTACTGCCGACCCGAGCTGGCTCACTGGTCCCCGCCCTCAGTCCCGTCTTCATCAGTACCTACAACAATCAAGTCTAGTGAGTCTAAAGACTCAGCATGCATATATCGTAAATAACAAGTAGTAATAATAAAATTGCATGCGAAGTGAAAATAACATATCATGAGTCTGGCATAACGTAAAAATATCATGTCATGAGTAATTATAATACGTGCATAACTGAAACGATAATCGTAAGTGAACTGCTTGCTCGATAGAGCTCTGTAATAAAATAGCCTGTCATAATTTTGTTGAGATTATGTTCTACGCTAGTGGCCCATGAACTGAAGTGAACTGAACTGAGTCGTCTGATCCGACTAATACCACAGTATACTGGGTGGAACTGAACTGAACCGGTAAGTTACCACCGGGTGAAGTAATAATCCCATGATAATGAAGTGACCACAAGCAATATCGCATAAATCTCAAAAATGAATATTTTATATTTTTGCAAGTAATATAATTAAATAACATAATTTAATATCCTGTATTAATTTTACCGAATGGGTTGGCTCGTTCCCAGGCTCGCTGCGACTTAAATCTAACATGAAAATTTTGCAAATGATATACTTGCCCAAACTTTGTAATTGACTCCAAAAACGAGACAATTACGTCCAATGACTTGGTATTTAATCATGACTCCGTACCAACTCGAACCAACACTGAATCATCATTTAGTCATGATTAAAATATACTTAAAATGATGAAATAATGCTCCTAACATTACAGTACTTCGAAGTTTGGTGAATGGAGGCCAAAAACATGAAACGCTCTTTCGATAGTCACTTTGGCACATTGCACCGTAATTTCTCGTACGACCTCTAAACTTAACCGAATCACAAACGGCCAAAAACATGACCTTCCTAACTAAATAAGGTATTGTGCAGTCCAAGGCCATAGGCTAAAAGCCAACCATGAACCCGAAACTCACCTCTGAACCGCGGTTACAGTTGCTGTCAAGAAAATACAGCAGCTGTTGGCGCGTTTTCTTGCGTCGTTTTCAAGGCTAATGGCAATTGGGGCTTGAACCACCAACCAGGGCCTCTTACCAACATCCTAGGGCATGGTTTGAACCATGGCTAAGGGCCCTAGGCCAGCCACAATCCAAACCACAACCGAAACAAGCCAAGTGATTCACCCGAGAGCACACCTTCACGCGTGGGGTGCTGCGATTGTTCGGTTGTCATGGACCATTCCCGTCATCATTTGATTGACCATGTCATGATCTAGACATCATGAGGTATTGTGTGAACTGTGGCTAAGGGCTAGAAGCCAACCAAGATCCACACAACACCCTTCAACCGAAATCAAACTCACACACACAAAAATCAGAAAACTGAAACCGATGGGGGCTGTTCTTGTTTGTTTTTAAAAACTGATAGGACCATGAATCAAGCCATGAAAGGTCGACTTGGTCATGTCCTAGACATGTCAAGGAGGGATTCTAACCATGGCTACAGCCCCTAGGGCAGCCAGGATCAGAAACCACACCTTAGGCAAGAAGACAAGAATCGAAACACAAAAATCTGCACTATGGGAGTTGCTGTCCATTTCGTCTTGCTTGCGGCGAAGGGACTCAAACCGATGGACCAGAACCTCCCTAACACATCCTATTTCATGTCTAAAAGCAGCCTTGAGCCTTTGGAAATCGAGCCATACCCTGAACCACCAAAACAAGCAGAAAACGTGAAGCAAGGAAAGAAGGGCCGAAAATCTGCATGTTCATTTTCTGAAAATTTCTTGATATATTTTGGTTTTGCTAATAAGATCATGGACAAATATGGTTTAAAAACATGTATATGACTTGATTGAAGAGCAAGGAAAAATATAAACATGCTTTGGTTCGTTTTGAAAGAAAAACGAACGAAACGACGACGCGGCGCGGAGGAGACGGAGTTCTCTTCACTTTCTTGCTTCTATTTGATTCTTTCTCTTGTTTTTCCCCCTAGAACCTCACGATTTTTTACTCTGAATTCTCTTTGAATTTCGGTGCAAGGGAGAGGGGGAAATGGTTAGGAGAATGAAGGGGAGTTGCAATATAGAAGGGATTTAAATGGCATGACCAAGTCTTGCTCTCTTTGAATTGTTAGATGAGGACTTGGTTTGATATCCAAAAGATTTTTTGGAGGGATTATGGAGGGCATGACCAATTCCTCCTATTCAAACACAGCTAAGATATTGATTGATTAATAATTAATGGTGATTAAAGGTGAAAGGGTTATCATACCAAGAGATAATAAGGAAAGAGTCAAAGGTGGTGAGTTGCCAAAGAAATATTAAATCACCTATGAGGTGGCCAAAATTTGGCTATTAACTGGAGGGGAAATATTGCTTAGTTAGTGTATTTTAAATCTTTAGAGTCTTATCTACCCATTAAATAATTTAATGAATTAATACATTAATTATGGAACCTAAATGAACTTATTTCCTACTTACCTCAAGTTACTTAAATAATTCTTTAAATATTCTTTTACCTTAAATTAACTTATTATTTAGCTAAAATAAATTCTGGGAATGTTTTCTTAATATTAAATTTTATCTCAAAACTCCAACTCCAGTCCGGCCTCACTTAATTAACTGAAAAGGTAGCAATTAAACTACTGCGTAAAATAATTAAATTTAAAGGAAAGAATTTAAATACTCATGTAATAATAATAAAAAAATCATTTTACTTTAAATGCTAGAAATTATGCATGACTTATACGTAGTCTGATTTACGGGTTCTACAACCCTCCCCCCTTAAAAGAAATTTCGTCATCGAATTAAAACTCACCGAATAACTCGGGGTACCGACTCCTCATCTCTGGCTCAGACTCCCACGTAGCTTCCTCCTCTGAATGGTTGAGCCATTTGACTTTCACTCGCCTCACCAGCTTGTTTCGAAGCTTCTTCTCCTGTCTGTCTAAGATCTGCACTGGTCTCTCCTCATAAGACAGGTTCGGAGTAAGCTGCAACGGCTCAAAGTTCAAGACATGCGAAGGATTCGCCATATACTTCCTCAGCATAGAGACGTGGAACACATTGTGTACTCCGGCCAGATTCGGCGGAAGAGCCACACGATAAGCTAGCGTCCCAACTCTGTCGAGGATCTCAAATGGTCCAATGAATCTCGGACTGAGCTTTTCTTTCTTCCCAAATCGCATGACACCTTTCATAGGTGCTACTTTCACAAAGACATGGTCGCCCACGGCAAACTCTAGATTTCTCCTCCTCTGATCCGCATAACTCTTCTATCGACTCTGAGCAGTCCTCATCCTATCACAGATCTTGACTACTACATCGGTAGCCTGCTGAATAATCTCTGGACCCAACTCTGCTCTCTCTCCTACTTCATCCCAATGAACAGGGGATCTACACTTACGGCCATACAGTGCTTCAAACGGAGCCATTCCTATAGATGACTGAAAGCTGTTGTTATAGGTGAACTCCACTAATGGCAAGTTCGACTCCCAACTCCCTGAGAAGTCAATAACACAAGCACGGAGGAGATCCTCCAAAATCAGAATAACTCGCTCTGACTGTCCATCTGTCTGTGGATGGAAAGCTGTGCTAAACAGCAACTTCGTACCCATGGTCGAATGCAAAATCTTCCAAAACGAGGAAGTGAATCTGGGGTCTCTGTCAGACACGATAGAAACGGAATGCCATGCAGTCGGACTATCTCTCGGATATACAACTATGCATATTGAATCATGGTGAAAGTCGTCTTAATAGGTAAGAAGTGAGCTTATTTGGTAAGACGATCTACAATCACCCAGATGGCATTTGATCCTCTGACTGACTTCAGCAAACCGGTCACGAAGTCCATGGTAACATTCTCCCACTTCCACTCGGGAATAGGAAGAGGCTTGAGCAAACCTGCTGGTCTCTGATGCTCTGCCTTCACTAACTGACAAGTCAGACACTCGGATACAAAACATCTGATATCCTTTTTCATTCCCGGCCACCAATACAATAACTGCAGATCTCTGTACATCTTCGTACTCCCAGGATGAATAGAGTACGGCGACATATGGGCCTCTGATAAGATATCTGCTCGAATAGAACCACTGCTGGGAACCCACATCCTGTCTCGGTATCTCACAATACCGTCGCTGACTGAATACAAGACACTGCTCTTAGCCTCATCCCTCTGCTTCAACTTTGCCAACTGCTCATCTGCTGGCTGACCACTGCGAATACGGTCAATAAGGGAAGACTGGATCGTCAAAGTAGATAGACAAGGAACTCTACCTCGAGGATAAGTCTCTAGACCAAACCTCTGCATCTCAGTCTGAAGAGGTCTCGAAACTGTCAAATGAGCCATCACTGCGACTT
The DNA here is from genome assembly GCF_025594145.1 of Primulina tabacum. NCBI lineage: Eukaryota > Viridiplantae > Streptophyta > Magnoliopsida > Lamiales > Gesneriaceae > Primulina > Primulina tabacum. The sequence continues at coordinate 8,731,807 of NC_134564.1, forward strand.
TTCTGCTCAGTGCATCGCAACTACATTAGCTTTACCCGGGTGGTAGCTAATGTCAGAGTCATAATCTTTCACAAGTTCCAACCAACGCCTCTGACGCATGTTCAGCTCTTTCTGCGTAAAGAAATACTTGAGGCTCTTGTGGTCGGTAAAGATCTGACACTTCTCACCGTACAAATAATGCTTCCAAATCTTCAGGGCAAATACTACGGCTGCCAACTCTAGATCATGGGTAGGGTAGTTCTTCTCCTGGATTTTCAGCTGACGAGAAGCATATGCTATCACCTTCCCATGCTGCATCAATACTACGCTCAAACCAAGCTTCGAAGCATCGGTATACAGAACAAACTCACCGGGCCCTGACGGCATGGCCAAAATTGGTGCTGAGATAAGAGCTTGCTTCAAAGTATCGAAGCTCTTCCGACACTCCTCGCTCCACACAAATTTAGCATTCTTCTAGGTCAATGATGTGAGTGGAACGACAATAGAGGAGAATCCCTTAATGAATTTCCGATAATATCCTGCTAGCCCAAGAAAACTGCGGATCTCTGATGCATTCTGCGGCACAACCCAATCTCTGACTGCTGCAACCTTCGCTGGGTCTACCTCAATACCGCTGCTAGAGACAATATGGCCTAAGAATGCCACATTCTCTAACCATAATTCGCACTTACTGAAATTTGCGAATAACTTATGCTTCTGCAGGGTCTGAAACACTGTGGTCAGATGTCTACTGTGATCCTCTTGATTCTTGGAGTGGACGAGAATGTCATCTATGAATACTATCACAAACTGGTCAAGATACGGCTGAAATACGCGATTCATGAGATCCATGAAGATCGCTGGCGCATTCGTCAGACCGAACAGCATCACAAAGAACTCATAGTGGCCATAACGAGTCCTAAAAGCAGTATTGGAAACGTCCGCATCTTTCACCCTCAACTGGTGATAACCGGAACGCAGATCTATCTTAGAGAATATCGAAGCTCCCTGCAACTGATCAAACAAATCCTCAATCCTTGGAAGTGGGTATTTGTTCTTCACTGTAACTCTGTTCAACTCCCGGTAGTCAATGCAAAGCCTCATAGAGCCATCCTTCTTCTTCACAAATAAAACTGGTGCGCCCCATGGTGAAAAACTCGGGCGTATGAAATCCTTGTCAAGAAGTTCCTGAATCTTCTTATTAAGCTCTGCCATCTCTGTCAGTGCTAGTCGGTACGGCTCTTTGGATATCGGAGCCGTACCTGGCATAAGCTCAATAGAAAACTCCACCTCTCGCTCGGGTGGCATACCAGAGACGTCCTCAGGAAAAACGTCTGGGAAATCTCTAACAATAGGAACATCTGCGGCTGACTGACTCGGTGCCTCGAGGACAGATATAAAAGTTGCTAAGAATGCCTGACACCCTCTATGCATGAGCTTCCTAGCCAGGACATAACGAATAACGCGCGATAAGGGAAAGTACCTGTCTGGCTCAAATAAGAACTGCGCCATCCCAGGCGGTCGGACTAGAACAGATCTCCGCTGGAAGTCGATCAAAACTCTGTTCCGTAATAGCCAATTCATCTATTGTATGATGTCAAACTCCGGTATCGGCAACACGATCAGATCCGCATAAACGAGGTTGCCATGGAGCTCAAGATCTATGTCTCGGATCACATTGATAGCTGCCATCTCCTCACCAGAAGGCAATACTACTGAATAGGCTACATCTAGCCCAACGGTCTTGACCTTGAGGAAATTAGCAAAGATCCCGAAATAAATGAGTGAGTGGCCCCTGAATCTATCAAGGCCTTACTAGCGGAACCAGATATAAAAATTCTCCCTGAAAGGTTGGAACACTAAGCTGAACCCAATAATCACAAGAACTAACTTATAGACATGGAAAGGTCAAAGTTCTTCTAACTTAAATTCCCAAAATAATACTGAGTAGAGCATGCAATCCTACTGCAATTCTATGTTCAAAATCTTAAGCCAAAACATTAAATCCCAAATATAAACTTAAAGCATAAAGGTACCTGTCATAAGCATGGTCTCCGGGTTCGTCTCCGTAGCATGGAGAGCAAACAATCTGCCTTGGGTAGGCAGATTCCTCTGTGGGCACTGCGGCAGCAAGTGGTCTGGACTACCACACTTGTAACACTTCCCTGAGCCATACATACAAGCTCCAGCATGGCGGCGTGTGCACTTGGGACAGACTGAATGCTCAAAAGTCCTCGGGGCTGGGCGTCCCCGCTGCTGCTGACCTCTGTTTCTAGGTGGGCCGTGAAAAGGCCTCTTGTTCTGGTGCTGCTGCTGAGGAGGAGGATGGTGTGGTACTGGAATCGGTCGCTTACCTTGGCGATCCCTTTCAATGTCACGCTGGTCCTGCTCTGCAGCTATAGCTCTGGAGATGGAAATATCAGAAGTAGTAGGGCCAGCCACCCTAACATCACGACGCAAGATCGGCAGTAGTCCGTCCAAGAAGTGTCTGAACTTTGCTCCAGCATCATTCGCAATTAGGGGCACGAAATGGCAACCCCTCTCAAACTTATGGATGAACTCCGTAACGGTCATATCTCCCTGCCTCAAGGTCATGAACTCCCTGGTCAACGTGGAACGCACCTCATCAGTAAAATATTTGGAGTAAAATACCTCCGTGAAACGTGTCCAGCTCAGCGTAGCCAAGTTCAGGGCTACCGACGCTCCTTCCCACCATAAGCGGGCATCTCCTCCGAATAAATAGGTGGCACATCGAACTCTGTCTGCATCTCCAAGCTCCATGAACTCGAAGATAACCTCGAGGGACTTAATCCAGCCCTCGGCAATCATGCGATCAGACGTCCCTGAAAACTCCTTCGGACGCATCTTCATAAACCGCTCATAAGTAGCCTCGGGCCCTGTCGGTCTGGCTGCCACAGCATGGTTCCCCGCAAACTGTGCGAAGAACTGAGTCATCCCAGCTAGCATCTGGGCATTCATGTCAGGTGGAGGTGGAGGTGGTAAGTCCCTCTCCTGCCTCTGGTTCATGCCGTCCTCCTGTTGAGGCTCATCCTCTCTAGTGCGCTCGAGGATGCGTCTAGGGGGCATACTGTTCCATACATAACCCATACATAACCAACATGCATAATTCCATAATTTATTTAAATTTAAATACTAAACAGTGAAAAAATCTGGACGTAAAATATTTCATGAAAATATGCTGTTAAATAATTCATGCTTTAAATAAAATGCGTAAATGTAAAACTTACAGACCAAAGACGTGACTTCATGAGCATCTCGTGGTCAGTAGTAGTACAACCCTTTACAAGAACATAGGCTCTGATACCAGCTATAAAGGCCCGAAAATTCGTGTTTGAAAATTTGCGGAAAAATTTAAAATTTTCTTTTTAAAATAATCAAAATGTCTCATTCATAAAATAAACTGATAAATCAAGTTTAATATTCAAAATAGCAGCGGAAGAAATTATTGTTTGCAAAATAACAAGTTAAAGTAATCCAACAACTGATAAAAATGTTTGAGCATAAAAATGGTAAATGCTGAAAATGAGGTCCTCGGGTTCCACTACTGCCGACCCGAGCTGGCTCACTGGTCCCCGCCGTCAGTCCCGTCCTCATCAGTACCTACAACAATCAAGTCTAGTGAGTCTAAAGACTCAGCATGCATATATCGTAAATAACAAGTAGTAATAATAAAATTGCATGCGAAGTGAAAATAACATATCATGAGTCTGGTATAACGTAAAAATATCATGTCATGAATAATTATAATACGTGCATAACTGAATCGATAATCGTAAGTGAACTGCTTGCTCGATAGAGCTCTGTAATAAAATAGCCTGTCATAATTTTGTTGAGATTATGTTCTACGCTAGTGGCCCATGAACTGAACTGAGTCGTCTGATCCGACTAATACCACAGTATACTGGGTGGAACTGAAACGGTAAGTGACCACCGGGTGAAGTAATAATCCCATGATAATGAAGTGGCCACAAGCAATATCGTATAAATCTCAAAAATGAATATTTTATATTTTTGCAAGTAATATAATTAAATAACATATTAATATCCTGTATTAATTTTACCGAATGAGTTGGCTCGTTCCCAGGCTCGCTGCGACTTAAATCTAACATGAAAATTTTGCAAATGATATACTTGCCCAAACTTTGTAATTGACTCCAAAAACGAGACAATTACGTCCAATGACTTGGTATTTGATCATGACTCCGTACCAACCCGAACCAACACTGAATCATCATTTAGTCATGATTAAAATATACTTAAAATGATGAAATAATGCTCCTAACATTACAGTACTTCGAAGTTTGGTGAATGGAGGCCAAAAACATGAAACGCTCTTTCGATAGTCACTTTGGCACATTGCACCGTAATTTCTCGTACGACCTCTAAACTTAACCGAATCACAAACGGCCAAAAACATGACCTTCCTAACTTGATAAGGTACTGTCCAGTCCAAGGCCATAGGCTAAAAGCCAACCATGAACCCAAAACTCACCTCTGAACCGCGCGTACAGTTGCTGTCAAGAAAATACAGCAGCTGTTGGCGCGTTTTCTTGCGTCGTTTTCGAGGCTAATGGCCATTGGGGCTTGAACCACCAACCAGGGCCTCTTACCAACATCCTAGGGCATGGTTTGAACCATGGCTAATGGCCCTAGGCCAGCCATAATCCAAACCACAACCGAAACAAGCCAAGTGATTCACCCGAGAGCACACCTTCACGCGTGGAGTGCTGCGACTGTTCGGCTGTCATGGACCATTCCCGTGATCATTTGATTGATCATAGCATGATCTAGAAATCATGAGGTATTGTGTGAAATGTGGCTAAGGGCTAGAAGCCAACCAAGATCCACACAACACCCTTCAACCGAAATCAAACTCACACACACAAAAATCAGAAAACTGAAACCGAATAGGGGCTGTTCTTGTTTGTTTTTAAAAACTGATAGGACCATGAACCAAGCCATGAAAGGCCGACTTGGTCATGTCCTAGGCATGTCAAGGAGGGATTCTAACCATGGATACAGCCCCTAGGGCAGCCAGGATCAGAAACCACACCTTAGGTAAGAAGACAAGAATCGGAACACAAAAATCTGCACTATGGGAGTTGCTGTCCATTTCGTCTTGCTTGCGACGAAGGGACTCAAACCGATGGACCAGCACCTCCCTAACACATCCTAGTTCATGTCTAAAAGCAGCCTTGAGCCTCTGGAAATCGAGCCATACCCTGAACCACCAAAACAAGCAGAAAACGTGAAGCAAGGAAAGAAGGGCCGAAAATCTGCATTTTCATTTTCTGAAAATTTCTTAATATTTTCTTAATATTAAATTTTATCTCAAAACTCCAACTACAGTCCGGCCTCACTTAATTAACTGAAAATGTAGCAATTAAACTACTGCGTAAAATAATTTAATTTAAAGGAAATAATTTAAATACTCATGCAATAATAATAAAAAAATCATTTTACTTTAAATGCTAGAAATTATGCATGACTTATACGTAGTCTGATTTACGGGTTCTACAATTATACTTATGGAAAATTAATTAGTACTTGTATTCAAGAGGGTTTAGCTCTCTGTAATGAATTAAAATTAAATAATCAAATTAAAATACATAATTTATTTGAGAAAAAACAATTAGGTAAATTTTGTGATCAATTTGGTATGGACCTACCTAATAAAGGAAAGAAGAAAATATTAGATAAAGAAGAAAAAATTTATAGAAAGAAAAGACATTTGTCTGATAGACAAAAAGATAAGAAAAAAAGAAAAGAAAGCCGTGATTTACGGAAAGCAGAAAAGTATAAAAACAAATTAATAATTTGTAGAAAATGCAAAAAGCCAGGACATTATGCTAATCAATGTTGGGCTAAAAACAAAATTAATATTTTAGATATAAATGAAAATCTAAAAGAAACATTATTTAAAATAATAATTGATTCAAATAATAATTCTGAGAGTAAAATTGAGAATTCTTCATAATCTTATATTTCAGAAGAAATATTAGATAGCGAATCAGATATTTCAGATTTAGAAGAATGTGATAATTATATACAAGGAAAATCTTGTATAAATGATATAGATAATAATAATGATAAAAATGATGATTTTTATAAACTTATGTCTCAATTTCAAGATCTAAATATTAATGTTTTAACTAATAATAATATTTTAGAATTCCTTAAAATGATTAAGGATCTTATATTGAAATCCACAATTATTGATCAAATGAAAAATACTGCTTCAACTAGCAATAATAATAACATTCTTGTTAAACAAGAACAAGCTTATTTTATGAAAGAAGTAAAAAATCTTCTACAACAAAAATATAGTAAAAAAAATCCTGTTACTATAAAAAATTTAGTTAAAGAAATAGATAATCTTAAAGAACAAGTAAAAATTTTACAATATAATAATAATAGTTTAAATTATCGTATTTCTATTATTGAAACTAATAATAAAAATTCAGTTAATAATTCTGAAAATTTTGATAATATTCAAGATATTTCATTTCCTGATCTAAATCAAAAACATTTATCTGTTTTAAGCATGATTATATCTCAAAAATGGTATACCAATATTACTTTATTAATTGAAAATTCTTATAAGAAAAATTTCTTTGCTATAATTGATAGTGGTGCAGATTTAAATGTTATACATGAAGGATTAATTCCTACGAAATATTTTCATAAAACTACTCATTCTCTTTCTCATGCAGGAGGAGAACCTTTAGAAATAAATTATAAATTACCAAAAGCATATATTTGCAAAGATAAAAACTGTATTCAAACCAGTTTTTTATTAGCAAAAGATATTTCTAGTCAACTAATACTTGGACTTCCTTTTATTTATCAAATTTATCCTTTAACTTATGTGGATTAATCAGGTATTATAGGAACCTTTCAAGGTAATCCAATTTCTTTCAAGTTTATAACTAAACCTGTTCATAGAATTTTAAATGAATTACAAGAAAAGATTGAAAGAAAAACTTTTCAAATTAATTCTTTAAAAGAAGAAGTTAAAATATTAACTATAGATGATAAATTAAAAAATCCTAAATTACAGGAAAAAATTAAATTATAAATTTAATTATATCTCAATAAATTTTCATTAGAAATATGTAATGATCTTCCAAATGCTTTTTGGAATCGTAAGAAACATATTATTTCTCTTCCATACGAAGAGAATTTTGATGAAAAGAATATTCCTACCAACGCTCGTCCTTGTCAAATGAATTCTGAATATTTATAATTATGTAAGAATGAAATTCATTCTTTATTAGAAAAAAGTTTAATAACATCTTCTCAATTTCCTTGGTCATGTATTGCCTTTTAAGTTGATAAACATTCTGAGCAGGAAAGAGGAGTTCCTAGATTAGTAATCAATTATAAATATCTTAATAATGTTTTAAAATGGATTAGGCATTCTATTCTTAATAAAAAAAAATTTATTAGATAGACTTGTAAATGCCATTATATTTTCAAAATTTGATTTAAAATTAGGATTTTGGCAGATTCAAATAAAAGAATCTGATAGATATAAAATTGCTTTTAATGTTCCAATAGGACATTATGAATGGACTGTTATGCCATTTGGATTAAAAAATGCCCCTTCAGAATTTCAACAAATTATGAATGATATTTTTTATAATTACAACAATTTTATAATTGTTTATATTGATGATATTTTAGTCTTTTCAAATGATATTGAAACACATTTTAAAAATTTAGATATGTTTAAACATATTGTTATTCAAAATGGTCTTGTAATATCAAAATCCAAAATGATTTTGTTTCAAACAAATATTAGATTTCTTGGACATATGATTGAAAAAGGAAAGATAATTCCTATACAGAGAAGTATAGAATTTGGTTCAAAATTTCCACATATTATAACTGAAAAAACTCAGTTACAAAGATTTTTAGGAAGTTTAAATTATATTTCTCCTTATATTAAAGATCTTACTAAGGATTCTGCTATTTTATATGATAGGTTAAATAAAAATCCTTTACCTTGATCTGAAAAACATACTATAGCTGTTAAAAACATTAAGGAAAAGGTAAAAAATCTCCCTTGTCTTATGATTGCTAATCCCCAATGGGATAAAATTGTTGAAACAGATGATTCTCATATAGGTTTTGGAGGGATTCTAAAACAAATAGACCCCAAAACTAAAGAAGAATATCTTATTCGATTTTATTCTGGAAAATGGAATAATGCCCAGAAAAATTACTCTACAGTATCAAAAGAAATTTTAGCTATTGTAAGATGTATTTTAAAATATCAAGATGATTTATATAATCAGAAATTTATTATAAAAACTGATTGCAAATCTGCAAAATTTATGTTTAACAAAGATTTTAAACATGATGTTTATGCAAGATGGCAAGCTCATTTAAGCTCCCTTTGATTTTGAAATCATTTATAAGAAATGTAAAGATAATCACTTACCTGATTTTTTAACTCGAGAATATTTATCTTAATGTCTTTATTTACAGATATGAATTCTCGAGGCAGAGGAGAGTTCTCTTATAAAGGACGAGGTGGTAGGGGAAAAAAACCCTAATATTATAGCACAACATGGAAAATAGAGGCTATAGCCCAAAACTTATCCAGTTCATCAGCTAGTAATACTGAGCAGAATAATGAGTTATACAATGAGTTTCAAGAATTTTTTAAACAAAAGCAGAGAAATAATACAGATTCTCAAGTTTCAGCATCATATGATAATATCATAAAAGAAGATGATAATGATTCTGCTCTATATACAGAGACAAAACACCGTGAATTAATTCTTCTTATAGAAGAAAAAGATACTCAATTGGAGAAAACTCCATGGACTATCATGAAAAGATATTTAACCAATACATCATATGTATATGGTTCCTACAAACACAGATGATTTTATGAAAATCTTCTTTTATCCTCAAAAACTGTTGATATAACTCACTTTTTCAATAATACTCAGCAAAAAAGAAGTTATAACTTCTCCAAATTTATTATCAAAAAGATAATATCTATTGAAAAATGGGGTATATCTCCATTGGTTGAAAAAGAATTTTATTCTGAAAATCATAAAATGAGTTTTAAATTCAATTTTTGGGATTATATTGAAAGTTTTAATAAAACTCTATTTTATGAAAATGAAAAAAAGAAACATACATGGTTTCTAAAGATTTGTGAAAATGTTTTTCATCATCCTGTTCCAAATTGGTTTTTAATTTGGTGGAAGATATTTGGACCATCTGCAAAGATTTTGCCAGAGGCTTTTATAAAACCTATGAATACTTGGTTAAATGTTTTTCTCCAAGTATTAAAAAATCATTTTCTGAATATTGTATTTTTGAAAAACTTTATGTTTGTTTTTCATGGAATTTGGAATCCCATGGATCTGGAAATGGCAACCAGAATTTGGGTACACTGATGAAGGTATCCCTTGCATATGGCGAGTCAGTTCCACTAAATTTTGGGACAAATTATTGCGAGATGATCCAAAAACAGGAAAGCCTTATGGTTATGACATTTTTCATCAAATGGAGGAGAAAATTTCGTTATACCAAAAAGAATTTCACAATCAACAAGAAAAAGAGAAAGCTTCTATGAGTCCATTTAAGATTCTCACTCAGAAATATTCTGAGAATTATTCAAAAGAAAAAATGATTGAGGTTTATATTGAAGAAATGAAGAAAGATATTTTTTAGAATATAGGATATTCTGATTCAAAATCAGATAAATCTATGGCGTCTGAATCCAGCGAGAATCAATTCATTCATCTAATACAGATGCAAGATGCTCAAGACCCTGAGGATGATATTCCTCAATTTTCTCAAATAAATGATATTTTTGAAAATCTGAAAAATTCAATAAAAGATAATATTAAAGATGATTAGGAATTCATCTTGAATAAAATAGTTGAGATATCAAAATCAAGTTGGTGGAATATCACATCATGACATATCATAAATGGATGGCATATCTATGTAGACCTTTGGAATTTTGTATCCATTTGCTTTAATAAAGCATTGTACTGTTTATATTTTTAGTTGGAATCCGGGGTTTCATGTCCGGCACTTCCATCTATTTATAGGTTCATAATGTATTCTTAGAAGAACACGGTCGAGTTTGCTCCCCTCTATTCCTTTCTTGTAAACAACCCTACTGAAGTATATCAATAAAAGTTTCAAGTTCTGATCACATCTTTCTAAATTTTAATTGTTTTATTTTCTTTTTTATTTACTGTTTTAAATTTTTATTTCATATATTAGCCTGAATGACTGTGGGGACCCGGACGCTAATCATGTTCTTAATCATCATTGGGACTAATTAATCAATTATAAAACAGGGTCTAAATTTTTTTTAAAATGCGGAACGTAGTGAAATAAAACGTATATACATCTCAGTATAAAAGTACAAGTCCTGTACCACATATATTTATTCAACTAAGGTTTAACAGCTAATATCACGTGTCTAACACTATCTCTAATCCAAGTTCGGAGCCTCCACTCTAATCACGATCTCTCTTCATCTTCTCACCCCTGAACCTGTCCCACCTGTTGTCATGCACACATACAAAACAAGACAACAGCCGGATAACTCCGGTGAGAATAAATCCCAGTATAAACAATGTAAACATGCAATCATATAAAAACATATACAAAAGCATATAACAAATATCATTCACATGCAGCCAATCAACAAACATGTATGATATCAAAAGTGTAAATCAACTAGTCGTATCAGACTTGACTCAAACAACGCGTCGTCTCAGATTCGACTCATTCCTAATCTAGGGATCCCGGTTTTGAATATTGAGAATTATATCGAATCTCAGTCGATAGGAATTACTCAACCCTAAACGGCATCGATATAATTCCTATATCCAGTGTCTGGGCGAAACAGCCACAGAATTGACGAATCAGTCAAGGATTAAGCGAATCAGCGAATAATTAGACGAATCAGTCAGGGACTAGGCGAATCAGCCGATAGCCAGACGAATCAGCCGGTAACTTGGCGAATCAGCCAATGACTAGCGAATCTGAAACAGTCCTGTCATTTTTATTGCTTTAAAAGAACTAGAAATTTTTTTTTTAAAACCTCACATAGCATTCAGCCGAACCATAAAATCTCATAAAATATTTTTGACATCATTTTAAAATAAACAACCAACTAACATTTTTCTAAATCTAAAATAACATTTGAAAAGTATAGCCCATACTATAACCTCTCAAAAACCACTCATAATCATGATAAAAGTCATAAAATCTTTTAACATAAATCATAACATATATGCGGAAACTAGCGTCGGTCCTCGGGTCATGTGCACCTTCAGTCCAGTCGGATCAACCATCAAGACCTCCATTAACATTATCATGATAACCTGCATCCATCACACCTAGTGAGTCTAAAGACTCAACACACCATAATCTTTATAACAAGTACTACGTAATACAGTTAACATATAACAGTGAAAAATATTTGTACTTAAAATATCGTTTTCATGAAGATGCATAAACATTTTCGTAAACATTTTCATGATGCATAAAACTTTAAACATAAACATTTTCATGACATGCAAACATGAATTTCCTTTTCCTCAACATGACATGACATAAAACCTTAAACATAATCATGAACATTTCCTTTTTTTTTCTTTCGTTGAATTCAGATCGTTAATTGTGACTTTCCTGATCATGCTCATGAGGGTCGATGGATCCATCTACATAAAACCACAGTACTGGGCGGCGGGTGACACCAGCAACACTCTCACTGGTCAACTAGGCCCTGGCCTATCATGATTCGAATAGAAATACGATCGTCGGGGCTCCCTCTGGGGCCTTTTCCCATAAATGGGCTCCATCTGGGGCCTTTTCCCCTCACGATATTCTCATTCTTCCGTTACCACAAAACCGTTACCACATATCCGTTACCACATATTCGCAATGATGAAAACACGATCGTCAGGCTCCCACTGGGACCATAACCCTCACGACGTCGCCAACATTAACGAATTAGTCACAATTATTTCACATCCTTCAACATTTTTCATTCACATCACTTTAGAAAAATCATGAATATCATTACGTTTTTCATTTTTGAAACCAAGCATGCAACATGTATTTTAAATGTCTTCTTAAATCATAAAAATCCCTTAGACATTTAAAAATCATCATTTAATCATAAACATTTAAAAATAATCACATTTTCATAAAAATAGCATTTAGGCACATTTAAAAATAATCACATTTTCATAAAAATAGCATTTAGGGCACTGCCATGACTTTTACTAATTTCTAGGTGTAAAAAGACTGTTTTACCCCTAGACGTAAAGTTCCTTGGTTTTGACTTTTATCTTGATTTCATGACTCTAACATGTCCCAAATAATTATTTAAGCCTACATGAATTTTTTCATAATTTTATTTGGCTTAAAACTTAGACTTTTTCAATTAATATTTAAATGTGACGTATTAATGCGTTTTAATCCCGAATTAAACCAACCCTTAATATAAAATTCCCAAATTTAAAAATTAGACTTATAATAATTATTTAAGTTTTAACCTAATTTTTCATAATTTTATTAAGCTTAAAACTAGGCGTTTCAATTAACTCGTTAATTAGCGTTTCGTGCGGCGATTAAATTCCGAATAAATCCAAAACTCAATATTTTGATCCCAAATTTTAAACATAACTTTTTTATGATTTATTCTACCCTTCCAAGTCATGAGCCACCCCCGTGGACCCTTGGATTCATTTTTAGTTCTTTAATTCGAAATATGACACCTAAGGGAACCACCCGAGCCATCTCCCAAAATACTCGAGCCACGCCTGAACCACCTCGAACCAAAACCTAGCCAACCCACCTAGGGACCCTACTGTGCAACGCCAGCCCAAAGAACATGTCTCTAACCCACGAACAAACCTCCTGGAAACCAACCCAATTGCATGTGCTGTGTGTGCGTGAATCCCCTTCCCCTCACCAAGACTCCTAGCCACCTTAGGACTCTACCAGCCCTTAACCATTGAGCACCCATGACCCTTACTGACCCTAGACCAGTCCCAGACCCGAGCCACCCCCAGCCCAAGCCCCTGAACCAAGCAGCAAAGCTCTGCACGAAGCCACACCAGCAGCTGCGCGTTCAAGCTCTTCCTCACGGCTTCCATTGTTTCCTCGAGCCAGCAGCGACCCAGCCACTCCAGCCCCTTGCCCGACCCCTGACCATGACCCTTGGACCCTGATGGACCTACCCAGCTCGCCCTTAACCCCGCTGCAGCCCCCTCCCGAAACCCAGCAGAGCACAGCGCATGGGGGAGAGTCCCACCTCACGTGGACTCTTCCCCAGCCACCTCCCTCGACCCTAGCCGCCCTATGACCCTACCTAGCCTTCGAACCTAACCCTGGCCAAGCCCCCAACAAGCCCTGGCCAGCCCCCAAGCCCCATGCACAACTCTCGATCCCCTTGAACCACAACACACACTCACGGTTCTTTGTTCTTCGTCCCACGTTCCAGCTTCTAATTGTTTTCATGTGCAGCCTATTTATGTGATTAGGACTCTTTAAAACATTTAGAAACCACCCTTAAACCTTACCTAATCATGGCAGCCCCTTAACCAAACAATATACACATTATTGGGTTCGAAAATCATGTTTCTTCATGTATACATGCAATATACCGAAAATTATGAAAGATATTTCATGTTCTTCATGCATACAATAATTCAAACAATAATATGATATGATGGATGAGAAAAGGAAATGTATGGCGTGCCTTTGCATTTTTTAGCGCACGAATATCCGTTGACGAAGTGAAGAACGGCGACGAGAGACCTTGGTTTTGAAACCTTGAAGAACTTGATACTTTTTCCCCTTGAAGCTCACGTTTTTCTTCTTAAAATATTTAGGGGTGTGTGTGTCGTGACTTTTGGAGTGTTTTGGGAGATACAAATTCTGAAAATTGGGGCGTGAGTTTGTGGGGGAAGTTTGGGGAGAATTGCCTTTTAAATACTTAAGTAATCTACTAACATGGATTAGGCCCATTAAGATATTAATTAGGCCCATTTGGGATTAATTAAAATATTAAAAATAATTTTGCTTAAATAAGTTTGTGAATTTATTAGCCAGGGTTGCCAAAACGTTTGCATTTTTGTTGAAAATCTAACACCGATAAAAATTACGTCTCGTCGTATAAAATCACCTCAAAACTTCTTATTTCAAAAATAAGAAAAAGCAACACCCTTACTTAAAATAATTTAAAATAATTATTTAATAAAAATATTTTCTATTTTTCAGCCATCGGTCTCCGTTCCTCGATCGCAACTTGAATATCCTTTAAAATACAGTTTTTATGCAACATTGTAGAAGATATATTTTAAACATGTAAATACACACACATAATTAATTCATGCAATTAAAACAATTAATTTAAATACAAAAGAATTTAATAATTGCTTGCATGTGGTTTGCGTGGACCTTAAAATTTTCGGGGCGTTACAATCTTCCCCCCTTAAATTGAATTTCGTCCTCGAAATTCGCTTATCCTTAATAACCCAATGTTTAGTTTTAGTTCTAGTATCCCAAAAATCCACTCTTCCGATACGCTACTCTGATAAAACTTAAATTCTAAAATGTCCTTACGTCTCCTTGATCCCAATTGTTTTTACCTTCTAAATTCTTATTTTGCAATTCGCAACTTAAAAAGGCCCATAGTGCTATTACTATTATAACTCGAATTTCAATTTTTCTTACAATTTCCAATATTTAAAGATGGATGACTATACTTATCGTATATTATTTTCCTTATTTTATACCCAAAATATTCATCAACTTATAAAATTTCAATCTTAAAATCCCAAACACATTCGCTAACACTTAGATCTTCAAGACTAATATCGATTCATCCTTAAAAACCCATGATCAACATTCCTTATAATACTATAACCAAGGTATCCCAAAGTTTCAAATATTCTTAAAAGTCTAAATCCTCAAAATTCTTATCATTTAAACCATTTAATTATCGCTTATTGCTACACTAGTCCCCAAATTCCTTAATATTTGCAAAATAAATTCTTAATTTCCTCAAAAATTATCTTAATTGGTCCTTAATTTCAAAAATCCTACAGTTAACCCATAAATTCTCGGTATTCTTAATTTTCTTCTACAGTTTTCCCATGACATAATTTCGATAAATTTAACCTTATTTATCAAAAAATCAATTCCTATAACCAATCTTACCTTTCATCAAACTTAAGATCCCAATTTATATATTTCTATACTCCCAAATATCCTTGCAGCCTTCGAATCATTATTCCTTACGTCTAATTCCCAAAAATTAATTCAACTAATAACCACGAATCATAAGTATTTTCTTAGAAAATCTACAAAGCATTCATAATAATCACGATTGACTTCTCCAAAAGTAGAACGTCAATACTAAAACCCAAAATCAACATAGTCCAATTCCACCACGAAGCCAACATGCGTTGAAATCAAATAATTTCTTATTTCATATCATATCACGTATAAAAAAATTCCAAAGCATATAAATCATATATTATCATGAAGCTATTAAACATGTGACGTGAACATATAATTCATGTAGTCATGCAGGTGACAACATATAAATCATGTAAAAACTTACAACTTTGAGACTTGACGACTGATCTTTCTGGCGCTGATGGTGGCACAACCCTTTACAGGACCTTTGCTCAGATATTAACTGAAACGTCCTGTCATTTTTATTGCTTTAAAAGAACTATAAATTTTTTTTTTTAAAACCTCACATAGCATTCAGCCGAACCATAAAATCTTATAAAATATTTTTGACATCATTTTAAAATAAACAACCAACTAACATTTTTCTAAATCTAAAATAACATTTGAAAAGTATAGCCAATACTATAACCTCTCAAAAACCACTCATAATCATGATAAAAGTCATAAAATCTTTTAACATAAATCATAACATATATGCGGAAACTAGCGTCGGTCCTTGGGTCATGTGCACCTTCAGTCCAGTCGGATCAACCATCAAGACCTCCATTAACATTATCATGATAACCTGCATCCATCACACCTAGTGAGTCTAAAGACTCAACACACCATAATCTTTATAACAAGTACTACGTAATACAGTTAACATATAACAGTGAAAAATACTTGTACTTAAAATATCGTTTTCATGAAGATGCATAAACATTTTCGTAAACATTTTCATGATGCATAAAACTTTAAACATAAACATTTTCATGACATGCAAACATGAATTTCCTTTTCCTCAACATGACATGACATAAAACCTTAAACATAATCATGAACATTTCCTTTTTTTTTTCTTTGTTGAATTCAGATCGTTAATTGTGACTTTCCTGATCATGCTCATGAGGGTCGATGGATCCATCTACATAAAACCACAGTACTGGGCGGCGGGGGACACCAGCAACACTCTCACCGGTCAACTGGGCCCTGGCCTATCATGATTCGAATAGAAATACGATCGTCGGGGCTCCCTCTGGGGCCTTTTCCCATAAATGGGCTCCATCTGGGGCCTTTTCCCCTCACGATATTCCAATTCTTCCGTTACCACAAAACCATTACCACATATCCGTTACCACATATTCGCAATGATGGAAACACGATCGTCAGGCTCCCACTGGGACCATAACCCTTACGACGTCGCCAACATTAACGAATTAGTCACAATTATTTCACATCCTTCAACATTTTTCATTCACATCACTTTAGAAAAATCATGAATATCATTACGTTTTTCATTTTTGAAACCAAGCATGCAACATGTATTTTAAATGTCTTCTTAAATCATAAAAATCCCTTAGACATTTAAAAATCATCATTTAATCATAAACAATTCATAAACATTTAAAAATAATCACATTTTCATAAAAATAGCATTTAGGCACATTTAAAAATAATCTAGGGCACTGCCATGACGTTTACTAATTTCTATGTGTAAAAAGACTGTTTTACCCCTAGACGTAAAGTTCCTTGGTTTTGACTTTTATCTTGATTTCATGACTTTAACATGTACCAAATAATTATTTAAGCCTACTTGAATTTTTTCATAATTTTATTTGGCTTAAAACTTAGACTTTTTCAATTAATCTTTAAATGTGACGTATTAATGCGTTTTAATCCCGAATTAAACCAAACCTTAATATAAAATTCCCAAATTTAAAAATTAGACTTATAATAATTATTTAAGCTTAAACCTAATTTTTCATAATTTTATTAAGCTTAAAACTAGGCGTTTCAATTAACTCGTTAATTAGCGTTTCGTGCGGCGATTAAATTCCGAATAAATCCAAAACTCAATATTTTGATCCCAAATTTTAAACATAACTTTTTTATGATTTATTCTACCCTTCCAAGTCATGAGCCACCCCCGTGGACCCTTGGATTCATTTTTAGTTCTTTAATTTCGAAATATGACACCTAAGGGAACCACCCGAGCCATCTCCCAAAATACTCGAGCCACGCCCGAGCCACCTCGAACCAAAACCTAGCCAACCCACCTAGGGACCCTACTGTGCAACCCCAGCCCAAAGAACATGACTCTAACCCACGAACAAACCTCCTGGAAACCAACCCAATTGCATGTGCTGTGTGTGCGTGAATCCCCTTCCCCTCACCAAGACTCCTAGCCACCTTAGGACTCTACCAGCCCTTAACCATTGAGCACCCATGACCCTTACTGACCCTAGACCAGTCCCAGACCCGAGCCACCCCCAGCCCAAGCCCCTGAACCAAGCAGCAAAGCTCTGCACGAAGCCACACCAGCAGCTGCGCGTTCAAGCTCTTCCTCACGGCTTCCATTGTTTCCTCGAGCCAGCAGCGACCCAGCCACTCCAGCCCCTTGCCCGACCCCTGACCATGACCCTTGGACCCTGATGGACCTACCCAGCTCGCCCTTAACCCCGCTGCAGCCCCCTCCCGAAACCCAGCAGAGCACAGCGCATGGGGGAGAGTCCCACCTCACGTGGACTCTTCCCCAGCCACCTCCCTCGACCCTAGCCGCCCTCTGACCCTACCTAGCCTTCGAACCTAACCCTGGCCAAGCCCCCAACAAGCCCTGGCCAGCCCCCAAGCCCCATGCACAACTCTCGATCCCCTTGAACCACAACACACACTCACGGTTCTTTGTTCTTCGTCCCACGTTCCAGCTTCTAATTGTTTTCATGTGCAGCCTATTTATGTGATTAGGACTCTTTAAAACATTTAGAAACCACCCTTAAACCTTACCTAATCATGGCAGCCCCTTAACCAAACAATATACACATTATTGGGTTCGAAAATCATGTTTCTTCATGTATACATGCAATATACCGAAAATTAAGAAAGATATTTCATGTTCTTCATGCATACAATAATTCAAACAATAATATGATATGATGGATGAGAAAAGGAGATGTATGGCGTGCCTTTGCATTTTTTAACGCACGAATATCCGTTGACGAAGCGAAGAACGGCGACGAGAGACCTTGGTTTTGAAACCTTGAAGAACTTGATACTTTTTCCCCTTGAAGCTCACGTTTTTCTTCTTAAAATATTTAGGGGTGTGTGTGTCGTGACTTTTGGAGTGTTTTGGGAGATACAAATTCTGAAAATTGGGGCGTGAGTTTGTGGGGGAAGTTTGGGGAGAATTGCCTTTTAAATACTTAAGTAATCTACTAACATGGATTAGGCCCATTAAGATATTAATTAGGCCCATTTGGGATTAATTAAAATATTAAAAATAATTTTGCTTAAATAAGTTTGTGAATTTATTAGTCGGGTTGCCAAAACGTTTGCATTTTTGTTGAAAATCTAACACCGATAAAAATTACGTCCCGTCGTATAAAATCACCTCAAAACTTCTTATTTCAAAAATAAGAAAAAGCAACACCCTTACTTAAAATAATTAAAAATAATTATTTAATAAAAATATTTTCTATTTTTCAGCCATCGGTCTCCGTTCCTCGATCGCAACTTGAATATCCTTTAAAATACAGTTTTTATGCAACATTGTAGAAGATATATTTTAAACATGTAAATACACACACATAATTAATTCATGCAATTAAAACAATTAATTTAAATACAAAAGAAATTAATAATTACTTGCATTTGGTTTGCGTGGACCTTAAAATTTTCGGGGCGTTACAATCTTCCCCCCTTAAATTGAATTTCGTCCTCGAAATTCGCTTATCCTTAATAACCCAATGTTTAGTTTTAGTTCTAGTATCCCAAAAATCCACGCTTCCGATACGCTACTCTGATAAAACTTAAATTCTAGAATGTCCTTACGCCTCCTTGATCCCAATTGTTTTTACCTTCTAAATCCTTATTTTGCAATTCGCAACTTAAAAAGGCCCACAGTGCTATTACTATTATAACTCGAATTTCAATTTTTCTTACAATTCCCAATATTTAAAGATGGATGACTATACTTATCGTATATTATTTTTCTTATTTTATACCCAAAATATTCATCAACTTATAAAATTTCAATTTTAAAATCCCAAACAACATTCGCTAACACTTAGATCTTCAAGACTAATATCGATTCATCCTTAAAAACCCATGATCAACATTCCTTATAATACTATAACCAAGGTATCCCAAAGTTTCAAATATTCTTAAAAGTCTAAATCCTCAAAATTCTTATCATTTAAACCATTTAATTATCGCTTATTGCTACACTAGTCCCCAAATTCCTTAATATTTGCAAAATAAATTCTTAATACCTCAAAAATTATCTTAATTGGTCCTTAATTTCAAAAATCCTACAGTTAACCCATAAATTCTCGGTATTCTTAATTTTCTTCTACAGTTTTCCCATGACATAATTTCGATAAATTTAACCTTATTTATCAAAAAATCAATTCCTATAACCAATCTTACCTTTCATCAAACTTAAGATCCCAATTTATATATTTCTATACTCCCAAATATCCTTGCAGCCTTCGAATCATTATTCCTTACGTCTAATTCCCAAAAATTAATTCAACTAATAACCACGAATCATAAGTATTTTCTTAGAAAATCTACAAAGCATTCATAATAATCACGATTGACTTCTCCAAAAGTAGAACGTCAATACTAAAACCCAAAATCAACATAGTCCAATTCCACCACGAAGCCAACATGCGTTGAAATCAAATAATTTCTTATTTCATATCATATCACGTATAAAAAAATTCCAAAGCATATAAATCATATATTATCATGAAGCTATTAAACATGTGACGTGAACATATAATTCATGTAGTCATGCAGGTGACAACATATAAATCATATAAATCATGTAAAAACTTACAACTTTGAGACTTGACGACTGATCTTTCTGGCGCTGATGGTGGCACAACCCTTTACAGGACCTTTGCTCAGATATTAACTGAAACTTCCTGTCATTTTTATTGCTTTAAAAGAACTATAAATTTTTTTTTTTAAAACCTCACATAGCATTCAGCCGAACCATAAAATCTCATAAAATATTTTTGACATCATTTTAAAATAAACAACCAACTAACATTTTTCTAAATCTAAAATAACATTTGAAAAGTATAGCCCATACTATAACCTCTCAAAAACCACTCATAATCATGATAAAAGTCATAAAATCTTTTAACATAAATCATAACATATATGCGGAAACTAGCGTCGGTCCTCGGGTCATGTGCACCTTCAGTCCAGTCGGATCAACCATCAAGACCTCCATTAACATTATCATGATAACCTGCATCCATCACACCTAGTGAGTCTAAAGACTCAACATACCATAATCTTTATAACAAGTACTACGTAATACAGTTAACATATAACAGTGAAAAATACTTGTACTTAAAATATCGTTTTCATTAAGATGCATAAACATTTTCGTAAACATTTTCATGATGCATAAAACTTTAAACATAAACATTTTCATGACATGCAAACATGAATTTCCTTTTCCTCAACATGACATGACATAAAACCTTAAACATAATCATGAACATTTCCTTTTTTTTTTCTTTGTTGAATTCAGATCGTTAATTGTGACTTTCATGATCATGCTCATGAGGGTCGATGGATCCATCTACATAAAACCACAGTACTGGGCGGCGGGGGACACCAGCAACACTCTCACCGGTCAACTGGGCCCTGGCCTATCATGATTCGAATAGAAATACGATCGTCGGGGCTCCCTCTGGGGCCTTTTCCCATAAATGGGCTCCCTCTGGGGCCTTTTTCCCTCACGATATTCCAATTCTTCCGTTACCACAAAACCATTACCACATATCCGTTACCACATATTCGCAATGATGGAAACACGATCGTCAGGCTCCCACTGGGACCATAACCCTCACGACGTCGCCAACATTAACGAATTAGTCACAATTATTTCACATCCTTCAACATTTTTCATTCACATCACTTTAGAAAAATCATGAATATCATTACGTTTTTCATTTTTGAAACCAAGCATGCAACATGTATTTTAAATGTCTTCTTAAATCATAAAAATCCCTCAGACATTTAAAAATCATCATTTAATCATAAACAATTCATAAACATTTAAAAATAATCACATTTTCATAAAAATAGCATTTAGGCACATTTAAAAATAATCACATTTTCATAAAAATAGCATTTAGGCACATTTAAAAATAATCACATTTTCATAAAAATAGCATTTAGGGCACTGCCATGACGTTTACTAATTTCTAGGTGTAAAAAGACTGTTTTACCCCTAGACGTAAAGTTCCATGGTTTTGACTTTTATCTTGATTTCATGAGTCTAACATGTACCAAATAATTATTTAAGCCTACATGAATTTTTTCATAATTTTATTTGGCTTAAAACTTATACTTTTTCAATTAATCTTTAAATGTGACGTATTAATGCGTTTTAATCACGAATTAAACCAAACCTTAATATAAAATTCCCAAATTTAAAACTTAGACTTATAATAATTATTTAAGCTTAAACCTAATTTTTCATAATTTTATTAAGCCTAAAACTAGACGTTTCAATTAACCCGTTAATTAGCGTTTCGTGCGGCGATTAAATTCCGAATAAATCCAAAACTCAATATTTTGATCCCAAATTTTAAACATAACTTTTTTATGATTTATTCTACCCTTCCAAGTCATGAGCCACCCACGTGGACCCTTGGATTCATTTTTGGTTCTTTAATTTCGAAATATGACACCTAAGGGAACCACCCGAGCCATCTCCCAAAATACTCGAGCCACGCCCGAGCCACCTCGAACCAAAACCTAGCCAACCCACCTAGGGACCCTACTGTGCAACCCCAGCCCAAAGCACATGACTCTAACCCACGAACAAACCTCCTGGAAACCAACCCAATTGCATGTGCTGTGTGTGCGTGAATCCCCTTCCCCTCACCAAGACTCCTAGCCACCTTAGGACTCTACCAGCCCTTAACCATTGAGCACCCATGACCCTTACTGACCCTAGACCAGTCCCAGACCCGAGCCACCCCCAGCCCAAGCCCCTGAACCAAGCAGCAAAGCTCTGCACGAAGCCACACCAGCAGCTGCGCGTTCAAGCTCTTCCTCACGGCTTCCATTGTTTCCTCGAGCCAGCAGCGACCCAGCCACTCCAGCCCCTTGCCCGACCCCTGACCATGACCCTTGGACCCTGATGGACCTACCCAGCTCGCCCTTAACCCCGCTGCAGCCCCCTCCCGAAACCCAGCAGAGCACAGCGCATGGGGGAGAGTCCCACCTCACGTGGACTCTTCCCCAGCCACCTCCCTCGACCCTAGCCGCCCTATGACCCTACCTAGCCTTCGAACCTAACCCTGGCCAAGCCCCCAACAAGCCCTGGCCAGCCTCCAAGCCCCATGCACAACTCTCGATCCCCTTGAACCACAACACACACTCACGGTTCTTTGTTCTTCGTCCCACGTTCCAGCTTCTAATTGTTTTCATGTGCAGCCTATTTATGTGATTAGGACTCTTTAAAACATTTAGAAACCACCCTTAAACCTTACCTAATCATGGCAGCCCCTTAACCAAACAATATACTCATTATTGGGTTCGAAAATCATGTTTCTTCATGTATACATGCAATATACCGAAAATTATGAAAGATATTTCATGTTCTTCATGCATACAATAATTCAAACAATAATATGATATGATGGATGAGAAAAGGAGATGTATGGCGTGCCTTTGCATTTTTTAACGCACGAATATCCGTTGACGAGGCGAAGAACGACGACGAGAGACCTTGGTTTTGAAACCTTGAAGAACTTGATACTTTTTCCCCTTGAAGCTCACGTTTTTCTTCTTAAAATATTTAGGGGTGTGTGTGTCGTGACTTTTGGAGTGTTTTGGGAGATACAAATTCTGAAAATTGGGGCGTGAGTTTGTGGGGGAAGTTTGAGGAGAATTGCCTTTTAAATACTTAAGTAATCTACTAACATGGATTAGGCCCATTAAGATATTAATTAGGCCCATTTGGGATTAATTAAAATATTAAAAATAATTTTGCTTAAATAAGTTTGTGAATTTATTAGTCGGGTTGCCAAAACGTTTGCATTTTTGTTGAAAATCTAACACCGATAAAAATTACGTCCCGTCGTATAAAATCACCTCAAAAATTCTTATTTCAAAAATAAGAAAAAGCAACACCCTTACTTAAAATAATTAAAAATAATTATTTAATAAAAATATTTTCTATTTTCAGCCATCGGTCTCCGTTCCTCGATCGCAACTTGAACATCCTTTAAAATACAGTTTTTATGCAACATTGTAGAAGATATATTTTAAACATTTAATACACACACATAATTAATTCATGCATTTAAAACAATTAATTTAAATACAAAAGAAATTAATAATTGCTTGCATGTGGTTTGCGTGGACCTTAAAATTTTCGGGGTGTTACAATCTTCCCCCCTTAAATTGAATTTCGTCCTCGAAATTCGCTTATCCTTAATAACCCAAAGTTTAGTTTTAGTTCTAGTATCCCAAAAATCCACGCTTCCGATACGCTACTCTGATAAAACTTAAATTCTAGAATGTCCTTACGTCTCCTTGATCCCAATTTGTTTTTACCTTCTAAATCCTTATTTTGCAATTCGCAACTTAAAAAGGCCCATAGTGCTATTACTATTATAACTCGAATTTCAATTTTTCTTACAATTCCCAATATTTAAAGATGGATGACTATACTTATCGTATATTATTTTTCTTATTTTATACCCAAAATATTCATCAACTTATAAAATTTCAATCTTAAAATCCCAAAGACATTCGCTAACACTTAGATCTTCAAGACTAATATCGATTCATCCTTAAAAACCCATGATCAACATTCCTTATAATACTATAACCAAGGTATCCCAAAGTTTCAAATATTCTTAAAAGTCTAAATTCTCAAAATTCTTATCATTTAAACCATTTAATTATCGCTTATTGCTACACTAGTCCCCAAATTCCTTAATATTTGCAAATAAATTCTTAATTTCCTCAAAAATTATCTTAATTGGTCCTTAATTTCAAAAATCCTACAGTTAACCCATAAATTCTCGGTATTCTTAATTTTCTTCTAGAGTTTTCCCATGACATAATTTCGATAAATTTAACCTTATTTATCAAAAAATCAATTCCTATAACCAATCTTACCTTTCATCAAACTTAAGATCCCAATTTATATATTTCTATACTCCCAAATATCCTTGCAGCCTTCGAATCATTATTCCTTACGTCTAATTCCCAAAAATTAATTCAACTAATAACCACGAATCATAAGTATTTTCTTAGAAAATCTACAAAGCATTCATAATAATCACGATTGACTTCTCCAAAAGTAGAACGTCAATACTAAAACCCAAAATCAACATAGTCCAATTCCACCACGAAGCCAACATGCGTTGAAATAAAATAATTTCTTATTTCATATCATATCACGTATAAAAAAATTCCAAAGCATATAAATCATATATTATCATGAAGCTATTAAACATGTGATGTGAACATATAATTCATGTAGTCATGCAGGTGACAACATATAAATCATATAAATCATGTAAAAACTTACAAATTTGAGACTTGACGACTGATCTTTCTGGCGCTGATGGTGGCACAACCCTTTACAGGACCTTTGCTCAGATATTAACTGAAACGTCCTGTCATTTTTATTGCTTTAAAAGAACTATAAATTTTTTTTTTTTAAAACCTCACATAGCATTCAGCCGTACCATAAAATCTCATAAAATATTTTTGACATCATTTTAAAATAAACAACCAACTAACATTTTTCTAAATCTAAAATAACATTTGAAAAGTATAGCCCATACTATAACCTCTCAAAAACCACTCATAATCATGATAAAAGTCATAAAATCTTTTAACATAAATCATAACATATATGCGGAAACTAGCGTCGGTCCTCGGGTCATGTGCACCTTCAGTCCAGTCGGATCAACCATCAAGACCTCCATTAACATTATCATGATAACCTGCATCCATCACACCTAGTGAGTCTAAAGACTCAACACACCATAATCTTTATAACAAGTACTACGTAATACAATTAACATATAACAGTGAAAAATACTTGTACTTAAAATATCGTTTTCATGAAGATGCATAAACATTCGTAAACATTTTCGTAAACATAAAACTTTAAACATAAACATTTTCATGACATGCAAACATGAATTTCCTTTTCCTCTACATGACATGACATAAAATCTTAAACACAATCATGAACATTTCCTTTTTTTTTTCTTTGTTGAATTCAGATCGTTAATTGTGACTTTCTTGATCATGCTCATGAGGGTCGATGGATCCATCTACATAAAACCACAGTACTGGGCGGCGGGTGACACCAGCAACACTCTCACCGGTCAACTGGGCCCTGGCCTATCATGATTCGAATAGAAATACGATCGTCGGGGCTCCCTCTGGGGCCTTTTCCCATAAATGGGCTCCATCTGGGGCCTTTTCCCCTCACGATATTCCCATTCTTCCGTTACCACAAAACCGTTACCACATATTCGCAATGATGAAAACACGATCGTCAGGCTCCCACTGGGACCATAACCCTCACGACGTCGCCAACATTAACGAATTAGTCACAATTATTTCACATCCTTCAACATTTTTCATTCACATCACTTTAGAAAAATCATGAATATCATTACGTTTTTCATTTTTGAAACCAAGCATGCAACATGTATTTTAAATGTCTTCTTAAATCATAAAAATCCCTCAGACATTTAAAAATCATCATTTAATCATAAACAATTCATAAACATTTAAAAATAATCACATTTTCATAAAAATAGCATTTAGGCACATTTAAAAATAATCAAATTTTCATAAAAATAGCATTTAGGGCACTGCCATGACGTTTACTAATTTCTAGGTATAAAAAGACTGTTTTACCCCTAGACGTAAAGTTCCTTGGTTTTGACTTTTATCTTGATTTCATGACTCTAACATGTCCCAAATAATTATTTAAGCCTACATGAATTTTTTCATAATTTTATTTGGCTTAAAACTTAGACTTTTTCAATTAATCTTTAAATGTGACTTATTAATGCGTTTTAATCCCGAATTAAACCAAACCTTAATATAAAATTCCCAAATTTAAAAATTAGACTTATAATAATTATTTAAGCTTAAACCTAATTTTTCATAATTTTATTAAGCTTAAAACTAGGCGTTTCAATTAACTCGTTAATTAGTGTTTCGTGCGGCGATTAAATTCCGAATAAATCCAAAACTCAATATTTTGATCCCAAATTTTAAACATAACTTTTTTATGATTTATTCTACCCTTCCAAGTCATGAGCCACCCCCGTGGACCCTTGGATTCATTTTTAGTTCTTTAATTCGAAATATGACACCTAAGGGAACCACCCGAGCCATCTCCCAAAATACTCGAGCCACGCCCGAACCACCTCGAACCAAAACCTAGCCAACCCACCTAGGGACCCTACTGTGCAACCCCAGCCCAAAGAACATGTCTCTAACCCACGAACAAACCTCCTGGAAACCAACCCAATTGCATGTGCTGTGTGTGCGTGAATCCCCTTCCCCTCACCAAGACTCCTAGCCACCTTAGGACTCTACCAGCCCTTAACCATTGAGCACCCATGACCCTTACTGACCCTAGACCAGTCCCAGACCCGAGCCACCCCCAGCCCAAGCCCCTGAACCAAGCAGCAAAGCTCTGCACGAAGCCACACCAGCAGCTGCGCGTTCAAGCTCTTCCTCACGGCTTCCATTGTTTCCTCGAGCCAGCAGCGACCCAGCCACTCCAGCCCCTTGCCCGACCCCTGACCATGACCCTTGGACCCTGATGGACCTACCCAGCTCGCCCTTAACCCCGCTGCAGCCCCCTCCCGAAACCCAGCAGAGCACAGCGCATGGGGGAGAGTCCCACCTCACGTGGACTCTTCCCCAGCCACCTCCCTCGACCCTAGCCGCCCTATGACCCTACCTAGCCTTCGAACCTAACCCTGGCCAAGCCCCCAACAAGCCCTGGCCAGCCCCCAAGCCCCATGCACAACTCTCGATCCCCTTGAACCACAACACACACTCACGGTTCTTTGTTCTTCGTCCCACGTTCCAGCTTCTAATTGTTTTCATGTGCAGCCTATTTATGTGATTAGGACTCTTTAAAACATTTAGAAACCACCCTTAAACCTTACCTAATCATGGCAGCCCCGTAACCAAACAATATACACATTATTGGGTTCTAAAATCATGTTTCTTCATGTATACATGCAATATACCGAAAATTATGAAAGATATTTCATGTTCTTCATGCATACAATAATTCAAACAATAATATGATATGATGGATGAGAAAATGAGATGTATGGCGTGCCTTTGCATTTTTTAACGCACGAATATCCGTTGACGAAGCGAAGAACGGCGACGAGAGACCTTGGTTTTGAAACCTTGAAGAACTTGATACTTTTTCCCCTTGAAGCTCACGTTTTTCTTCTTAAAATATTTAGGGGTGTGTGTGTCGTGACTTTTGGAGTGTTTTGGGAGATACAAATTCTGAAAATTGGGGCGTGAGTTTGTGGGGGAAGTTTGGGAAGAATTGCCTTTTAAATACTTAAGTAATCTACTAACATGGATTAGGCCCATTAAGATATTAATTAGGCCCATTTGGGATTAATTAAAATATTAAAAATAATTTTGCTTAAATAAGTTTGTGAATTTATTAGCCGGGTTGCCAAAACGTTTGCATTTTTGTTGAAAATCTAACACCGATAAAAATTACGTCCCGTCGTATAAAATCACCTCAAAACTTCTTATTTCAAAAATAAGAAAAAGCAACACCCTTACTTAAAATAATTAAAAATAATTATTTAATAAAAATATTTTCTATTTTTCAGCCATCGGTCTCCGTTCCTCGATCGCAACTTGAATATCCTTTAAAATACTGTTTTTATGCAACATTGTAGAAGATATATTTTAAACATGTAAATACACACACATAATTTATTCATGCATTTAAAACAATTAATTTAAATACAAAAGAAATTAATAATTCCTTGCATGTGGTTTGCGTGGACCTTAAAATTTTCGGGGCGTTACAATCTTCCCCCCTTAAATTGAATTTCGTCCTCGAAATTCGCTTATCCTTAATAACACAAAGTTTAGTCTTAGTTCTAGTATCTCAAAAATCCACGCTTCCGATACGCTACTCTGATAAAACTTAAATTCTAGAATGTCCTTACGTCTCCTTGATCCCAATTGTTTTTACCTTCTAAATCCTTATTTTGCAATTCGCAACTTAAAAAGGCCCATAGTGCTATTACTATTATAACTCGAATTTCAATTTTTCTTACAATTCCCAATATTTAAAGATGGATGACTATATTTATCGTATATTATTTTCCTTATTTTATACCCAAAATATTCATCAACTTATAAAATTTCAATCTTAAAATCCCAAACACATTCGCTAACACTTAGATCTTCAAGACTAATATCGATTCATCCTTAAAAACCCATGATCAACATTCCTTATAATACTATAACCAAGGTATCCCAAAGTTTCAAATATTCTTAAAAGTCTAAATCCTCAAAATTCTTATCATTTAAACCATTTAATTATCGCTTATTGCTACACTAGTCCCCAAATTCCTTAATATTAGCAAAATAAATTCTTAATTTCCTCAAAAATTATCTTAATTGGTCCTTAATTTCAAAAATCCTACAGTTAACCCATAAATTCTCGGTATTCTTAATTTTCTTCTAGAGTTTTCCCATGACATAATTTCGATAAATTTAACCTTATTTATCAAAAAATCAATTCCTATAACCAATCTTACCTTTCATCAAACTTAAGATCCCAATTTATATATTTCTATACTCCCAAATATCCTTGCAGCCTTCGAATCATTATTCCTTACGTCTAATTCCCAAAAATTAATTCAACTAATAACCACGAATCATAAGTATTTTCTTAGAAAATCTACAAAGCATTCATAATAATCACGATTGACTTCTCCAAAAGTAGAACGTCAATACTAAAACCCAAAATCAACATAGTCCAATTCCACCACGAAGCCAACATGCGTTGAAATCAAATAATTTCTTATTTCATATCATATCACGTATAAAAAAATTCCAAAGCATATAAATCATATATTATCATGAAGCTATTAAACATGTGACGTGAACATATAATTCATGTAGTCATGCAGGTGACAACATATAAATCATGTAAAAACTTACAACTTTGAGACTTGACGACTGATCTTTCTGGCGCTGATGGTGGCACAACCCTTTACAGGACCTTTGCTCAGATATTAACTGAAACGTCCTGTCATTTTTATTGCTTTAAAAGAACTATAAATTTTTTTTTTAAAACCTCACATAGCATTCAGCCGAACCATAAAATCTCATAAAATATTTTTGACATCATTTTAAAATAAACAACCAACTAACATTTTTCTAAATCTAAAATAACATTTGAAAAGTATAGCCCATACTATAACCTCTCAAAAACCACTCATAATCATGATAAAAGTCATAAAATCTTTTAACATAAATCATAACATATATGCGGAAACTAGCGTCGGTCCTCGGGTCATGTGCACCTTCAGTCCAGTCGGATCAACCATCAAGACCTCCATTAACATTATCATGATAACCTGCATCCATCACACCTAGTGAGTCTAAAGACTCAACACACCATAATCTTTATAACAAGTACTACGTAATACAGTTAACATATAACAGTGAAAAATACTTGTACTTAAAATATCGTTTTCATGAAGATGCATAAACATTCGTAAACATTTTCGTAAACATAAAACTTTAAACATAAACATTTTCATGACATGCAAACATGAATTTCCTTTTCCTCTACATGACATGACATAAAACCTTAAACACAATCATGAACATTTCCTTTTTTTTTTCTTTGTTGAATTCAAATCGTTAATTGTGACTTTCTTGATCATGCTCATGAGGGTCGATGGATCCATCTACATAAAACCACAGTACTGGGCGGCGGGTGACACCAGCAACACTCTCACCGGTCAACTGGGCCCTGGCCTATCATGATTCGAATAGAAATACGATCGTCGGAGCTCCCTCTGGGGCCTTTTCCCATAAATGGGCTCCATCTGGGGCCTTTTCCCCTCACGATATTCCCATTCTTCCGTTACCACAAAACCGTTACCACATATCCGTTACCACATATTCGCAATGATGAAAACACGATCGTCAAGCTCCCACTGGGACCATAACCCTCACGACGTCGCCAACATTAACGAATTAGTCACAATCATTTCACATCCTTCAACATTTTTCATTCACATCACTTTAAAAAAATCATGAATATCATTACGTTTTTCATTTTTGAAACCAAGCATGCAACATGTATTTTAAATGTCTTCTTAAATCATAAAAATCCCTCAGACATTTAAAAATCATCATTTAATCATAAACAATTCATAAACATTTAAAAATAATCACATTTTCATAAAAATAGCATTTAGGCACATTTAAAAATAATCAAATTTTCATAAAAATAGCATTTAGGGCACTGCCATGACGTTTACTAATTTCTAGGTGTAAAAAGACTGTTTTACCCCTAGACGTAAAGTTCCTTGGTTTTGACTTTTATCTTGATTTCATGAGTCTAACATGTACCAAATAATTATTTAAGCCTACATGAATTTTTTCATAATTTTATTTGGCTTTAAACTTAGACTTTTTCAATTAATCTTTAAATGTGACGTATTAATGCGTTTTAATCCCGAATTAAACCAAACCTTAATATAAAATTCCCAAATTTAAAAATTAGACTTATAATAATTATTTAAGCTTAAACCTAATTTTTCATAATTTTATTAAGCTTAAAACTAGGCGTTTCAATTAACTCGTTAATTAGCGTTTCGTGCGGCGATTAAATTCCGAATAAATCCAAAACTCAATATTTTGATCCCAAATTTTAAACATAACTTTTTTATGATTTATTCTACCCTTCCAAGTCATGAGCCACCCCCGTGGACCCTTGGATTCATTTTTAGTTCTTTAATTCGAAATATGACACCTAAGGGAACCACCCGAGCCATCTCCCAAAATACTCGAGCCACGCCTGAACCACCTCGAACCAAAACCTAGCCAACCCACCTAGGGACCCTACTGTGCAACGCCAGCCCAAAGAACATGTCTCTAACCCACGAACAACCTCCTGGAAACCAACCCAATTGCATGTGCTGTGTGTGCGTGAATCCCCTTCCCCTCACCAAGACTCCTAGCCACCTTAGGACTCTACCAGCCCTTAACCATTGAGCACCCATGACCCTTACTGACCCTAGACCAGTCCCAGACCCGAGCCACCCCCAGCCCAAGCCCCTGAACCAAGCAGCAAAGCTCTGCACGAAGCCACACCAGCAGCTGCGCGTTCAAGCTCTTCCTCACGGCTTCCATTGTTTCCTCGAGCCAGCAGCGACCCAGCCACTCCAGCCCCTTGCCCGACCCCTGACCATGACCCTTGGACCCTGATGGACCTACCCAGCTCGCCCTTAACCCCGCTGCAGCCCCCTCCCGAAACCCAGCAGAGCACAGCGCATGGGGGAGAGTCCCACCTCACGTGGACTCTTCCCCAGCCACCTCCCTCGACCCTAGCCGCCCTATGACCCTACCTAGCCTTCGAACCTAACCCTGGCCAAGCCCCCAACAAGCCCTGGCCAGCCCCCAAGCCCCATGCACAACTCTCGATCCCCTTGAACCACAACACACACTCACGGTTCTTTGTTCTTCGTCCCACGTTCCAGCTTCTAATTGTTTTCATGTGCAGCCTATTTATGTGATTAGGACTCTTTAAAACATTTAGAAAGCACCCTTAAACCTTACCTAATCATGGCAGCCCCGTAACCAAACAATATACACATTATTGGGTTCGAAAATCATGTTTCTTCATGTATACATGCAATATACCGAAAATTATGAAAGATATTTCATGTTCTTCATGCATACAATAATTCAAACAATAATATGATATGATGGATGAGAAAATGAGATGTATGGCGTGCCTTTGCATTTTTTAACGCACGGATATCCGTTGACGAAGCGAAGAACGGCGACGAGAGACCTTGGTTTTGAAACCTTGAAGAACTTGATACTTTTTCCCCTTGAAGCTCACAGTTTTTCTTCTTAAAATATTTAGGGGTGTGTGTGTCGTGACTTTTGGAGTGTTTTGGGAGATACAAATTCTGAAAATTGGGGCGTGAGTTTGTGGGGGAAGTTTGGGGAGAATTGCCTTTTAAATACTTAAGTAATCTACTAACATGGATTAGGCCCATTAAGATATTAATTAGGTCCCATTTGGGATTAATTTAAATATTAAAAATAATTTTGCTTAAATAAGTTTGTGAATTTATTAGCCGGGTTGCCAAAACGTTTGCATTTTTGTTGAAAATCTAACACCGATAAAAATTACGTCCCGTCGTATAAAATCACCTCAAAACTTCTTATTTCAAAAATAAGAAAAAGCAACACTCTTACTTAAAATAATTAAAAATAATTATTTAATAAAAACATTTTTCTATTTTTTAGCTCTCGGTCTCCGTTCCTCGATCGCAACTTGAATATCCTTTAAAATACAGTTTTTATGCAACATTGTAGAAGATATATTTTAAACATGTAAATACACACACATAATTAATTCATGCAATTAAAACAATTAATTTAAATACAAAAGAATTTAATATTTGCTTGCATGTGGTTTGCGTGGACCTTAAAATTTTCGGGGCGTTACAATCTTCCCCCCTTAAATTGAATTTCGTCCTCGAAATTCGCTTATCCTTAATAACCCAAAGTTTATTTTTAGTTCTAGTATCCCAAAAATCCACGTTTCCGATACGCTACTCTGATAAAACTTAAATTCTAGAATGTCTTTACGTCTCCTTGATCCCAATTGTTTTTACCTTCTAAATCCTTATTTTGCAATTCGCAACTTAAAAAGGCCCATAGTGCTATTACTATTATAACTCGAATTTCAATTTTTCTTACAATTCCCAATATTTAAAGATGGATGACTATACTTATCGTATATTATTTTCCTTATTTTATACCCAAAATATTCATCAACTTATAAAATTTCAATCTTAAAATCCCAAACACATTCGCTAACACTTAGATCTTCAAGACTAATATCGATTCATCCTTAAAAACCCATGATCAACATTCCTTATAATACTATAACCAAGGTATCCCAAAGTTTCAAATATTCTTAAAAGTCTAAATCCTCAAAATTCTTATCATTTAAACCATTTAATTATCGCTTATTGCTACACTAGTCCCCAAATTCCTTAATATTTGCAAAATAAATTCTTAATTTCCTCAAAAATTATCTTAATTGGTCCTTAATTTCAAAAATCCTACAGTTAACCCATAAATTCTCGGTATTCTTAATTTTCTTCTACAGTTTTCCCATGACATAATTTCGATAAATTTAACCTTATTTATCAAAAAATCAATTCCTATAACCAATCTTACCTTTCATCAAACTTAAGATCCCAATTTATATATTTCTATACTCCCAAATATCCTTGCAGCCTTCGAATCATTATTCCTTACGTCTAATTCCCAAAAATTAATTCAACTAATAACCACGAATCCATAAGTATTTTCTTAGAAAATCTACAAAGCATTCATAATAATCACGATTGACTTCTCCAAAAGTAGAACGTCAATACTAAAACCCAAAATCAACATAGTCCAATTCCACCACGAAGCCAACATGCGTTGAAATCAAATAATTTCTTATTTCATATCATATCACGTATAAAAAATTCCAAAGCATATAAATCATATATTATCATGAAGCTATTAAACATGTGACGTGAACATATAATTCATGTAGTCATGCAGGTGACAACATATAAATCATATAAATCATGTAAAAACTTACAACTTTGAGACTTGACGACTGATCTTTCTGGCGCTGATGGTGGCACAACCCTTTACAGGACCTTTGCTCAGATATTAACTGAAACGTCCTGTCATTTTTATTGCTTTAAAAGAACTATAAATTTTTTTTTTTTAAAACCTCACATAGCATTCAGCCGAACCATAAAATCTCATAAAATATTTTTGACATCATTTTAAAATAAACAACCAACTAACATTTTTCTAAATCTAAAATAACATTTGAAAAGTATAGCCATACTATAACCTCTCAAAAACCACTCATAATCATGATAAAAGTCATAAAATCTTTTAACATAAATCATAACATATATGCGGAAACTAGCGTCGGTCCTCGGGTCATGTGCACCTTCAGTCCAGTCGGATCAACCATCAAGACCTCCATTAACATTATCATGATAACCTGCATCCATCACACCTAGTGAGTCTAAAGACTCAACATACCATAATCTTTATAACAAGTACTACGTAATACAGTTAACATATAACAGTGAAAAATACTTGTACTTAAAATATCGTTTTCATGAAGATGCATAAAAATTTTCGTAAACATTTTCATGATGCATAAAACTTTAAACATAAACATTTTCATGACATGCAAACATGAATTTCCTTTTCCTCAACATGACATGACATAAAACCTTAAACATAATCATGAACATTTTCTTTTTTTTTTCTTTGTTGAATTCAGATCGTTAATTGTGACTTTCATGATCATGCTCATGAGGGTCGATGGATCCATCTACATAAAACCACAGTACTGGGCGGCGGGGGACACCAGCAACACTCTCACCGGTCAACTGGGCCCTGGCCTATCATGATTCGAATAGAAATACGATCGTCGGGGCTCCCTCTGGGGTCTTTTCCCATAAATGGGCTCCCTCTGGGGCCTTTTTCCCTCACGATATTCCAATTCTTCCGTTACCACAAAACCATTACCACATATCCGTTACCACATATTCGCAATGATGGAAACACGATCGTCAGGCTCCCACTGGGACCATAACCCTCACGACGTTGCCAACATTAACGAATTAGTCACAATTATTTCACATCCTTCAACATTTTTCATTCACATCACTTTAGAAAAATTATGAATATCATTACGTTTTTCATTTTTGAAACCAAGCATGCAACATGTATTTTAAATATCTGCTTAAATCATAAAAATCCCTTAGACATTTAAAAATCATCATTTAATCATAAACAATTCATAAACATTTAAAAATAATCACATTTTCATAAAAATATCATTTAGGGCACTGCCATGACGTTTACTAATTTCTAGGTGTAAAAAGACTGTTTTACCCCTAGACGTAAAGTTCCTTGGTTTTGACTTTTATCTTGATTTCATGACTCTAACATGTCCCAAATAATTATTTAAGCCTACATGAATTTTTTCATAATTTTATTTGGCTTAAAACTTAGACTTTTTCAATTAATCTTTAAATGTGACGTATTAATGCGTTTTAATCCCGAATTAAACCAAACCTTAATATAAAATTTCCAAATTTAAAACTTAGACTTATAATAATTATTTAAGCTTAAAACTAATTTTTCATAATTTTATTAAGCTTAAACTAGGCGTTTCAATTAACCCGTTAATTAGCGTTTCGTGCGGCGATTAAATTCCGAATAAATCCAAAACTCAATATTTTGATCCCAAATTTTGAACATAGCCTTTTAATGATTTATTCTACCCTTCCAAGTCATGATCCACCTCCGTGGACCAATGGATTCATTTTTAGTTCTTTAATTTCGAAATATGACACCTAAGGGAACCACCCGAGCCATCTCCCAAAATACTCGAGCCACGCCCGAGCCACCTCGAACCAAAACCTAGCCAAACCACCTAGGGACCCTACTGTGCAACCCCAGCCCAAAGAACATGACTCTAACCCACGAACAAACCTCCTGGAAACCAACCCAATTGCATGTGCTGTGTGTGCGTGAATCCCCTTCCCCTCACCAAGACTCCTAGCCACCTTAGGACTCTACCAGCCCTTAACCATTGAGCACCCATGACCCTTACTGACCCTAGACCAGTCCCAGACCCGAGCCACCCCCAGCCCAAGCCCCTGAACCAAGCAGCAAAGCTCTGCACGAAGCCACACCAGCAGCTGCGCGTTCAAGCTCTTCCTCACGGCTTCCATTGTTTCCTCGAGCCAGCAGCGACCCAGCCACTCCAGCCCCATGCCCGACCCCTGACCATGACCCTTGGACCCTGATGGACCTACCCAGCTCGCCCTTAACCCCGCTGCAGCCCCCTCCCGAAACCCAGCAGAGCACAGCGCATGGGGGAGAGTCCCACCTCACGTGGACTCTTCCCCAGCCACCTCCCTCGACCCTAGCCGCCCTATGACCCTACCTAGCCTTCGAACCTAACCCTGGCCAAGCCCCCAACAAGCCCTGGCCAGCCCCCAAGCCCCATGCACAACTCTCGATCCCCTTGAACCACAACACACACTCACGGTTCTTTGTTCTTCGTCCCACGTTCCAGCTTCTAATTGTTTTCATGTGCAGCCTATTTATGTGATTAGGACTCTTTAAAACATTTAGAAACCACCCTTAAACCTTACCTAATCATGGCAGCCCCTTAACCAAACAATATACACATTATTGGGTTCGAAAATCATGTTTCTTCATGTATACATGCAATATACCGAAAATTATGAAAGATATTTCATGTTCTTCATGCATACAATAATTCAAACAATAATATGATATGATGGATGAGAAAAGGAGATGTATGGCGTGCCTTTGCATTTTTTAATGCACGAATATCCGTTGACGAAGCGAAGAACGGCGACGAGAGACCTTGGTTTTGAAACCTTGAAGAACTTGATACTTTTTCCCCTTGAAGCTCACGTTTTTCTTCTTAAAATATTTAGGGGTGTGTGTGTCGTGACTTTTGGAGTGTTTTGGGAGATACAAATTCTGAAAATTGGGGCGTGAGTTTGTGGGGGAAGTTTGGGGAGAATTGCCTTTTAAATACTTAAGTAATCTACTAACATGGATTAGGCCCATTAAGATATTAATTAGGCCCATTTGGGATTAATTAAAATATTAAAAATAATTTTGCTTAAATAAGTTTGTGAATTTATTAGTCGGGTTGCCAAAACGTTTGCATTTTTGTTGAAAATCTAACACCGATAAAAATTACGTCCCGTCGTATAAAATCACCTCAAAACTTCTTATTTCAAAAATAAGAAAAAGCAACACCCTTACTTAAAATAATTAAAAATAATTATTTAATAAAATTATTTTCTATTTTTTAGCCATCGGTCTCCGTTCCTCGATCGCAACTTGAATATCCTTTAAAATACAGTTTTTATGCAACATTGTAGAAGATATATTTTAAACATGTAAATACACACACATAATTTATTCATGCATTTAAAACAATTAATTTAATTACAAAAGAAATTAATAATTACTTGCATGTGGTTTGCGTGGACCTTAAAATTTTCGGGGCGTTACAATCTTCCCCCCTTAAATTGAATTTCGTCCTCGAAATTCGCTTATCCTTAATAACCCAATGTTTAGTTTTAGTTCTAGTATCCCAAAAATCCACGCTTCCGATACGCTACTCTGATAAAACTTAAATTCTAGAATGTCCTTACGTCTCCTTGATCCCAATTGTTTTTACCTTCTAAATCCTTATTTTGCAATTCGCAACTTAAAAAGGCCCATAGTGCTATTACTATTATAACTCGAATTTCAATTTTTCTTACAATTCCCAATATTTAAAGATGGATGACTATACTTATCGTATATTATTTTCCTTATTTTATACCCAAAATATTCATCAACTTATAAAATTTCAATTTTAAAATCCCAAACAACATTCGCTAACACTTAGATCTTCAAGACTAATATCGATTCATCCTTAAAAACCCATGATCAACATTTCTTATAATACTATAACCAAGGTATCCCAAAGTTTCAAATATTCTTAAAAGTCTAAATCCTCAAAATTCTTATCATTTAAACCATTTAATTATCGCTTATTGCTACACTAGTCCCCAAATTCCTTAATATTTGCAAAATAAATTCTTAATTTCCTCAAAAATTATCTTAATTGGTCCTTAATTTCAAAAATCCTACAGTTAACCCATAAATTCTCGGTATTCTTAATTTTCTTCTACAGTTTTCCCATGACATAATTTCGATAAATTTAACCTTATTTATCAAAAAATCAATTCCTATAACCAATCTTACCTTTCATCAAACTTAAGATCCCAATTTATATATTTCTATACTCCCAAATATCCTTGCAGCCTTCGAATCATTATTCCTTACGTCTAATTCCCAAAAATTAATTCAACTAATAACCACGAACCATAAGTATTTTCTTAGAAAATCTACAAAGCATTCATAATAATCACGATTGACTTCTCCAAAAGTAGAACGTCAATACTAAAACCCAAAATCAACATAGTCCAATTCCACCACGAAGCCAACATGCGTTGAAATCAAATAATTTCTTATTTCATATCATATCACGTATAAAAAAATTCCAAAGCATATAAATCATATATTATCATGAAGCTATTAAACATGTGACGTGAACATATAATTCATGTAGTCATGCAGGTGACAACATATAAATCATATAAATCATGTAAAAACTTACAACTTTGAGACTTGACGACTGATCTTTCTGGCGCTGATGGTGGCACAACCCTTTACAGGACCTTTGCTCAGATATTAACTGAAACGTCCTGTCATTTTTATTGCTTTAAAAGAACTATAAATTTTTTTTTTTTAAAACCTCACATAGCATTCAGCCGAACCATAAAATCTCATAAAATATTTTTGACATCATTTTAAAATAAACAACCAACTAACATTTTTCTAAATCTAAAATAACATTTGAAAAGTATAGCCCATACTATAACCTCTCAAAAACCACTCATAATCATGATAAAAGTCATAAAATCTTTTAACATAAATCATAACATATATGCGGAAACTAGCGTCGGTCCTCGGGTCATGTGCACCTTCAGTCCAGTCGGATCAACCATCAAGACCTCCATTAACATTATAATGATAACCTGCATCCATCACACCTAGTGAGTCTAAAGACTCAACATACCATAATCTTTATAACAAGTACTACGTAATACAGTTAACATATAACAGTGAAAAATACTTGTACTTAAAATATCGTTTTCATGAAGATGCATAAACATTTTCGTAAACATTTTCATGATGCATAAAACTTTAAACATAAACATTTTCATGACATGCAAACATGAATTTCCTTTTCCTCAACATGACATGACATAAAACCTTAAACATAATCATGAACATTTTCTTTTTTTTTTCTTTGTTGAATTCAGATCGTTAATTGTGACTTTCATGATCATGCTCATGAGGGTCGATGGATCCATCTACATAAAACCACAGTACTGGGCGGCGGGGGACACCAGCAACACTCTCACCGGTCAACTGGGCCCTGGCCTATCATGATTCGAATAGAAATACGATCGTCGGGGCTCCCTCTGGGGCCTTTTCCCATAAATGGGCTCCCTCTGGGGCCTTTTTCCCTCACGATATTCCAATTCTTCCGTTACCACAAAACCATTATCACATATCCGTTACCACATATTCGCAATGATGGAAACACGATCGTCAGGCTCCCACTGGGACCATAACCCTCACGACGTCGCCAACATTAACGAATTAGTCACAATTATTTCACCTCCTTCAACATTTTTCATTCACATCACTTTAGAAAAATCATGAATATCATTACGTTTTTCATTTTTGAAACCAAGCATGCAACATGTATTTTAAATGTCTTCTTAAATCATAAAAATCCCTTAGACATTTAAAAATCATCATTTAATCATAAACAATTCATAAACATTTAAAAATAATCACATTTTCATAAAAATAGCATTTAGGCAAATTTAAAAATAATCACATTTTCATAAAAATAGCATTTAGGGCACTGCCATG
This sequence comes from Primulina tabacum, assembly GCF_025594145.1. Classification (NCBI taxonomy): domain Eukaryota; kingdom Viridiplantae; phylum Streptophyta; class Magnoliopsida; order Lamiales; family Gesneriaceae; genus Primulina; species Primulina tabacum. Next base: position 8,772,193 of record NC_134564.1, read on the forward strand.
ACGTTTACTAATTTCTAGGTGTAAAAAGACTGTTTTACCCCTAGACGTAAAGTTCCTTGGTTTTGACTTTTATCTTTATTTCATGACTCTAACATGTACCAAATAATTATTTAAGCCTACATGAATTTTTTCATAATTTTATTTGGCTTAAAACTTATACTTTTTCAATTAATCTTTAAATGTGACGTATTAATGCGTTTTAATCCCGAATTAAACCAAACCTTAATATAAAATTCCCAAATTTAAAACTTAGACTTATAATAATTATTTAAGCTTAAACCTAATTTTTCATAATTTTATTAAGCATAAAACTAGACGTTTCAATTAACCCGTTAATTAGCGTTTCGTGCGGCGATTAAATTCCGAATAAATCCAAAACTCAATATTTTGATCCCAAATTTTAAACATAACTTTTTTATGATTTATTCTACCCTTCCAAGTCATGAGCCACCCCCGTGGACCCTTGGATTCATTTTTAGTTCTTTAATTTCAAAATATGACACCTAAGGGAACCACCCGAGCCATCTCCCAAAATACTCGAGCCACGCCCGAGCCACCTCGAACCAAAACCTAGCCAACCCACCTAGGGACCCTACTGTGCAACCCCAGCCCAAAGAACATGACTCTAACCCACGAACAAACCTCCTGGAAACCAACCCAATTGCATGTGCTGTGTGTGCGTGAATCCCCTTCCCCTCACCAAGACTCCTAGCCACCTTAGGACTCTACCAGCCCTTAACCATTGAGCACCCATGACCCTTACTGACCCTAGACCAGTCCCAGACCCGAGCCACCCCCAGCCCAAGCCCCTGAACCAAGCAGCAAAGCTCTGCACGAAGCCACACCAGCAGCTGCGCGTTCAAGCTCTTCCTCACGGCTTCCATTGTTTCCTCGAGCCAGCAGCGACCCAGCCACTCCAGCCCCATGCCCGACCCTTGACCATGACCCTTGGACCCTGATGGACCTACCCAGCTCGCCCTTAACCCCGCTGCAGCCCCCTCCCGAAACCCAGCAGAGCACAGCGCATGGGGGAGAGTCCCACCTCACGTGGACTCTTCCCCAGCCACCTCCCTCGACCCTAGCCGCCCTATGACCCTACCTAGCCTTCGAACCTAACCCTGGACAAGCCCCCAACAAGCCCTGGCCAGCCCCCAAGCCCCATGCACAACTCTCGATCCCCTTGAACCACAACACACACTCACGGTTCTTTGTTCTTCGTCCCACGTTCCAGCTTCTAATTGTTTTCATGTGCAGCCTATTTATGTGATTAGGACTCTTTAAAACATTTAGAAACCACCCTTAAACCTTACCTAATCATGGCAGCCCCTTAACCAAACAATATACACATTATTGGGTTCGAAAATCATGTTTCTTCATGTATACATGCAATATACCGAAAATTATGAAAGATATTTCATGTTCTTCGTGCATACAATAATTCAAACAATAATATGATATGATGGATGAGAAAAAGAGATGTATGGCGTGCCTTTGCATTTTTTAACGCACGAATATCCGTTGACGAAGCGAAGAACGGCGACGAGAGACCTTGGTTTTGAAACCTTGAAGAACTTGATACTTTTTCCCCTTGAAGCTCACGTTTTTCTTCTTAAAATATTTAGGGGTGTGTGTGTCGTGACTTTTGGAGTGTTTTGGGAGATACAAATTCTGAAAATTGAGGCGTGAGTTTGTGGGGGAAGTTTGGGGAGAATTGCCTTTTAAATACTTAATTAATCTACTAACATGGATTAGGCCCATTAAGATATTAATTAGGCCCATTTGGGATTAATTAAAATATTAAAAATAATTTTGCTTAAATAAGTTTGTGAATTTATTAGCCGGGTTGCCAAAACGTTTGCATTTTTGTTGAAAATCTAACACCGATAAAAATTACGTCCCGTCGTATAAAATCACCTCAAAACTTCTTATTTCAAAAATAAGAAAAAGCAACACCCTTACTTAAAATAAATAAAAATAATTATTTAATAAAAACATTTTCTATTTTTCAGCCCTTGGTCTCCGTTCCTCGATCGCAACTTGAATATCCTTTAAAATACAGTTTTTATGCAACATTGTAGAAGATATATTTTAAACATGTAAATACACACACATAATTAATTCATGCAATTAAAACAATTAATTTAAATACAAAAGAATTTAATAATTGCTTGCATGTGGTTTGCGTGGACCTTAAAATTTTCGGGGCGTTACAAAATCAGCAGTCAATACATGCATACAGTAACTAGGCGAATCAGCCGATGACTAGCGTATCAGTAGTCAATACATGCAGTGGCTATACATCAATAGACTACAAACATCAATCTCATCAATTATAAATATCAATGCAATAAACTAAGTATGTGATTTAAGGAGACTCGAGTCAAACCTCACTCGAGTTGTGCAATCCCAACTCAACATTAATTTATACCTTTCTTTCTGATACTCTGACTCTGTCGAAGTCTCGAACTCCCAAGCCTGTCAATACTCAGTCTGACAATAACAATATCGAGGGTACGGTATTAATACACCACTCAAACAACACTGGATATAATCAGAATTCAATCAAATTCAGTTTCAACAGCACAACGTCATAGTCTCAATATACCCATCAATATCATCTCAGTCACATATCAATTCTAACATCTCATAATCGGTAACAATTCAATTCTGATATCAAATCGATTCCAAAACAACTCCGAAAATCATAACAATTTCATATGGTATTTGTTCTCCAGTCCGGTTTCGATTATACGATGTCTAACATGACAAGAACATCATATTTGAATCATATCAGATTCTGACAATACCATAATTTCAAATCATATCAAAACATAGCAAAACTTACGTCCAGTTGTAGCCCACGTCGATAGGAACACAGTACTGAAGTCGGATTCAAAATCGGACAGGCGGATTTCTCACAAACGGCGTAGAGATTTTTCTATATATATATATATATATATCTCGTGCATGCAGCAAGGCAAATGGCACATCCTTCACGCAACACGTCTCGCGCATATGCACGACATCAACCGGCGCATATGCGCGAGACCTTAAGTCTCGGCGCGTGTCTTCCCAACTGCTGGCGCATATGCACGACACATTTCCGCGCATATGCGCCCAACTCTCTGGACCTCTCGCGCATGTGCGCGTATACAAGTCGCGCATGTGCGCCCAGTGTTCTGTCCCGCATCTTGGGCTTCCGCACTACTCGCGCATATGCGCGCTTACTCTTCGCGCATATGCGCGAGACCTTCGGCTCTCGCATCAACAATCTTACATGCAAACTTTCAATTCGTGTCTCGATTAGCCCTTTCATAATCGTTTCGATTAAAATCAATAATCGTAATTTAACACGATATAAAAACTCGGGCATTACATTTCTCCCCCCCTAAGATACGATTTTGTCCCCGAAATCACAGGCAATCAATCGTATCAATAAGAAGGTATATAGAAGAAGTTAAGTAAACCACTCACCTTAGTGACATAAAACTGGGAACCTCTGTCTCATATCAGACTCAGTTTTCCAAGTAGCTTTTTTAATGCCATGTTAACTCCACCGAACTTTCACAAGTGGAATAGTTTTCGTTCTGAGCTACTTTTCCTTCCGATCAAGAATCTGAATCGGCTTTTCGAAATAACTCAATGTCTCATTCAACTCGGCCTCATTGGGTTGGATGACATGTGAAGCATCAGATAGGTATTTTCGCAAGAACAACATGAAAAACGTCCTGTATCCCATATAATGAAGGCGATTAAAGCTGGTCGATAGGCACGATCTCCTATCTTCTCAAGAATCTCATACGGCCCAATCTATCGTGGAGACAACTCCCCTTTCTTGCCAAATCTGACAATTCATCTGAAAGGTGAAATTTTAAAAAATACTCGGTTTCCAGCCTCAAATACCAACGGTCGTCGTCGGACATTGGCATATTTGGCTTGTCTGTCTTAGGCTGCCTTCATTTTCTTCTGAATCAGCTTCACATTTTCAGTCATATCTCTGATCATGCCAGGTCCGATCTCAGGAACCTCAGAGATATCATCCCAATAAAGAGGGGATCAACATTTCATTCCGTACAACGCTTCGAAAGAATTCATTTCAATACTCGTCTGATAGTTGTGGTTGTACGATAATTCATAAATGACAATAAATCATGTCAACTAGTGCTAAAATCCAGCACTACAGTTCTTGGATATTCTCCAGTATCCGGATAGTTTGCTCCGACTATCCGTCAATCTATAGATAGTAGGTGAAGGAGTTTATAATATATTCTGCCAAAAATACAAAATCAACCGAAAATCATGGTATGATATAGTCAATTTTGGCATTCAATGCAGTCTAATCACTCTTCTGACATAACTCTTGATCGTCTGATCTTATCTGTACATCATCCTGTACACCTTATATATGCAGATTCAAGCATTCTATCAACACCTTTTCAGCTATCAAAATGCATAACGCATGGATTATTGCACACTGTCTGGCAATATTTATCATTTTAAATTCGGAACATCTGAAACAACAGATTGGTTATTCATATACAATACAGTATTACTTACCTGATTCAAACACGGATTCAAAACAACAGCAAGCTTCAATCAGATTCAAAACATCACTCATCGGTACTGATATGCTAAACTCATAAACCGCAAATGTTTGACACTGATATCCACCTCGGCCAAATAATTCCGGTTTAATTCTGCTAAATTCAACAGATACATCATCTTCAGATATAACACACCCTGAATGCAATCTGTCTCAATCAGGATGCAATCTGTTTCTGATATCAAATCAAGGCTAAAATCAATCTCTCTGATTGGAATCGAATCAGAAGTCTTATCGGGGAAAACATTATTAACTTTCTTATCATTGGTAAATCAGTCAATGATAGACTCAACTTCAGTAAATCAACTGAATACATAAGGAGTCCCTCTGTTCCTTTCTATAATAATCGAGTTATAGATAGTACGAGTTATCAAATGAATTCTCAATCTAGAATCCTTATCGTACACAATTCATCCCTTGGCCATCTCAGGTCCGATTCTCACCACCTTCTGGAACTAATCTAGGGTAGCTCTTTACTTGGTCAGCATATCAATATCAGTAATGCAGTCTCAAAACCAGACAACACTAGTACAATACAAGCTACCACACGATTTAACTCAATCTCATTCTCATTCTACTGTAGTATACGATATTTTACAGAATTCACTGATATAAAAACTCTCCCTAACCGGTAAAGAGATACACTACAGTAGATAAAGACTCAACAGGTAATGCATGACTCAATGCAAATCGTTCAAGAATAAACGTATGGGAAGCATCCGTATTTATCAATACAAAAGAAGGATAACTACATCAAGAACAGTTACCTGCAACATCATCATTTGGTGCTTCCTGAGCCTGCTCCTCGGTCAAAGCAAATACTCTGGCCTGCTGTCTAGGAGGCTGGCCAACTGTCTGGCTTCCTCCTGGCCTATGCTGTGACTGAGATGGTGCTGGCTGAAATGAAGGAACAGCAGCTGATCGTCTACTCCACTGTGCCGCTGATCCAGATGATTCGGCTCCCTGGAATCTTTGAGAACCCTTCTGTGGACACACTCTGGCAAAATGTCCCTGTTGTTTGCAGAAGTGGCAACTACCAAGTACTCCCTGGCATTGCTCAGTGGAATGTCTCCCTCCACAATTTCCGCAGTAAGTTCCGGTATAACTCTGTTTGGAACCACTGGAGCTAGAAGAACTGCCGCCAGACTTCTTAAACTGCTTTCCTCTAGCCTTCAGGAAATTTTTCTTTCCACCACTGCTACTATCACTCTCAAATCGGGGAGGTGGTTGCTGTGGTCTCGGTGCGGGAGGAATATCTGCAGCTCCTCTCTGCCTTATCAGGCCCGCTTCAGCGCCCTTTGCTCTATTCATAGCATCAGCAAAGTTATTCGGTCGCCCTGTGTTCACCAATGTAAATATATCGGGATTCAAGCCATTGATGAACTGATCAGCAACAGCTTCGTCATTTCCAGCCACATGTGGAGCAAACTTCAACAAGGTAGAGAACTTGGTCACATATTCTTCAATGTTCAGCTGACCCTGTCTCAATTCAGTCCCTCCTCCGATCATCTTACTGCTGATCGAGAATCGGTTCAAATTTGTTTCCAACAATACATATTACAAAATCAATTCAGATGAGTCAAGTAACATGTATTATATAAAGCAGTAAAGCATACTAGCAATCACAAGCAAGGAAAGAAAACTCAATCTACCCCGCTCACTAGCTTCTATCTCAGTCCAAAGGATCTATCGCTCTGATACCACCTGTTGTGGGGACCCGGACGCTAATCATGTTCTTAATCATCATTGGGACTAATTAATCAATTATAAAACAGGGCCTAAATTTTTTTTAAAATGCGGAATGTAGTGAAATAAAACGTATATACATCTCAGTATAAACGTACAAGTCCTGTACCACATACATTTATTCAACTAAGGTTTAACAGCTAATATCACGTGTCTAACCCTATCTCTAAACCAAGTCCGGAGCATCCACTCTAATCACGATCTCTCTTCATCTTCTCACCCCTGAACCTGTCCCACCTGTTGTCATGCACACATACAAAACAAGACAACAGCCGGATAACTCCGATGAGAATAAATCACAGTATAAACAATGTAAACATGCAATCATATAAAAACATATACAAAAGCATATAACAAATATCATTCACATGCAGCCAATCAACAAACATGTATGATACAAAAACTGTAAATCAACTAGTCGTATCAGACTTGACTCAAACAACGCGTCGTCTCACACTCGACTCATTCCTAATCTAGGGATCCCGGTTTTGAATATTGAGAATTATATCGAATCTCAGTCGATAGGAATGACACAACCCTAAACGGCATCGATATAATTCCTATATCCAGTGTCTGGGCGAAACAGCCACAGAATTGACGAATCAGTCAAGGATTAAGCGAATCAGCCAATAATTAGACGAATCAGTCAGGGACTAGGCGAATCAGCCGATAGCCAGACGAATCAGCTGGTAACTTGGCGAATCAGCCAATGACTAGCGAATCAGCGGTCAATACATGCATACAGTAACTAGGCGAATCAGCCGATGACTAGCGTATCAGTAGTCAATACATGCAGTGGCTATAAATCAATAGACTACAAACATCAATCTCATCAATTATAAATATCAATGCAATAAACTAAGTATGTGATTTAAGGAGACTCGAGTCAAACCTCACTCGAGTTGTGCAATCCCAACTCAACATTAATTTATACCTTTCTTTCTGATACTCTGACTCTGTCGAAGTCTCGAACTCCCAAGCCTGTCAATACTCAGTCTGACAATAACAATATCGAGGGTACGGTATTAATACACCACTCAAACAACACTGGATATAATCAGAATTCAATCAAATTCAGTTTCAACAGCACAACGTCATAGTCTCAATATACCCAGCAATATCATCTCAGTCACATATCAATTCTAACATCTCATAATCGGTAACAATTCAATTCTGATATCAAATCGATTCCAAAACAACTCCGAAAATCATAACAATTTCATATGGTATCTGTTCTCCAGTCCGGTTTCGATTATACGATGTCTAACATGACAAGAACATCATATATGAATCATATCAGATTCTGACAATACCATAATTTCAAATCATATCAAAACATAGCAAAACTTACGTCCAGTTGTAGCCTACGTCGATAGGAACACAGTACTGAAGTCGGATTCAAAATCGGACAGGCGGATTTCTCACAAACGGCGTAGAGATTTTTCTATATATATATATATATCTCGTGCATGCAGCAAGGCAAATGGCACATCCTTCACTCAACACGTCTCGCGCATATGCACGACATCAACCGGCGCATATGCGCGAGACCTTAAGTCTCGGCGCGTGTCTTCCCAACTGCTGGCGCATATGCACGACACATTTCCGCGCATATGCGCCCAACTCTCTGGACCTCTCGCGCATGTGCGCGTATACAAGTCGCGCATGTGCGCCCAGTGTTATGTCCCGCATCATGGGCTTCCGCACTACTCGCGCATATGCGTGCTTACTCTTCGCGCATATGCGCGAGACCTTCGGCTCTCGCATCAACAATCTTACATGCAAACTTTCAATTCGTGTCTCAATTAGCCCTTTCATAATCGTTTCGATTAAAATCAATAATCGTAATTTAACACGATATAAAATCTCGGGCATTACAATGACATGCTAAAGTATTCGTGCTAAATTATTACCTTACTAGGACATGATCTATATTTATTTGTAACTTTGAATTAAATTGAGATAATAAAATATTTATTTAAATTTTTGGAATTTAATGTAATATAAGAGTATTTGGTTAGAACATAAGGTAAAAAGATGAACCAGGAAATGGTAAACACAAAGTTCGAGTTTAACCAGGAAAAATAAATTCATGTTGTAGCCCTTCAGCTTGCTTAGCCGAGAAATGGCGTTTAAGGCGTTTATGGGTGATTTTTATGAATTTATATTTTTACGGGATCTCGGATAAAATCCTCAGTTGTTTAATTTCTTTGGTATATCTTTAATAAATCCTTTATGTTTTGTAAAAGTTTCAAATAAGAACCTTATATTCATTATTATTCTGGAATTTAAATTCTTCCTTTTCTTAGCTCAGTAGGAGTTGAAGATGGTATATAGGCTGGAAACCAATAACCTCCATGTGTGCAAAAGCCACTAAGGAAAAATTTGGTAAAACAACGTCACGTATCAGATTCACTTTAGTTACAAGCCTCAGATAATATAATATTAAAATTAAAAAAGAAGATAAACTTCATTTACAATTCAAATGAACGTAGACAGACAGAGAGAAAGAGGTAAGAGAAAGAGGGTTTTCGATTTTTCTTTTCGGTCTTGCGACTTGTCGGTTTATCCAATCGACGAACTGACTTCAGTTCTGGGATCGTTGATACGAGATCTTCGATTTGAGGTATAAATTTTATATTTTTGGTGATGTTTAAAATTCGTCGATTTTCGGAATAAATCCGATAAATTGTTAAATCGTAAGAAACTGAAGATTGTTGACTAGTGTATGATTTTAACGAAGAAGAGATGATTATAGTGATGTTATTTTGAATTATTTCCAATTTATTATAATTAGGGAATTTAACGATTGAGACTTTGTCAGCTGTTATTAATTCTGATTATATATGCGGTAGAACCGATAAAAAATTAAGTTTTACAGTGGGAATTGAATTATGCTATGATTTGTATTTGATATAAATTTCAACAGATATTTGAAACTTATATTGTTGATTTTGAATGATGTTATTGATTGAAATGAATATGTTATTGATGTAGATAGATTATTATACTGATATCTTCAAGCTACATCGAATGGAACGAATAATTAAAGTATGTTGCGACCGAGTAAAATACGACAGGTATCTGTATCATATGATATATGTTGGATTTATTTGATGGATTGGAATGAGAATATATGTCTATATGCTTTATTTATTGATTTGATGTGGCATACATGACATACACGTTGAGCTATGATCCTTGGATGCCTTGATATGATTGGATTTAATTCTGGGGTTTGTGAACACGATGCTATGTTTGGCATTATGTGGCCCTTAAAACATAGTCATTAGTGGCCCCGATGATTGATTGAGATTTGAAATTTGATAGCGCTTTGTCGACGTTATCATACGAGTATCCCTGATTGAGGTCGGTGTGCCAGCTCGAGCATTGATTTGATAGCGATTCGATTGATTCTGACATGTGCTCAGAGGATGGGCATTTGACCTGATACCTCCATGACATACATGCATTGCATATGATATATCATTGTTTAGATATCTGTGGTATATATTGTGGTTGCTTTAGATTGAGCTTTGCTCACCCCAGATGGGGCTGTTGTTGTCTTTGTATGTTGACAATGACAGGTACTCCAGGTTATCAGGAGACCAGTAGATGGTACTTCTTGAGGGAGTCACGGTTGATTTGAGGTTTAGTGGTCTATCCCAGTATATATCTATTTTTATTTATATACCGGGGCATGTCCCGAGGATATGAGTTGTTTGTATGTGGTTGGCTTTGATTACGTGTGGGCATGTTTTATGATATGAGATTAAATACTATTTTTAGTATTCAAATAAGATATTTTGGGCTCATTGTAAAGAAAATTTAAACTCGTTTTTCGCTGTAATTAATTAACCCTAATCAAATTGCATTGTAATAACGATTAGGAGCTAAGGCCCCACACAGAGTGGTAGCAGAGCATGGCTGGAAATGCTCGATTGAGTCTTGTGTACACTTGAATAGGCACAAATGAATTGTGCGCTTGTGTTTGATTTATTTGTATTACTTGCTCCTACTTGATTTAGCTTGAGTAAGTTGTTGATGAGATTGATGATATGAGATGATGATGTGTAATTGATATTGATTTGTGATATTCATCCTTTGATTTGTAGATGGATCCCACAAATGAGATTGCGAGTAGTAGTACTGAGAGGATTGTTGGACAATTCAAAGGAATGTCCATGGACTTAGTGATGGCTCGATTCCAGGATTTGAAATCATCGAGGTTCTTTGGCACTGAGAGTGCTGAAAGAGCAGAGGCCTGGTTAAAGGATATCGAGCATTTTTTTAATATTGTTGAATATTCTAAGGGCTCGGCAAATGAAGCTTGCCCTCTATCAATTGAAAGACCGAGCAAAATCTTGGTGTGAAGCCGCTGAGATTGGATTGAAAAAAGCTGGTATTGAAGTCACCTGGGATATCTTCAAGGCCCAGTTTTTGGAGCAGTATTCCCCTCCTTCTTATTATACTGCCCAAGAGAATGAATTCAATAGTCTGCACCAGGGAACGATGACTGTTGCAGAGTATGCTTCGAAATTCTCTACGTTGTTGAAATATGCACCTCACGTAGCTGCGAATGCAAAAGCAAAATATAACAGGTTTGTAAATGGTTTACATCCTGCAATATATACTTTTGTCATTTCTGGTTTACCTACGAGCTACGCGGAGGCAGTCGAACGAGCTAAGGCCGTACGAAGCTGGACTAAGGCGAGGAGGTCCACAGTATACTCCTCCACCTCCAGTGACAGCTCAGCAGCCTACCTTGCGTCCGAGAGGTAGGAAGTTTAAGAAGATTGGTTCCACTGTTTCTTCATCTTCTTTGATTTCGAGTGGATCCCAGCGAGGGAGTCCTGTGATTACTCCTTACTGGAGTAATTGTGGAGGCAGACATACTATCGAGCAGTGTCGAGGTATGTTTGGTACTTGTTATCAGTGTGGACAGGAAGGCCATTTCTCTAGAGTATGTTCGAATAGGGGTACGACTTCTTCTCAACCCCAGCTAGGATTTAGAGGTGGCCCCAGTATGATGAGTCCTACTGTTCCTGTTCCCTCTTTCCAGCAGTCGAATGTTCCACGATTTCGAGGACCGAGTGGTCAGTCTGCTCAAGTCCCTCCTCAAGTTCGAGTGTATGCTATGACTGAGGATCAGGCGAAAGAAGCTCCTGGTGGTGTGATTGCAGATATATGCATGCTTTGCGATTATCCTGCATGTGTTTTATTTGATACAGGAGCATCCCACTCATTCATATCTCATGCATTTGTTGCATCGCATGATATTATATGTACTCCGTTTTATGATACTTTGTCGATAGCCACGCCAGCAGGAAAGATTATTTTGTCTGAGCAAGTTGTGCATAATTGTGTATTGATATATGAGGACAATGTGATATTTCTGAATTTGATTGTCCTCCCAATGCACGACTTTGATTGTATTGTTGGCATGGATATCTTGACAATAAATCGAGAAACTGTTGATTGTTCTCATGGAGTGGTTCGATTTCGACCTATTGATGGACCCAAATGGAATTTTTATGGCAAAGGTTCCCAAGCTAAAATTTCATTGGTATCCTCTTTGAAAATGTCTCGACTTTTGAATAGCGGAGATGAGGGTTATCTTATCTATGCTATTGATGTCTCGAAGAAGGAGCCATCTTTATCTGATATTCCTGTTGCGAAAGATTTCCCGGATATATTTCTCGATGAGATTCCTGATTTTCCTCTTCATCGAGAATTTGAGTTTAGTATTGATCTTATGGCGGGGACTGCACCTATTTATAAAGCTCCTTATCGCATGGAACCTCTGGAATTGAAAGAATTGAAAGAACAATTACAGGATCTTCTCGATAAGGGATATATTCGACCGAGTGTATCACCTTGGGGAGCTCCGGTTTTTTTTGTTCGAAAGAAAGATGGTACGATGCGAATGTGTATCGATTATAGGCAACTGAATCAGGATACTATGAAAAACAAGTACCCATTTCCTCGTATTGATGATTTATTTGATCGGCTTCAAGGTACTTCTGTTTACTCTAAGATTGATCTTCGTTCTGGATATCATCAAGTACGAGTTCGAGAAGAAGATGTGCCTAAAACGACTTTTCGTACCAGGTATGACCACTATGAGTTCTTGGTTATGCCTTTCGGTCTCATGAATGCTCTTGCTGTTTTTATTTATTTAATGAATCGTGTCTTTCGAGATTATCTTGACCGATTTGTTATTATATTTATTGATGATATTCGAAATCGAAAAAGGAGCATGCTGAACATTTGAGACTGGTACTTCAAACTCTTCGTACTAGCCATTTATATGCTAAATTGTCCAAATGTGAATTCTGGATGGACAAAGTAGTATTTTTGGGCCACGTCATTTCGAGACATGGCATATCAGTTGATCCTGCGAAGGTTGAAGCTGTATTGAATTGGCCGATACCTACGAATGTTCCTGAGATCCGTAGCTTCATGGGTTTGGCTATTTATTATCGTCGCTTTATTGAAGGATTTTCAAAAATAGCTAAACCTATTACTCAACTGACACAGAAGAATCAGAGATTCATTTGGTCAGATGACTGTGAGGCTAGTTTTCTAGAATTGAAGACGAGATTGACTACAGCACCTGTGCTTACTATTCCCTCGAGTACCAGAGATTTGTAGTGTGTATAGATGCGTCTGGTAAAGGTCTGGGCTGTGTTCTGATGAAACATGGCAAAGTGGTTGCTTATGCGTCTCGTCAATTGAAATCTCATGAAACTCGTTATTCTGTTCATGATCTTGAATTGGCCGCCATTGTATTTGCAATGAAGATTTGGCGCCATTATTTATACGGAGAAAAGTTTGTTATTTATTCGGATCATAAGAGTCTGAAATATCTATTTTCTCAATCTGATTTGAATATGAGGCAACGCAGATGGATGGATCTCCTGAAGGATTTTGATTGTGAGATTCAGTATCACCCTGGATCGGTGAATGTTACTGCGGATGTCCTTAGTCGTAAGGTGCATGATTCTGTGTTAGCTTCTGTCAATGTCGTCAAAGTACATGAGGATATATGTGTTAGAGTCGGTGCCCGTCGAGCCAAGTGTTGGCCGAGTGTTCACAATGAAACTCTATGTATAAACGATCTTTATTTTAATAATATTTGAAATTATTATTATGGCACTTCTTTATCTGTATACCCATGCTAGTTGCATAGATAAAGTCCTTGAATATACAAATAGTAGAAAGAATATGAGATGCTCATATGATGAGTATCATGAAACTCATATTTGGAATACTGTATATTCTAAACAGTTCCTAGTCGATTCAGCCGCCGCTAAGAAGGATATAGGCCGCTCGAGTTAGAGGCTAGTATATGCGATGTGAGTACCATGTTTAATTGGTAGGGGACATTGTGATGTCCGAGCATGCAGATAGGTGCTCCTGGTAGAATGCACTGAACAACCCTCCATAAAGGACTTTCCAAGTGGTTCTCACTTATCGAGTGGAAAAGTCCTAGTTTATGGTTGTACACCATTAGTCCTTATGACCTGGGACAACATTGAGACTCTATGTGCTAGAATTACACTTTGACTTGTTTACCGACTCTCATGGGGTCATCAGGTGGCAAGGTTGGGTGTTCTGTCGAAACATATAGGAGTCGATGCATTGTAGTCGGGGATTCACCGCTTACCTTCAGGTATGGATATCCTATGTATTCTCATGTGTATGTAGGTTGAAATCTCTGATCAGAGTATGGTGGTAATTATGAAAAGGGTTTCATAGATTACACCATCGATGCAACTACGACATGACACATAGTATCGATTCATTGACAACTCTCGATAAACCAATGGTTGTCGAATCGGTCGGGATATATGAGTTGAAGGGACCGTACTGTACGCTAATCATAATTGAATGGTTCTTGCAGGCACTATCATTTGATACCTAGGGAATCATGTAAGCGATGCTGCTAGGCGTTTAACATGATTCGTTGGGTACTATCAGACTTGAGTTCTGACGTTCTTATTATCAAAGAATTGATAATTAAGAATGGAGCAATTGGGGTATGCTTATATAAGGACATGTTTAGTCCGAATCACATGGAGATGTGAACCCACGGCTAGTTGTATCAATGAACCATTGAGGGCCACACAAGTACCAGCTTTCTAGATCCCGATGAGAATTAAAATTTTCAATGTGTTGAACGGCTTGTAATTGAGTTTATAAGCATAAATAAAATAGAATTATGACTTCTATGAGAGAAATGTGACTTTTAATTTGTGGAAGTGTTCCTAGATTAAAAGTTGGCCAAATAAATAATGTATTTGAAAATTGTGATTTTCATAAACATTATTATGGACTAAATTAAATTAATTCAAGTGTTGAATTAATTAAACATTAGTGGACCTAGTAGAGTCCAAATAATTAAATTAATTCAAGTGTTGGATTAGTTAAACAATATTGAGCCTTGTAGAGCCCAATTAGAAATAATTATTCAACTAGTGACTTGAGTGAATTCAAGTGATGTTTAATTAGTCTCAAATATGTTTGAGATAATTAAAATAAGTCCATGGATTTTTAATTGTTAAAAATCAAATAAGACTTGGATGCATGGGAGGTGAAAAGTTGGGAGACAACTTTTGCAACATCCAAGGCATGGCATGCCTTTGGAATTCACACCTTTTCTCAAAACCAAGACTAGTCTTCTCTCCTCCTATTTTTGAAGGGCATGGCCGAAACTTGCATGAGGGATTCTCCAAGTTTTTCTCTCATTTTTCTTCTTCAATAGTTGAGGAAAGAAAACACTTCTCAAAGAAAAATGCTCTAATTTTTCTAGTGCAAAATTAGAGTGGTTCTAGCTTGTTGGTGGTGGGCTTAATATTTGAGCAAGGTGGGCTCAAAGGGAAGCTTGAAGATTGTCTTGCCATTCAAGAGCTTAGTTGTATATCAACTAAGTTGGAGCCAACATCAATCTTTTAAGATTGATAGGTATATTTTCTAAACACACTATGAATGTCATATTTTGTGTTTTTGTATATGTTACACCCTAGTACACAAGGTGGCCGAAATTTTCATGCTAGAACATATGATTTCGGAATTTTGTTGCTTCCGTTGCGCTTTCGGTCACCTAAAATCGATCCCTTTCAAGTGGTATCAGAGCTAATGATACTAGTTTTTGTAGCATATACATGATATTATATTGAGGTCGATTTCTAACCGCATGAGATGTAATTTTGTGACAAATCAAGGCCGGTTTTTGGGGGTAATCTCGGCAGCAAGCTGCTGCCCGAGGGGCTGCCCGAAACGGGCAGCAAGGGCAGCCCGAGGGGCTGCCCGAACAGCCCCATTGAAAATAAAAAAAAAAAAAAATTTTTGCCAAGTTGGCCGGAATCCGGCGGTGGAGCTCCGGCGACGGCGATGACGACTAGGGTTTCCAAAAGTGTTTTGGAATATCAAAGTGTCATGGGCCTTGAGTTGTTGGGCCATTGGATGGCTAACATATTTCTGAATTTTAAATGGGCCAAAATGTTTTTGGTGAAAAATAAGTTTTTGTGCCCTTAAGTTTAGAATTACAAAAGTTGCAAATATTTTTTCATTAAATAAATATTTTAAGTTGGACTTTAAATATTTATAGTAAATGGTGATTTACAAGAAATTCGGTTATAAATAAATTAATTTGAAAGTAGACAAAGGTGTTTGTATACTTTGTTAATTTAGTTTATAATCGTGGCGGTTAGTGATTGGATCAAGATATATAATATTGGATCAATTAATTATTGTGATAATTAATTGATGGTGTATGATATGTGATATTATGCATGAAGGATGATCAAAAGCCCAAGCCCAATTTGCTAGGTGTATGCTAGGATATTTTGTGTTGAATGATTGTAATAATTATCAATTTATAAAGTGGGCTTGGTTTATGGCCCGTTCCCACCCCCATGATATGTATCCCTATTTGCCATGGATATTTATTTGTAAATATTAGTATAGTGGATGATCAAGATTGGAAGATGGTGGCCATGATGATTATGAAGATCGAAGGCATGTAAATATTGGAAGCTAATGTAATAGTTGCATTTGCATCCCATGCATTTCCCTAGGATTGGACCTAGGCCCGTGTTTAGCTCACACGGGCCATTAGTATTGGGGCGATTGATCATCCTTGTTTTGTTTACTGTTTATAATATATGCATGATATGTTATAAATAATGAGTATGTGCGTTATTATTATGATAATAACAAAGTTGCATGAATCCGGCAAACATACGATCAAACATGGCGAGCTTTTAAATAAAATTAATGATGAGACCTTTCAAAATTAAAAATCCTCATTTTGAATAAGATTCAAAATTAATATCAAGCCCGAAAAGGGGAATTATAAATTTGTTTATAATTTCCATGTCTTCCATCGACAATGGGTGCACGATGAACGCTACCCGTACTCGGGGCTCGGCTCGTATTATTGGGGGGCCCTGGGTGCCGGAAAGCTGTGACATCCATTGACATGGTGATGTGAACTACGTGGAACTCCCATGATTTCGGCTCATATTATTGGGGGAACTCATGGCGACCGTCCATTAAGGTTCAACATCGATGGGTAAGGCTTGACACGTGAAGATGAACGACGTCATATTATTGGGTCCTAATCAAACGTGAGACAAAAGTTTACGTAGAGGGTTGCATTGTGATGCAATTGGAAACTACCTTTTAGGAATTTTGGTTGGCTGATATTATTCGGGATCATAATTCGCTAATTGGACCTTGCGTACCTACTGAGGAAATGAGTTTTCCGTTTTCACTAGAGGGTAGTGAAAGATGTCAAAAAAGTGGGAGTAAACATTTATAAAGTAAAAGTCCAAACTTATATCTTATTAAATATTTTAAAATAGTCATTAACATTTATCTGTTTTACTTTTCAGTACAAAACTTTGATAATGTCTTCGATTCGCAACCCGCTATCCGCTGTACTCGAAAAACATGTGTTAACCGGACCTAACTATCTCACTTGGCTAAGAAATCTGATAATCGTTCTAAACTCGGAAAAGATTGCATATACACTGACTGAGTCGCCCCCTGCTGAGGCTCCGACTAGCTGCACTCCTGAGGAATTGCAGACCTACAAGGATTGGTGTGACCATGACTTGAAGGCCAAGTGTTATATGCAGGCTTCTATGAATGATGAGCTGCAGAGGCGTTTTGAGGGTGCAATGAGTGCTGCTGACATTCATTTGCACCTCAAGGAGCTCTTTGGAGAGCAAACACGTCCTCTTAGGCATGCTACCGTCAAGGAGCTGATCACTTTGCGCATGCGAGATGGGGCCTCGGTCCATGAGCATGGCCTAAAGTTGATTGGGCTCGTGGACAAGCTTGTTGGCATGGATTTGATGTTGCCTTCGGAGTTGACCACCGACGTGTTGCTGTTATCGCTGCCTAGCTCGTTTGATCCTTTTGTTGTGAATTTCAATATGAACAAGATGGAGCCAACCCTTGAGGAGTTGGTGAACATGCTTGTGACTTTTGAGTCCACCATCAAGAAAGAGAAGTCGGTTCTTTATGTGGGTTCTTCATCTGGTACGAAGACCGATCCACGTGGGAAGAGAAAGAAGCGTTGTTTCCAACGTCCCAAGAAGAACGTGCCCTTGAAGAGACAGACTCCGGGTCCCGTTGTGGCAGCCACTACCAGTGAAGGCTGACAAGACTGTTGACATCTGTCATCACTGCAAGAAGCCTGGACATTGGAGGCATAACTGCAGGGAATATCTTGCCCAGAAGAGTTCTGAAAACGGTATGTTCTACATTGAAGTAAACATTTCAATTAACTCTACTTCTTGGGTATTGTATACCGGCTGTGGCTCACATCTCTGTAATGATTTGCAGATGATGGGAAGAAGTAGGAGGCTCAGGGAAGGTGAGACCTTCTTGAGGATGGGCAATGGAGCAAGGGTTGCTGTCAAGGCTGTAGGAGATGTTTACTTGCATTTGAACAATGATTTTAAGTTTGTTTTAAGAGATGTTTTGTTTGTACCAGACTTGGTGAAAAACATTATTTCCATTTCTATGCTTGATAAAGATGGATTTTCTTGTTTATTTAGCAAAGGTGTTTGCAACATTTACAAGAACGAATGTTTAATTGGTACCGGAGAACTTGAAAACGATCTCTACACCTTAAAATTAAAAGATATTCCACTTAACAATGTCCAAGCTATAACAACAACAAACAAGCGCAAACAAGATACTCTAAATTCGGCACAATTGTGGCATGCTCGATTAGGACATATTTCCTAAGAAGGATGAACAAGCTAGTGGGAGTGGGCATGTTTGATATGTCTGATATTAATGCTCTCACGACTTGTGAATTCTGTCTGAAAGGAAAGATGACCAAAATTCCCTTTAAGGGCCATGTGGAGCGAGCCAAAGGGTTATTGGGATTTGATCCATACCGATGTGTGCGGTCCGCTTAGCATCACCACTAAGCATGGACATGCCTACTTCATCACCTTTACCGATGACTTTTCGAGGTACAGATATGTGTATTTGATGAAATACAAGTCTGAAGCCTTTGAAAGGTTCCAAAGAATTCAGAAGTGAAGTAGAGAAGCAATTGGGACGAAGCATCAAGACACTTCGATCGGATCGAGGTGGT
Source organism: Primulina tabacum (assembly GCF_025594145.1). Classification (NCBI taxonomy): domain Eukaryota; kingdom Viridiplantae; phylum Streptophyta; class Magnoliopsida; order Lamiales; family Gesneriaceae; genus Primulina; species Primulina tabacum. The sequence continues at coordinate 8,791,167 of NC_134564.1, forward strand.
GAGTACTTGAGTGCCGAGTTCCAAGAGTATCTTAGGGAGAATGGGATTCTCTCGCAGTGGACTCCGCCCGCTACACCGCAGTTGAATGGTGTTTCGGAGCGTCGTAACCGGACTCTGATGGACATGGTTCGGTCTATGATGGGGTTCACGGAGTTGCCGCCATACTTTTGGGGATATGCGCTTGAGACAACGGCACTGTTGTTGAACAATGTCCATTCAAAGGCAGTTGACAAGACACCATATGAGATATGGATGGGTAAGCCACCCAAATATTCTTATCTTAGAATATGGGGGTGCCATGCTTATGTGAAGCAGGTAGTGGGAGATAAATTGGATAGTCGATCCATTTTGTGTTACTTTGTGGGATATCCAAAGAATTCGGTTGGAAACTACTTCTATCATCCACAAGAAACAAATGTGTTTGTTTCTAGGAATGCAATCTTTTTGGAAAAGGAATTTCTATTGGATAGAAAAGGGGAGATGATAGAACTCGAAGAGGTTCGAGAGACACCCACCATTATAGAACCCACACCCGAAGAGCCAAGAGAGGAGATACAAGCTCCTAGAAGATCCGAGAGAGTCTCGAGACCACCTATGAGGTATGTTCTGCTTCTTGAAGAGGGCCATGATGAGCCTATCCATGGATGTGATCCAAGGACCTTCAAGGAAGCATTATCTGATGCCGATTCATTCAAGTGGCTTGAAGCAATGGAATCTGAGATGAATTCTATGCATTCGAACCAAGTGTGGAATCTCGTGGATCCACCTATAGGAGTTGTTCCCATAGGGTGTAAATGGATTTATAAGAGAAAACTTGGGGTGGATGGGAAGGTATTGACCTTCAAGGCGCGATTGGTGGCAAAAGGATATACTCAAAGACAAGGAGTTGACTTTGAGGAAACCTTTTCTCCAGTTGCAATGTTCAAGTCTATAAGGATATTGTTAGCCATAGCTGCATGGTATGACTATGAGATATGGCAGATGGATGTCAAGACAGCCTTTCTTAATGGGGATATTAAGGAAGAGATTTACATGTCTCAACCCGAAGGGTTTACATCTATCGGAAGTGAGCATATGGTATGCAAACTTCAAAGATCTATTTATGGTCTAAAGCAGGCATCTAGGAGTTGGAACCTTAGATTCGATAGTACAATCAAAGAGTTTGATTTTACTAAGAATCCTGAGGAACCCTGTGTGTATAAGAAGGTCAGTGGGAGTGCTGTGACATTCCTGATGCTGTATGTTGATGACATTCTACTCATTGGGAATGATGTAGGAATGTTGCAATCAACTAAGATATGGTTAGCAAGTAAATTCTCGATGCAAGACTTGGGTGAAGCATCTTTTGTATTGGGAATACAGATCTATAGAGATAGATCAAAAAGATTGCTTGGTCTCACCCAGTCCACATACATTGATACCATCCTGAAGCGGTTCTCGATGGATGAGTCCAAGAGAGGACATCTACCATTATGTCATGGCATGTCCCTATCCAAGTCTATGTCTCCCAAGACTGATGCAGAGATAGCGGCGATGACACGCATTCCATATGCATCTGCAATTGGTAGCATCATGTATGGGATGATATCTACACGTCCTGACGTGGCTTTCGCACTAAGTGTAGTGAGTAGATATCAATCGAACCCTGGTCTTCCACATTGGAAAGCTGTGAAAGACATCCTCAAGTATTTGAGGAGGACCGATAAATTGTTCTTGGTCTATGGGGGTGGAGAACTAAAATTGGAAGGCTATACCGACTCTAGCTTCCAAAGCGATATTGATGACTCAAAGTCAACCTCTGGATTCATATTCATGCTCAATGGTGCTGCTGTCTCTTGGAAGAGTTCCAAGCAAGACAGTACAGCGGATTCCACCACTGAAGCAGAATACATTGCTGCATCAGCTGCAGCAAAGGAGGCTGTTTGGATAAGGAATTTCGTCCAAGATTTGGGCGTAATTCCTAATGGAGTTGCTCCTGTCCCGGTGTTTTGTGACAACACGGGAGCCATTGTTCAAGCAAAGGAGCCGAGGTCTCATCAGAAGTCCAAACACGTATTGAGAAAGTACCACATCCTCAGAGAGATCGTGGAAAGAGGAGATGTCTCTATTGACAAAGTCGACTTCGCAGATAATGTTGCTGATCCGCTAACTAAGCCATTACCTAGACCATTGTTCGAGAAGCATCGCGAATCGATGGATTTGAAGCATATGGGTAGTTGGCTCTAGTGCAAGTGGGAGATTGTTAGAGTAGGTGCCCGTCGAGCCAAGTGTTGGCCGAGTGTTCACAATGAAACTCTATGTATAAACGATCTTTATTTTAATAATATTTGAAATTATTATTATGGCACTTCTTTATCTGTATACCCATGCTAGTTGCATAGATAAAGTCCTTGAATATACAAATAGTAGAAAGAATATGAGATGCTCATATGATGAGTATCATGAAACTCATATTTGGAATACTGTATATTCTAAACAGTTCCTAGTCGATTCAGCCGCCGCTAAGAAGGATATAGGCCGCTCGAGTTAGAGGCTAGTATCTGCGATGTGAGTACCATGTTTCATTGGTAGGGGACATTGTGATGTCCGAGCATGCAGATAGCTGCTCCTGGTAGAATGCACTGAACAACCCTCCATAAAGGACTTTCCAAGTGGTTCTCACTTATCGAGTGGTAAAGTCCTAGTTTGTGGTTGTACACCATTAGTCCTTATGACCTGGGACAACATTGAGACTCTATGTGCTAGAATTACACTTTGACTTGTTTACCGACTCTCATGGGGTCATTAGGTGGTAAGGTTGGGCGTTTTGTCGAAACATATAGGAGTCGATGCATTGTAGTCGGGGATTCACCGCTTACCTTCAGGTATGGATATCCTATGTATTCTCATGTGTATGTAGGTTGAAATCTCTGATCAGAGTATGGTGGTAATTATGAAAAGGGTTTCATAGATTACACCATCGATGCAACTACGACATGACACATAGTATCGATTCATTGACAACTCTCGATAAACCAATGGTTGTCGAATCGGTCGGGATATATGAGTTGAAGGGACCGTACTGTACGCTAACCATAATTGAATGGTTCTTGCAGGCACTATCATTTGATACCTAGGGAATCATGTAAGTGATGCTGCTAGGCGTTTAACATGATTCGTTGGGTACTATCAGACTTGAGTTCTGACGTTCTTATTATCGAAGAGTTGATAATTAAGAATGGAACAATTGGGGTATGCTTATATAAGGACATGTTTAATCCGAATCACATGGAGATGTGAACTCACGGCTAGTTGTATCAATGAACCATTGAGGACCACACAAGTACTAGCTTTCTAGATCCCATTGAGAAGTAAAATTTTCAATGTGTTGAACTGGCTTGTAATTGAGTTTATAAGCATAAATAAAATAGAAGTATGACTTCTATGAGAGAAATGCGACTTTTAATTTGTGGAAGTGTTCCTAGATTAAAAGTTGGCCAAATAAATAATGTATTTGAAAATTGTGATTTTCATAACATTATTATGGACTAAATTAAATTAATTCAAGTGTTGAATTAATTAAACACTAGTGGACCTAGTAGAGTCCAAATAATTAAATTAATTCAAGTGTTGGATTAGTTAAACAATATTGGGCCTTGTAGAGCCCAATTAAAAATAATTATTCAACTAGTGACTTGAGTGAATTCAAGTAATGTTTAATTAGTCTCAAATATGTTTGAGATAATTAAAATAAGTCCATGGATTTTTAATTGTTAAAAATCAAATAAGACTTGGCATGCATGGGAGGTGAAAAGTTGGGAGACAACTTTTGCAACATCCAAGGCATGACATGCCTTTGGAATTCACACATTTTCTCACAACCAAGACTAGTCTTCTCTCCTCCTATTTTTGAAGGGCATGGCCGAAACTTGCATGAGGGATTCTCCAAGTTTTTCTCTCATTTTTCTTCTTCAATAGTTGAGGAAAGAAAACACTTCTCAAAGAAAAATGCTCTAATTTTTCTAGTGCAAAATTAGAGTGGTTCTAGCTTGTTGGTTGTGGGCTTAATATTTGAGCAAGATGGGCTCAAAGGGAAGCTTGAAGATTGTCTTGCCATTCAAGAGCTTAGTTGTATATCAACTAAGTTGGAGCCAACATCAATCTTTTAAGATTGATAGGTATATTTTCTAAACACACTATGAATGTCATATTTTGTGTTTTTGTATTTGCTACACATCATAGTAGTAGAGGTGTTCGGTTTTATGCTCTTGAAAATGTATGATTTTCGAAAAATTTAATCTTCCGTTGCGCATTTGAGCACCTAAAATCGATCCCTTTCAATATGTACTTCTGGTTGGACTTTTCACTCGAATTGGAATTCTGTCACTGTCTCAGCATTGCAAATTGAGCCGAACTTGATATAGAAAATACGAAAGGCCCAACGAAACGATGCTCATATTCAGAAGTCGAAAGAACTTGTATCTGCAGGACATCAGTCTGGATTTCAGATTTTTTTTGATGGTTCTTTACGACTTAATGGTCGGCTGGTAGTTCCTGATGATTTTGATTTGAAATATGCCCTTCTTCGAGAAGCACATTGTAGCAAATACAGTATTCACCCTGGAGGTCGAAAATGTATTTGACATTGAAATCTGAATTCTGATGGAGACGCATGAAGAAGGACATTGCTGAATTTATTTCGAAATGTCTTGTCTGCCAGCAAGTGAAAGCCGAGAGAATGAAACCCGGAGGATTACTCCATAGTCTCGAAATCCCGAAATGGAATTGGGAACATATTGCTATGGATTTTGTGACTCATTTACCTCGTTCGCCCAAAGGCTGTGATGCTATTTGGGTTATTATTGATCGGCTTTCGAAATCTGCACATTTTATTCCGTATGAGCGGACTTATCCTTATAAGAGAATGTCCCGTTTATACATCGAGAATATTGTGAGACTGCATGGTGTTCCAGTCTCCATTGTATTAGATCGTGATCCTAGGTTTGCTTCTAAATTCTGGGGTAGTTTTCAAGAAGCTATGGGTACGCGTTTGGCTATGAGTACTGCTTATCATCCTCAAACTGATGGCCAGACTGAGCGTACGATTCAAACGTTAGAAGTTATGTTACGTGCGATTGTGATGGATTTCAGAATGAGATGGCAAGATGCTTTACCATTGGTGGAATTTTCTTACAATAATAGCTTTCAAACGAGTATATGTATGGCACCGTTTGAAGCCTTATACGGGAGACGATGTAGGTCACCGTTATTCTGGGATGAAATTGGTGAAAGACAATTGACTGAACCTGAAATGATAAGGTTCAGTTAATTCGACAGCGGATGAAAGCTGCTCAGGAATCGTCAAACGAGTTATGCGAATAAACGAAGACGACCCTTAGAATTCCAGAAAGGTGATAAAGTGTTTTTGAAAATATCTCCCTTCAGAGGCACTGTTCGATTTGGAATGCGAGGGAAGTTATCACCTCGATATGTTGGTCCATATGAGATCCTTGATCGAGTTGGGGATCTTGCTTATCGGTTAGCATTGCCACCAGCTTTATCTGCCATTCATGATAGTATTTCATGTTTCTATGTTGATAAAGTATGAACCAGATCCATCACATGTACTTGAACCTGATGAGGTTGAACTTGATCCTTCTCTTTCCTATGTTAAACAACCTGTTTGCATTATGGATCGGAAGGAGAAAGTATTGCGTAATAAATCGATTCCGCTAGTTCGAATGCAATGGACACGACATGGTGTAGAGGAGTCAACGTGGGAATTGGAAAGCAAGATACGAGAATCATATCCGCACTTGTTTGATTCTATTTCACCTGTTCCATTGTATTCAATGTATAGTGATCTATTTACTGATTTTAGTTTTGATATTTACTATAACTGGTGACATATTATATGTTTGATAATGTTACGTATATAGAAATGTTTGAGATTTCGAAGACGAAATCTTTTAAGTTGGGGAGAAATGTGAGAACCCCGAGAATAAAATAGTTTTGATGGCATTTTTGTAAATAAGTTGAAAAATATTCAATTTATTTGATGGTATTTTCGTAAATAAGTTGAAAAATAATGAATTAATTTTAAAGGTAAAATGGTAATTAGTGACATATCTTAGTCATATGAACTCCAAATGATATGAGATTTGGATATAACGAAGAAAACTCAAAGATATAGAAGTTTCATGTTTTTAGTTATGGAAAATTTGATCGTTTGACTGGTCCAAAGGGATATATCGATGTTAAAGTGTTAAATAGTATATATTATATTATATTATTTTATTAATATAATATTTAAAAAAAAAAGATAACCTTCATTTACAATTCAAATGAACGTACACAGACAGAGAGAAAGAGGAAGAGGAAAGAGAAAGAGGGTTTTCGATTTTTTTTCGATTTTGCGACTAGGGATGTAATCGAGTCGAGCCGAACTTAACTCTTGAATGTTTGAGCTTGGTTCGTTTATAATCGAGCCGAGCTCGAGCTTTATTTAACGAATATATGCATGGCTCACGAGCTTATTCAAGCTTTTATCGAGCCTAAACAAGCTTAATAAATATGAATTATACATTTAAATTTTTATTAAATTAATTAAAAATAAATTATATATTTAAAGAAAAATATATTATTCTTATTAAAATTTGTAAATTTATTATAATAAATAAATTGAATAGATTTTTCTATATATTTCATAAATAATATGCAAAATCAATAAATCAAATATGAAAACTATTATTTTTTCATCTAAACGATTACTCATGAACTTACCAACGAACATGTTCACGAGCTAACGAGCCGAATACTGTAAGGCTTGAGTTTAGTTTGTTTATCTTAACGAGCCTCATTAAACGAGCTCAAACGAGCTTTTATCGAATCGAGCTTCGAATAGCTCACAAACGGTAGAATAACCGATCAGAAACTAAGTTTTACAGTCGGAATTGAATTATGCTATGATTTGAATTTGATATAAATTTCAAAGATATTGTTGATTTTGAATGATGTTATTGATTGAAATGAATATGTTATTGATGTAGATAGATTATTATACTGATACCGTCAAGCTACATCGACTGGAACGAAAAATTGATGTATGTTGCGACCAAGTAACATACGACAGGTATCTGTATCATATGATATATGTTGGATTGATTTGATGGATTGGAATGAGAATATATGTCTGTATGCCTTATTTATTGATTTGATGTGGCATACATGACATACACGTTGAGCTATGATCCTTGGATGCCTTGATATAATTGGATTTGATTCTAGGGTTTGTGAACGCGATGCTATGTTTGACATTATGTGGCCCTTAAAGCATTGTCATTAGTGGCCCCGATGATTGATTGAGATTTGAAATTTGATAGCGCTTTGTCGACGTTATCATACGAGTATCCCTGATTGAGGTCGGTGTGCCAGCTCGAGCATTGATTTGATAGAGATTCGATTGATTCTGACATGTGCTCAGTGGATGGGCATTTGACCTGATACCTCCACGACATACATGCATTGCATATCATATATCATTGTTTAGATATCTGTGGTATATATTGTGATTGTTTCAGACTGAGCTTTGCTCACCACAGAGGGGGCTGTTGTTGTCTTTGTATGTTGACAATGACAGGTACTCCAGGTTATCAGGAGACCGTAGATGGTACTTCTGGAGGGAATCACGGTTGATTTGAGGTTTAGTGGTCTATCCCAGTGTATATGTATTTGCATTTATATACCGGGGCATGTCCCGAGGATATGAGTTGTTTGTATGTGGTTGGCTTTGATTACGTGTGGGCATGTTTTATGATATGAGATTAAATATTATTTTCAGTATTCAAATAAGATATTTTGGGCTCATTGTAAAGAAAATTTAAACTCGTTTTATGCTGTAATTAATTAATCCTAATCAAATTGCATTGTAATAACGATTAGAAGCTATGGGCCCCACAATTAAATAGCAGAATGATCAATGAAAGAGAAAATTCAGTCTTATTGAGTTTTGATTTAAGGGGTTCTACTATTCAATTGTATGTAATTGACTAACAAATTGTTTAGTCATACAGTTTCAAATAATTAATCTTAGAATTATAGGGATAGCCGCTAAAATTCTTGTGTTTTCTTAATTTAATTTTCCAAAACCAACATCAAGTCAAAATTTATCGTTAATCAACTGGACACAATAGCGTTCTGTATTAATTAAAGATAATATTTTTCGTTCCACGAAAAATATTTAATCCTGAAAATCTAAAAATCGAGTTAGCTGCAATTGATAAATACAGTTTTGTTGATTTATTTAGCTTATGTTATGATAGCACAACAAATATAATCTCTCGCTATTCACATATCAATTATTCATGACGATTACGGATCACGGAATTCATATATAGCAATCATACGTCAAAATAAATTGTCAGATTAATCGACATATAATATTCATATAGATATATAAATAAATTATAAACCAATAGATACTTGAACAAACAAACATATTAAACTAAAATGCAGAAACCTTTGATAAGTTTGAAATAATAGAAATATTCATTGAATTAAAAGTAAAAACATAGCCTAGAGTTGTGGAGAGAAGATGTAAAACCCACACTTTTATCTAATTTCTTTTACATGAAGTTGATGTGGAGTAAAGAGATTAAATACTAAGGAAAAAGCCAAAAAGTAGAAATTAGAAATATATTAGGTCTATCAATAAGGAAACTAGCGTTTTATGGAATAAAATTTTATCAAATATTTCATTATCTCAATAATATATTCCGCTCTCCAAAAACATTTAATGATTCAAATACCACAATTAATACGCCTAAAATATGGTATTATCACCGTAATTTTCGAGCTCCTCCATTCAGTTACAAGACAATTGCGAAGCAGTCACAAGGCGTGACCACACCTTGTTCCAGACTCCTTCTGTTTTGATCATTCTTCCAAAGCTCCATCTTAAAAATTTAATATGTGATAAAAATTACATGTTTAGCTCAAATTTGCTCCAAGACCATAAAATTTTCCCTTACAACAAAATAACAAAAAATATCAATTAAATATGTCAAAAGCAAAAACAATAAAAAATTTGATAACAAACATGTGAATTATTACGAGCTTATAGGTAGAATTCAACCTTGATTTTGGATTTTTTTTACGTCATTGTACTAGGCTAAATCTTTAAACGATCTCGTATAAAAAGATGGGCCAAATTTCATACTTCCCGGGGGCATGTTTAAGTCATGATATTGGATTTTGTTTAAAATCAACAAAATTCTATTAGTTCAGCCATCTGTCAATTATAGGATTTGGCCGTTTTTCCATGTTTCACCAAATACAGTCATTAGCTAAATCTCGACGAGGTCAGACAAACATTTAAACACCAACGGGTGAGCACGAAAAGCGACCGAAAAATTAAAGAGAAGTAGATGAAAAACAATGTAATTGTAATTAAAAAAAAAATCAACCTTGGTCACCATTGTTAGAAGCAGAAGCCTTTGAATGTTCCACAGTCACAATCAACATTGAAACAACACATCTCCGTCATTCATATGCCTTTGAAAAAGTTTTCCTCCTCTATTTTAGCATTAAAAGCATCCAAATATACTACATTTTTGAATGCCTTGCATCTATCTTCCAGATGACGAAAACCCGGAAATAACTGATCTCTTTGTTATCTCCGTAGCTTCTTATGGAATTGTAGAACGAATATTGTATCTCTACTTGGTCTCGTCTAAAATGCCCACGAGACATTTCTCCAATAAAACTTCTGCGTTAACCCAAGCATGGTGTTTATCTGTAGAAAGAATCAGGATCACAACTTTTACGAGCTCCGGATGTTGTATATAAATTACTCAAACTGAAACTGAGAAAAAACCTAGGTGGTGGTAGAGGATACTAAATAACAATGTGCTGTTTCTCCCAACAGCTTTCTTCAGCATGTCCTCACCTAAGACAATAACTTATAAAATATCGTGAAAAGCTTTGCAAGCAGAATGCATCTCATATCAATATATGGGAACCAGTTGGACATTACAATAATTGTGGCATCACTACACAAAAGTCCGTATAGATAAGCCAAGGAACACTACATCGATCCTTTCAGAAGAAACAAGAATAAAAACTCATTCAAATTCCAAACACTTCAAAATTAAGCAGCCAACAATTTATGAGAAATAATCAACATGAAATAAAAAGCATAAAACAAATTAAAAGGCTCTTCGAGGTTAAAATAATATGCTGTCCTTACCAACCATTCTTTAATCAATTTCGAAATCGTAAGATGGAGAAGAAAAACCCAAAGAAACATGGCTTGGCCATCCCACCTAGCCAAGCTAGACATTTATAGAAAATACAGATTAGATAGACACGAGCATATCAATTAAAACTTTAAGCACACAAGCATCATGGAGATGTACTAGCAATAAAAACACTAGTTAACTTGAAGGTTTAATGAAGCACGATCATGTCAAAGTGTAGCAGATCAACAGTTTCCCTTGCTAATAAGTGATCGAAATATGGTGCTTGGATTGCTATATGATTTAGAAGATTTAAGTCAACTATAGCATTTGATACAGATATTTTCACCTAAACATAGTATTTTTTTCATTGGTCAATGGTGAAAGGAAACAATTCCCCCCTTTCGACAATAACTAATTAATCTCTCCATTCTTACTTTCTTAGGAAAGTAAGGCACCTGACCCCGCATTCACATTTGTCGTCTATTAATTTTGCTTAATCATTTTCTTAGGATTAGAAGAAACTGAAGATAGACTTTCCCAGAAATTTAGCTTTCGTACCCAAAGGTAAGGTCGTAAGCCAATAAAATGGCAGGAAAATATAGCAAACGCTGATACGTTCACGTCAACTCACAATTCATACGAGGGTAAAGAAATACAAGAGTATCATAGACAAGAAAGTAATCAGGAACATTTTAAGGATGATAAAAGGTAGTGCAGGCTTGAGACGAACATTCATCGCTTCTACCTAAAACCCTAATCCTAATTCCAAAATCTTACACTAATAGTACAGAAACTCAATATCAGAATACAACACACATATGGATACATGCACAAGTACATATACTTATGTTTATATATAATCTGACCTAAGGCGACCAATCTTAACTCCAATGCCGATTAGAAGTCCTAGTTTGGATTTGTTGAAACATATAATCAGATTATTCAAGTGCCATTTTAATTGAAGAAAATGATATCATGATTTTAGCATAAAAAAGTCAAATTTTCAGTATGTGATGGCAACAAGATCATGATTTTAAAAAATTTGCAAAGACAAAATCTCAATGATACACGATGCTAAACTAAATGATAGTCCAAATTAATGGAGTGGCATCCATAGTAAAAAATTCTTAGGAAACCAAATTGAGTACTCATATGGTTACAGATTACAAAGGAATAATATCTCATAGGTTTTTATCCCTCCCATGCAACAAGGCAAACCCAGATGTCAGAAATGTGACAATATTCACTGTTTTATCTGTAAAAGCCTTAATAAGAATCACACAAACGCCATTTTAGAAGGACAAAAAATCGTTTGAACACAACTAATAGCTACCTCCAGGATGAAACTTCATGTATGGTCCAATATTATAGACATGGCCTTTAAGAGCGGTCCACATGGAGTCCTCGGATTTGTGTTGTTTAACTTCATCCATAGTTATAAGTCTTCTATTTGATTGCCCATTCGATCCTGATAAAAGGTAATTTAAAACCAAAAGAAGTCAGCTACACATACTTGCTCTAGAATTTTTTTCAACTTCAACTTTCATGGAGACAACATAAAAGGGATCACCCTATTAAAAACAGACATTTGAAGTAATTTTAGATACTTTAATAGGTTTGATCAGCACTCTTCAGAAAAAAATCCCAAAAAAGACACAACTGCATGTTGTGAGCAGAAGTACAGGCGGTGGAAATATAAAACATTGCTAATATAACGCGAAGACCAGTAATATTGTGATTGGGAATCAGATTATAAATCTATTACTACACAGGGGCAAAATATTATCCAAATCTAAGGCAGACACCTAAGAAAACTGTCCAAAAAACACGGAGAGGAATTGGCATAAAGCATGCTAAAAGTTGCAATGCGGAGAAGAAAATGCCAATCATCTCATACCCGGAATAATCAGTTCCTAGACATCTCAGTGTCAAGATATGGATTTGTTGGAAAGAATATCGATACAGATTTTATGGGATTAGATTGATTGTAATCCATAACTTGCAGGGATTTTATTGTAGTTGTAATTTATTCTTGATTAGGATAGGTTTCTTATCTTTAAAGGTGATATTCTTGTCTATAAACAAGAGTATGTTCATTGATTTAGTGCGTGAAATATATATTTTCTTTGTTTAATTCACATGATATCAGAGCCAGCAGACTGATATTGAGAATCATCCGATCCGATTTCTTAATTATGACGGACGGCACTAGAAAAAAATTCCAAAACCGATGTGCACTCCACTGAGCATTCAGCCATCGTTTTAATTGGTGATTTGCAAAATATTCACACTGCATATCGACTGAATGGAAAAAATTATTTGAAGTGGTTGCAACTCATTCGAACAACATTGAAGGGACATGGAAAGTTGAGCCATGTAATTGGCACAGGGCCAGATTCAAAAGACCCGAAGTTTGCAGCATGGGATGAAACAGATTCCCTAGTGATGTCGTGGTGTGGAACTCGATGATTCCATAAATAAGTGATACGTGCATGTTCCTTGGTACACCCAAGGAAATCTGGGATACAATCAAGCAAACATATTCAAAGGTTCATGATGCAGCCCAGGTCTATGAAATCCACGCCAAAATCTCAGCCACTAAGCAAGGAACCCGTACCACCATAACCGAATATTCTAATCTGTTACAAGGCTTATGGCAAGAGTTGGAGCACTATCAATGCACCGAGATGAAATGCAGTCCAGATGCTACTGTTCTCAAGAGATTCATTGGAAGGGAGCGGATTTACGATTTCCTTGCAGGGCTTAATATTGAATTTGATCTTGTAAGGATACAGATCTTGGGGAAGGAAGATTTACCATCCTTACACAAAGCCATCTCCATCATCCGTACTGAAGAAGGAAGGAGAAGTGTTATGCTTGAAAATCATGCCTCAAATGGATCAGCCTTAGTGAATAAATCAGTCCATCAGCAGCCCTTTGGAGGAGACAATAGCCTGCAGTATTATCGAAACCTCCACTCAAGCAGTCAAAGGATTCTCTTTGGTGCAGTTACTGCAGGCGGTCAGGCCATACCAAAAAGACTTGCTGGAAATTGAATGGGATGCCTCCAAATCCGAACAAGGATTTTTTCAGCAAGAATGCGAAAGACAAAGGGCAAGCCCATATGGCTAATGGTCATTCAGGCAGCAAAGAACATACACCACATCCCACATTCAACAAGGAAGACATTGAGAAGTTAAAATTTTTTTGGGAACTCTTGAAGGACCATCTGGAGCAGGTACATGTTCACTAGCATTGTCAGGTATATCCTCTACCTCTTGTCATTCTAATGCTTCAAATCTCAACACATGGGTAATGGATTCAAGGGCCACCAACCATATGATTTTTTGCTCTAAAAAATTCATCATTTACAAACCTTGCCCTAGTCAAAAGAAAATCACAGTAGCCAATCTGGCCAAGGAGATATTTACATAAATTATAATCTCACCCTTAGAAATGTTCTTCATGTTCCCATCTTTCTCGCCAACTTGGTCTCTATTAAAAGACTCACCAAAGATTCTAACTGTGATGTGATTTTCTGCACATCTCATTGTATATTTCAGGAACTTGGCACAAAGAGGAAGATTGGACATGCTAGTGAACGAGAAGGTCTTTACCATCTGGAAGAAAGTTATGTGCATGCTGCCAGTGTTGCTAGTTCCTCCCCATTATCGTTTTTTTCTGCCGTTCCAAATAAAGATAAAGTTTGGCTTTATCTCCGTTGCTTAGGTCACCCGTCAATTCATGTTCTGAAATTTATGTTTCCATCGTTGGTTAATGAGTCTTTGGTTAAGAATTTTCATTGTACTGAATGCGAGCTTGCTAAACACACGCATTCTTCTTTTCCAATCAGTAATACAAAGACTTTTGCCCCATTTTCTCTTATTCATAGCGACATTTGGGGAGCCCTAATGTTTCTGGGGCACGATGGTTTCTGTCGTTTATTGATGGCTGTACTCGAGTGATTGGATATACCTCATGAAAAATAAGTCCGATGTCAGCACCATTTTTCAAAATTTCTGACATGGTCAAAACTCAATTTGAGGTTGGAATAAAAACATTTCGATCCATAATGCTAGGGACTACTTTAATCAATTTTTTTTCCTTTCTTCCGAAAACACGATATTATTCATGAATATCTTGTGTTCATACCCTCCAACAAAATGAGTGGCTGAATGGAAAAATGGCCACCTTCTTGATGTCATGAGGGCATCCTAATTTCACAAAAATGTACCCAAGCAATTCAAGGGAGAAACTGTCCTCACATCAGCTTATCTCATAAACCGACTTCCAACAGAGGTCCTTTAATTTAAAAGCCCTTTAGAAACCCCCACTAAATTTTTTCCCAACTTTACTGCATCGAACAATTTGATTCCTTGAATCTTCGGCAGTGTTGCATTTGTTCACATTCATCCACACAAGGTGCAAACTCGAGCCCCGAGCTTTTAGGTGTGTCTTCATTGGATATTCCTCCTCTCAGAATGGGTACAAATGTTTTCATCCTCCCACAAAACGATATTTTGTCTCAGCGGATGTCACATTTGATGAGTCAACATCCTACTTTCCAAGTACCTATCTTCAGGGGGAGAATTTGGCTGAAGATAGATAACATGAAACGTTTTCTTTTGAATTTTCTAGTCCTAGTCTACCTAATCCCATCACTATGCCACCAACATCTGTTGATAATCCAAACCTTAAACGGAATGATAAAGGAACGAGGAACTCAAGACATTACACAACCACTACAAGTTTATTTTAGAAGGCCAAGACTTGACACTTCAGCCAAAAATGTTCGATCTTCTCCTATTCGAGCTGCAGTTCAATCACCTGAAATGCACCACAAGTTAGTTCAACATCAACCAACTAGTAATCCTATGGAGGAAGAAACCGTAACATCACCAATCCCCGAGGAAACAACCCATACTTCATCAGTGCCAAATGATTCTGATTTACTAATAGCACTTAGGAAGGAAATTAGATCTTGTACCAAACATCCATTGCATAGTTTCCTATCCTACCAGAATTTAGCACAAAGTTCACTCCATTCCCATTCCCAAAAATTTAACTGAAGCATTAGGAAACGAGAAGTGGGAGAATGCCATGAAAGTGGAAATGGAAGCGTTGGAACGAACTAAAACATGGGATTGGTTGAGAAGCCTAAAGGGAAGAAAACGCTTGGATGTAAATGGGTGTTCACTGTTAAATACAGGTCAGATGGTTCATTGGAAAGATACAAGGCACGATTGGTTGCGAAAAGATATACTCAGACCTACGACAAAGACTACGTGGAAACTTTTGCTCCGGTAGCAAAAATGAATACAGTTTGGGTTTTGTTGTCATTGGCAACCAACTTTGGCTGGAATTTGCAGCAATATGACGTAAAAAATGCCTTCTTACATGGTGATCTTGAAGAGGAGATTTATATCGAGCTTCTCCCATGTTTTAAATCTACAGATGGGATGACTTGCAAGTTAAACAAGGCCCTATATGGAATTAAACAATCTCCAAGGGCCTGATTTGGAAAGTTTACAAACATGATGATTGCATCGGGTTATAAGCAAGGTCAAGGGGATCATACATTGTTTGTGCGGCATTCAAAGATAGGGGAGTGATTACATTACTTGTATACGTGGATGATATCATAGTAACTGGGAATGATGCCGAAGAAATACAAAGATTGAGACTGTGCTCAGAAAAGGAATTCGACATAAATGATCTTGGTAGGCTAAAGTATTTTCTAGGAATCGAAGTGGCTCATTCGAAGAAGGGAATCTTTATATCACAATAGAAATATGTTATGGATTTATTGACAGAAACCGGGATGTTGGGATGTAAGCCAGCTGAGACATCAATCGAGCTAACCACGGGTTATGTTATGTACCAAAAGAAGCAGTAGTGGGTAAGAATTCCTACCAAAGACTTGTAGGAAGGTTGATCTATTTAACTCACACGAGACCTGACATTCCTTATGTTGTAAATGTATCCAGTAAGTTCATGCATAATCCAAAGGAAATGCATCTCAAAACTGTTAACAGAATTCTAAGGCATTTAAAGGGGAAAAGGACTTTAGTTCAAGAACAGGGAAAACATGACAGTGGAAGCCTACACAGATGCGGACTATGCGGGTTCTATAGTTGATCGAAAATCAACCTCGGGCTACTGCACATTTCTGGGTGGAAATATTGTAACATGGAGGAGTAAAAAACAGGATGTAGTAGCAAGGTCAAGTGTGGAGTCTAAATTTAGATAAATGGTGCTTGGGATATATGCGCTGTTATGATTAAAAATAATCTTGGATGATTTACGAATCGAGTTGATAGGTCCTATGAGATTATATTGTGATAAGAAATCAGCAATTAGCATTGCACATAACCCCATTCAACATGCTTGAACCAAACACATTCAAATGGACAGATATTTTATAAAGAAGAAGTTGGATAAATGACTGATTTGCACACCGTTCATCTCATCTAAAGATCAATTGGCAGATATACTTACAAAAGGGCAACTGAGTCATATTCCAACAAATGGTTAGCAAACTTGGAATGGACGAAATCCATTCACCTGCTTGAGGGGGAGTGTCAAGATATGGATTTGTTGGAAAGAATATCAATACACATTTTGTAGGATTAGATTGATTGTAATCCGTAACTTGGAGGGATTTTATTGTAGCTGTAATTTATTCTTGATTATGATAGTTTCCTTTATCTTTAAGGGTGATATTCTTTTATATAAACAAGTGTATGTTCATTGATCTAGTGAGTCTCAAATATATTTTATTCTATTAATTCACACTCAACCCTCAATCTGATTTCATTATTCTCAAGCTGAATTATTGTAATGACTCGAATCCTTATTTGAATGAAATACTAATTAAAACATGATTAAAGAGTTGTTAATTAATCATTATTAAGGAACTCCTTAATTGAGGATCAACATGTTGGGATCCACCGAATTTAAAATTGACCACTCAATCTTCTTCAGATCACATTAACCCGAGAAATCCAACTAGACGAATTAGATTATAACACGTGACAGATAAGATTGAGTTTGGATCTTCAGAACTAGTCCGCATACATCCCATAAATGGAAGATGATTTCATTTCTTTCCTACACCGCTTTCCTCCAGTTACTCTCTCGAGTTCTAGCCATAAACCTTAGGTTTTCTAGCCAGTTCTAGGATAGTATAGTGTCCGTAAGCTTCGGAGCTAAAGTCGACTCGAGGGAAGTCGGTGAACCGGGAGACTCAGATCGAGACGTCATCAGCCCCCTGATGATGGACACAGCTATAATCCTATTGTCTTAAATAGCGATTTAAGGATCATTAGGAAGAACTTTGAACCATGTTTTGCAATTCTGGATCTAGCATGATAGTAATTTCAATATGTTGGTATCAGGTAGGTTCAGACGAGTAAACTTTTTGTCAGATTGTTTTAGTGAGGTATATGATATACTGATTGAGATATCCGAACATAGCATACACACTTATATGTTGCATATTTATCTGTTAAATGATACATGTTTTATTGCTTTGACATATTATGCATGACATATCACGTTGAGCCTGATATATTTTGAGATATACCTCGTTTGTTTGGGTTGCTCAGCCCAGTTCTGTATTGTGGATGGATGGATATCGAGAGCTACAATATCCGACGGGACCAGCGGGCTCCGATGACCCTGGACATTGTAGGTCCACATCTTGATTATGAGTGTGAGATCCTAAACATGCCTATGACAGATCAAAGAATCGTCAAGCGAGTTACGTGAAACTAAGCATAGACCCATACAGTTTTAGCCAGCATAAAAAGTTGACCTCAAAGTTTCACCATTCCGCATGGTGATGATATTTGGACTTAAAAGAAAATTGTCCCCAAGATTCATTGGACCTTTCGAGATCTTGGAATGTGTTGAAAATTTGCCGTATCGATTGGCTTTACCGCCGTATCTGTCCAGTATTCATAATGTCTTTCATGTATCATTGCTATGAAGGTATGTAGCAGATGAATATCACCTTCTTGATCCTACAGATGTTCAACTTGAAGAAGACTTGGCTTATGTCGAGAAGCCGCTTTTGATCTTGGGTAAGAAAGAGAAGAAGCTCAGAATCAAGACCATTCCACTTGTTCTAGTGCAATGGCAACGTCGAGGTACCGCACAGGTGACTAGGGAGTTAGAGAGTCATATGTGCTCGGAGTATCCGTATTAGTGAGGTACGTGATGTACTGACTAAGATATCCAAGCGTAGTATACGCACTTATATGAATTTCTTTGTTGCATGGTACATATTTTACTGCTTTGACATATTATGCATGATATATTACATTGGGCATGATATCTTTTGATATAAGCCTTGTTTGTGGGGCCGCTCAGCCTTTTTTCTGTATTGTGCATGGTTGGGTATCGAGACACATGTCCGACGGGACCCGCAGGTCTCATGATCCTGGACATGATAGGTCCACGTCTTGATGATGAGTGTCGGAGCTAAAACATGTCTAGGGCAGATCAGATACTACACACTCAGGCGCCTTTAGACTTACCATGAGATTCTATACTCATCTGAAACGTCTACTACTAGTTTTTCTTAAAAAGTACTAGAATTTTTTTCTTTCTAATTCATTCGGCCGAACACAAAGAATTTAAAATATGAATATTTTGCACCGTTTAAAAATAAACCAACCAACTATTATTTTAAAACAAAAAAGAAAGTAATTCAAAGCATAAAATCGTAAAACGTCAACCAATCTAAACTAACATTATTTCAAAAATAAACTTAACTCTAACATCTTCAAAAAAACCTCTAAAAAGCATCATAATCATAAAATCTTCAAGAAATCATAAATCATAAACATAGTTCTATTTGCGAAAAATTAGCGACGGTCCTCGGATTGTGTGCACCTTCAGTCCAGCAAGATCAACCATCAAGACCTCCATCAATATCAATCTCATGCTCACCTGCATCGATCACACCTAGTGAGTCTATTGATTCAGCAAACCCTAACCATGATATCAAGTAATACATACACATTCACAAGCGACAGTGAAAATACTTTTAATAAAATAGCTTTTCATGAATATAAACTTTAACGTTTTCCTTTCAACATATCATACCATATTTCTTTTCATCATATACGTATATGTTTCCCTTTTTATCAAATTCAGATCCTCAATTGTGACTTTCGTATTAGCTGAAGGTCGATGGATCCATCTACGTATTACCACGGTACCGGGCGACGGGGACATCAGCGACACTCACATCCGTCAACTGAACCTTGGCCTTACATATCATCGTATCATCGTATCATCGTATTAGTCACAATCAATTTCCCTCCTTCAACTTTTCATATTTCCATCACTTATAAAAACTCATGCACGTATAAATCATTTTTTTTTTAAACCAAGCATGAAACATGTCTTTTAACATTAACATTTCATCATAAAATTCCATAAACATTTGAAATACACATTTTAACATATATTACAGCATTCAGGGCACTGCCAGGACGTCTAACAATTTTTTGGTGTAAAATGACCGTTTTGCCCCTAGACTTATAATTTTCCATAATTATCCCTACACCTCGTAACGACGTCCCAATCATTCCAAACTTAAACTATTACCTTAAAACACTCCATTACACATTCCTCAGGCTTAAAATTAGCTTTTCGATAATTTCTTCGATTTATTTTTAAACTTAGACGTACATCCCGATTTTGACTCGTATTGACTCGAAGCTTAACCAAACTTTACCAAACTTGAACCAAAACTTAATAACACCTAAATAAACCATATTCAACCCAAATCAAACCATTTAGGACCCTCGAACCAGCCTAGGCTACCTACTGAAATTTCTGCACACAAAACCCTAGCTCTTTTCGGTTCGCTCCTTGGCTTGCCTCGACTCCAGCCCCTTAGCCACCATGTCCAGACCTTGGTTGACCCTCCTAGGACCATGTCTAACCCCTAAGGAACCTGCTGGACCGAGCCCTCCACGCCTAGAAGCCGCAGGGCTCGGTCCAGCAGGTTCCTTTTAGGTCTCCTGGACACACCCTAACAATAGCTAGTAGCCGTGGCCCTCAAAGACTCCTAGTCGAAGAGTCCTTGCCCACAAGGGTTCTATTTTCGAGCAACCCCTTCCTCCTTCATGTCCAGTCCCATGGCCCTATGGTGGCAGCCCCTTCATGCACCATTAACATGAGTTTTGGATCATGAAATCATGAGTTTTTGGCATAGCATGGCATAAAAACGAATATAAATTCAAGGGTTCATATTTTTTCATGCAAACATGCATCAAACATATAATATTGTGTGATAGATGAGAAAAAAAGATTAAAGCGTGTCTTTGCGTATATTACGGTCGAAAACAATTTGGCGATGAGAAGAACGTTGGCGAAGATGGACCTTGCTGATTTTTCTTCAAAATTTTCGTGAGTTTCCTTCCAAAATCGTGGGTGTATGCGTGTGGTTTGCTGCTAGGAGAGTCCTAGTATTATTTGGAGGGGAGGGGGGCGTGTGTTTTGTGGGGTTGGGGAAGGGTTTTGGCTTAAAATTTGATATATAACAAGTGGTATAAGCTTAGGCCCATTAAGCCCATTAGTTAATATTTAAAATATTTTGTTCAGGAAAGTTTGTGAAAATAATGGCCGAGTTCTCGAAAAGTTTATATTTTCGTCGAAAATCGAATATCGTTTAAAAATACGACTCGGCGTATAAAAACCTCAAAACACTTCCTTTATGAAAATATCGTGTAACATATATCATATATTAAATAATTAAAAATAATCATTTAATAAAATATTTTCTCTCATAGGTCTCCGGTCTCCGTTCTTCGATCGTGTCTCGAATACCCTTTAAAAGCACAGTTTTTATGCATTCTAAAATAAAGCTACATTTTAAACATGTTAACATACATACCATAATTAATTCATGTACATTAAAACCATTTAATTAGTCATTTTCTATTTTCCCTAGATTTGCATGCAGTTGGATTACGCTATCGTATTTTGGACCTTACATATTCCTTGATATCCGAGCATATTGAATTTCATATGCATCGTATCAGTTTGTGTACTTGTACATTCTCGTATTTGACGATTGTCGCTCACGTCCTTGTTTTCATCTTGGACACCTAATTCCACGGGACAGGTCTGAGGTTGGACGGTTTGAGTGGCCAGAGTAGCGGCCATAGCAGTTGGGTTTTCAGAGGTAATCTAGTGGAGGTTTTATTTGGTTTCTCGTATTCTTGTGTATGATTATGATTTCGGTTTGATCGTGTTAACGATTAAAACTAAGATTATTGTTCTATTTTCGTTTGGGTTGTAAGATGATTAAGTTATTTGGTTTACGTTGTTTAATTGTTGTTATCAAGTTTAATTATGCATGCTTATTAGTCTGCTTAGCAGTGACTCGGGTAAGGACGCTACAATTATCAATGCACTTTAGGGCAACTTACGTTAGTTATGAGTGATTTAAAGAAAACTACACAAGGAAAAATGGCCAACAGTGCTTCTCAGAGGAAAGATGAGAAACATCAAAAAGAAAGATTTAATGGAACTCTTAAATATTCAAACGAGCAACTGATCACCACTAACTTAGCTGACAACATCTTAACATCAGGCACCCAGACTCTTAAAATCACTACTGAAATATTCTCGTTTTCAAACATAATGGCAAAACAACCAAGTTCCAAAAATAATTTCATCGGAAATCATGATCATAGAATTCGTGCAACACCAAATACCCAATCAAAAATCCACAAATGGTCATAACCTGCCAGGTCAGGATGCGTTCTTGTGAGCTTAAGCCAGTCCAGTGGGCTATACCCTATCTCATAAGGAACCTTTCTTCGGGGCATGGGCTTCTTCACAAGAGTTTTCTGTTCCAGCGGCTCCTTACTTGTACTTCCAGCAACCTCTTTTAAATCCAACTTGGGCCGCTCGTTCATTACTTCCTGGGTTGATGCATCAATGACATTAAAAGTCAACGTGCCTACAGTTTTCTGAGAAGGAACACCAGCTTTCCATATACTACCACTATCTTGACTACCATTAGCATTTTTATCGTCTATACGAATTCCACCAATACCCACGGCAACATGCTGATCTTCAACACCATCTACAGGCTTCTCAACCTAGTCACGTGAACTATATTTAAATTTTTAACAGAAAGAACAACTGAAAGTTAAAGAAGAAAAACAAGGTGAAAGGTGTATAAGCTCTGAAACTTAGCAAAGGCCAAGAGGGAATAAGCAAGGCAGTTGTTCCCCTCGAATGAAAAGAGATACTCATGGGAAAAAAATAAAATAATGCCGTCTACTGGAAACATATTAGAAATCACCCTAATGTGTAAGCCAAATAAAACACTCCTTGACAAAAGTTAGCGCATCCCAACTGCCCGTATCAAGAAGTACCATATTTTTTCAAAGATCGATACTTTATCAACGAGAAGATAAAATATATCATGAAAACACAAAACACTTACTCGACAAAAGGTAAAATCATCCCCATCAGCCATTGTGGCCTGAACGACGAGTCCAAGAAGTGTCAGGTATTCTTTCCCTTAGAGGATTACATCCCTATATCAAACAGAAGAATCAAGTAAATAATGGACCAAGGCATCGAATATTTCAACTATTAAAAATCGAATTCAACAACCCATCATAGAATCAAATGAATATTTACTGGCAGACAACCTCTAACAAGAGCATTCAGCTTAAAATTCCGAAAATTACCTGTTAATTCTCTTCCGGGTTCCTAACTATACGAAAGGGAATTTGTCAAAATTTAATTTTTTAAAAAATCTTCTCCGTAATCTCACCAATTCACATAAACAAAAAAACTTATACAAGAATATAGAACACGCACACAAGACCAAATATATGTAGGCAGGGGGAGAAGGCGTGGCTGCCTACTTTTTTGAGTTTCCTGGTCTCTCAGCAGCTTCAGGGGAAGATCAAGCAACAGCTGATTTGATCGTTTTTCTTATTATTATTATTATACAACAAAAAATCTGGAATCGATTGCTTGAATTCCTTCCTTTTAAATTATATGGTTGATTTAATATATATTAAAAATAAGATATTCTAGCGAGAGTTTAACCAATATTTGTTTGATTGTAATTACATGCATTTAAATAGAGGGTTAATCGGGCTAAATTAATGCTTTGATATTTTAAAGGGTAAAAACAGTGTTTAAATATTATTTTAAAAAAAAAATTGTTATATGACACGCTATCCATAAAAAATAAAAAATTTGAAATTCATTCAACACAAAAAAAATATCTTGATATGAATAAGATGAAATTAAATTAGAGTTCACATAATATCCAATGATACTAAAACTTAATATATAATTCAATTGCGTAAAACCAGGAATAATTATAACTTTGTGCAATTGTTATTTGGAAAGTTTGTTATTACATAAACATATTTATATATTGTTTTATTTAGAATTTGACTTGATATTATTAGATTTATATTACTTAAAATAAATTTTTTTATATATATATTGAAAGCCCGATTAAATATACAATACTTTCTTATAATAATATGTTTATTGTGATACGATCTCAGATATTTTTATTTGTGAAATCGATCAATCATGTCTATATTTATAATTAAAAATAATATTTTGACATAAAAAATAATATTTTTTCATATGAGTGATTCTACGCGGAATTGTCTCACATGTGATACTGTAAAATAGTACTGACCACGCTCACCGAATAGTAATGACCCTCACCTGTCTCAAGTGAAAAATAGACTCGGAACACAAAGCTATGACATAAACAATATTCTCATTACCATAGCACAAAGTGCTTTTGTGTATAATCCCACTACAGATCGTAAATTAAACAGAATCGTTTATATCATCTAGTTAAACAACCAAATGAGGAAGATCAAGGATACATAAGAAATCAGAAATAGATGTATGCATATTTATTGATTCTTGAAAACATAGTGAATATCGGCATTTTAGCTATTAATCTTTCTGCAATTCTTCCTGATTTCTCCTCTGGCACCTGTCAGTGGAAAAATGTTTCCCATCTTCACCATGGACTTGGCGAATTGTTCCAAGAAAAGCTCGTTATCCGCAGCATATTTTTTCACTAACTCTAATGACACTTGATTCTTGGTAACCAGTACTTGATCAGAATTCAAGAGCCCCTTGAAACTCAATAAATTCTTGAAGTAGCTGTTGTCAAATTTGGTTGGGGTGACAAAATCTAATGAAAATAGATTCTGATCCCCACCGGAACGCGGGCACGTGGCACGTAACTGGGATGCATAGGATTCATCTAAAGTGAAGTCAGGTTGTGAGTTCCCACTTTGGTTATAGAGCCTTTGCCTGAAGCTGACACATCTTGATTTTCCAATGGTATGGCTTCCTAAAACAGAAAAGAGTTGTCAAATACATTGAAACAAGGAACAAAAAAGTCAAATAAAATTTACCAGATAATGCCACAAGATCAACAATATCAAGAACTTTTAGCTTAAACTTAGTGAGGATGGTTTGAAACGTATTGTTAGGAGCTGGAATGTTGCTATTTGAGCCACTCAGACTGGCACCAAGAGAGTCCCTTCTTCCCAATGGGACCTCCCACCTTGGTCCACCAGCCTGTGAAAAAGAAGTATCATCATCATTATATATATATATATATATATATATATATATTCGATTATGAATTTGTATAATCATATTTTGGAACATTTTGTTTTTCATGCTTTTGTACTCACAAGAACTGTGGAATCTCTCGCGGCAAGAGCCATGATATCAGCACAAGAAACTGTGTCAGGACATTCTTGCTCAAGTGCCGATTTAATCTCATCAATTACTTCAAATCCGCGGGCCGAATTCGTGTTAGGATTCGACCGCTTCTCACTGATTATGCTTCCGCTGCTGTCCAGAAGTACCGATGCATCGCACCCCTAGATAGAATCAATAAAAACTAATGTCGCATTTAAAAAATGACAAGTTTTGCTCCTACTTGGACAACAACTGCCAAGTCAAATAAAATATATTTTAGCATCAGACTACGTAGTACGTTGCGTATAAAAAACATTAATATATATACCGTGAAAAATTCTAATAAAAAGCCATGCATGGCTGTGATGTTAAGTAGAGTGACAAACCTTAACGAAGCAGTCATGAAAATGAAGTCTAAGAAGCGAAGCAGCCATACGAGCTTCTCTAGCGACAGCTCTTGAAATGATAGAATAAACGATTTGTTGGGCTCGCGGGCATGATCGATCGTAAAACTGTGGATAAAGATAGCTTCCATAGGTTTTAATGGAGAAGCCAAAAGGTGCAAGAACCAGTAGAGTGAGAGATAACATTAACATGTTGATTATAATAGACTTGGCCATTCGATGTCAATTTGCTGCAGTGATGTAAGATGTATTGAGAGAAGAAACGCGTTCTTGGTTTTGATGAAACTTTTAGGTACAAATGGTGAGTATTTATAGAATGTGGTTCAAACACATATTGAGAGGGAGGAAGAATGGGGTGGAGTTGGTGGGATTTTAGGAAAAAAATCTTGTAGAAAGTTCATGGCTTCAGGTACTTGACGGGGGCGATCTCGCGTATAGATGGGATGAAACATGATTATTTTTTTACGTTAAATTTAAAATTATGTTGAGATAAGACGATCAATCGTCCCCGTCTGGGGGTCTGCCCGGAAAGTAAGCTGTTTTCGGTTGAAACTAAATGGATAGACAAAATGGACAACTTGATAGAAGTTGGATTAGAAGCACCTGCATACCTGCTCCCTTCTATATACTTTGTATTGTTAGTATTGACTAATCTAGTTTGTATAAGCACATGTTATGTGTATTGATGACCATATGGGAAAAATAATAATCATATATCAATTTTAACGTAGATTCATTACATATTTCACAATCCGATTGTTCATAAAATATTTAAATTATACATCGATATCTAGTTAGCAGAAGTCACTAGATAGTTTGCAATCCAATATTATTGGTTCGTTCATTAAATATTTAGTCTTATAATTGTTGTTGCAAGAAGTGAACATAAAGCATGCCTTTTAATTTATATGTTATTCTTGAATTACAATTCACATTTTATTAATGTTAAAATCATGTCCCTGATTGCTCTATGTGACCATTTCTCCAATTTGATTAATCAAAAAAAGTTTCATTAAGAGTGTTATTAAAGTAATTGATCAATATATGCCCTTTTACGCAATCTAAATAAAAGTTTTTAAAAAATTTCGCACAAAAAATTTATAAAAAAATCATCTACGAATTAATTAATTAATTTCCAATATATATATGGTGAAGTAGTTGTTTATTGGAATTGACCGCCGAAAGGATGGCAAGATTAGGTCAATATTTTGAAGATGAGAAATCAGGTTAATGAGATCCTGGGCACTACCCTCACTTCAATTTCAACGGGTAAGATTTTGCTACGCATATAATTTCAAAAAAAAAAAAGTGGGTTCTATATATGCATGGACAAATTTTGACCATCCATCCTATCATGGGGCAATGCCCACATGGGTAGGATAAAATAAACCGAGAAATCATGTGAAGAGTAGGAGAACTGCTCCGATCGATTTTGACCAAAGGTTATTCCTTTTTTTTTTTACTTGGTCTCTTAACTTATATTTTAACACATATTTCATGTTTTAAGCTCTTTTAAATTTGATAATTTTTTCCATGGTTTTAAATCTATTCCCTCGCTCAAATAGAAGGGTTGATTTCGATTTTAATTTATTGACGAAAAAATTAGATAAATCCATTAAAACTAATTGTTTATTGATCTTGTTTCTGGCACTAGGTTTGGAAGTTTCTTCTGCAAGAAGTAGTGTCAAAAGGCCACCAAATGGATCGAAAATGATAGAGAGACTAAGAGACCGATGGGTTTGGCCTTGTCGGAGTCTCCCGGAGGAACACAACAGAAACAACCACGAAAACTTGAGCATCGAGAGAGTGCTGGATTAATAGAGCCACCAAAGTGGAAACTAACTTAAAACCTGCATGTATATGAGACTGTAATAAAGTTACTAGTAATTGGCTGTGAGAACAAAAAATAGAAGATATAATTTGTTGCCCTTGAGAATGAGAAATTGAATGACTTGAAAAAAAGATTCGAGTAAAGATTTCAAATTCGTCCATTTTATAGGAATTTGAAATCCATGACATCGGTTAATAAACAAGTTAAAACTAGAAAGAAACGATTTCAAATTTATGGATTTCAAGTGTGTCCAAATAAGCGAGATGAATTTAAATCTTAGATATCATCATCTTCAAAAAGCATGTATGTTTGATTGATATAAGAATGATTTAAAGAATGAATTTGAAATAAAAACTATTATTCAAAATCATATCAATGACTATTATGTGATGGATCAATTTTATTTATATGAGTTTAAATGTGAATAATTATACGTTGTGAGTTGTCTATTAAGTTAAGTCCAAAATTAAAGTGATCAATTAAAATTTTGATTATTGGACTTTAATGTATCTAATAGGTTGCGAGTCTTTGATGTGTAGAGACATAAGTGTAATTTCTATTTTTATGATAAAGTAGAAATATAACAAGATAATGATAGACATTATCTATATATGAGTCATGATCCCTAGATCGCACGACATCATGTTCACTATTCTCTTACCCATTAAGAAAATGATTGAGAAGAGAAAACTAAAAGATTCTCTCAAATAAAAGAGTGCGTAGATCTGGGAGATCAAGACACGTTCTAAAAAAATTCAAAATTATCGCTTCAGATACGCTTTCGCTCAAGTTTTCAATCAAATTCTTCATAATTTAGCATGATGGATTATGTGGTTTATGAAAATTCCATAACAAGTGGTATCAGAGCCACTCATACTTGAATAATAGAGATTTGTTTAAAGATTTTGGATATTATTTAGTTCCATATTTGGAAAGAAAATTTTGTTTAATTTATTTTACTTGGCTTCAGATCTGGAAAGTATTTTGTTTGTAAACAAATCATTTAAAATTATAGTTTTTGTAAAGAGATTTTGGTAAAATTTTAACGATTCTGTATGAGACTTCGATTTTCTATCCAATTTTGTTCCAAAAAAAAGATGTTTTAGAGGAAAATCGAATATTTTGGTAAAATTTTTTCACAAAAATGGACATATGGTGCTACCAAACAGACGTAGATGCATAGAGGCGCCTTTCAGGGCTCCCCCTGCGCCCATGACTGTCCAGGTAGTCGCACGCGCACAGGGACGAGATTTTGGGCCGCCCAAGCGTACCCCGTACATAATTTCCCTTTTTTTTACATTTCAATATTCAACTGTTCAAATAATGCTAAGTTTGTGTGTATTTTAAAATAGATTAATTGAAATAAAATGTCGTCAAAATGACATCTTTTATGGAAATTAAATTTATTTTGAAATAAAAAAACATTTTAGTATATATGATTTATAAGAATATTAATCAGTTCAAAAGAAGGTTAATATTTAATATAATTATAATGTAAGCTAACCCGTATAAACCACATGCATTCAAACGATTGAAATTGCTTAATTATTTTATTTAATTGATTTTAAATGCTTACATGATGCATATTATATGATTAAATGTCTAATTGCATGATTTTATGAACTGTAGATTTTATTCGAATATTCGATAATAGGCTGGGGAAAGGAGACCGAGGACGATCGAGATAGGGGCTGTCATTTTGTGCCTTTGATTGCCAATGATGCTGTGGAAAATCTACGACATTTCTTTGATGGATTGAGGCTGACAATCCGTCGAGATGTGCTCCTTGAATCTACTCCCTGTCAAACTGGAATCCCTAGCTAAGAATCTATGCCCAGGTCTAAGATGACTGATCCTATGTTAGAGTAGGTGCCCGTCGAGCCAAGTGTTGGCCGAGGGTTCATGTTTAAACTCTATGTATAAACAATCTTTATTTTAATAATATTTGAAATTATTATTTTGGCACTTCTTTATCTGTATACTCATGCTAGTTGCATAGATAAAGTCCTTGAATATACAAATAGTAGAAAGAATATGAGATGCTCATATGATGAGTATCATGAAACTCATATTTGTAATACTGTATATTCTAAACAGTTCCTAGTCGATTCAGCCGCCGCTAAGAAGGATATAGGCCGCTAGAGTTCGAGACTATTATCTGCGATGTGAGTACCATGTTTCATTGGTAGGGGACATTGTGATGTCCGAGCATACAGATAGGTGCTCCTGGTAGAGTGCACTGAACAACCCTCCATAAAGGACTTTCCAAGTGGTTCTCACTTATCGAGTGGAAACGTCCTGGTTTATGGTTGTACACCATTAGTCCTTATGACCCGGGACAACATTGAGACTCTATGTGCTAGCATTACACTTTGACTTGTTTACCGACTCTCATGGGGTCATTAGGTGGTAAGGTTGGGTGTTTTGTCGAAACATATAGGAGTCGATGCATTGTAGTCGGGGATTCACCGCTTACCTTCGGGCATGGATATCCTATGTGATCACATGTATATGTAGTCTGAAATCTCTGATCAGAGTATGGTGGTAAGTATGAAAGGGGTTTCATAGATTACACCATCGATGCAACTACGACATGACACATAGTATCGATTCATTGAAAACTCTCGATATACCAATGGTTGTCGAATCGGTCGGGATATATGAGTTGAAGGGACCGTACTGTACGCTAACCATAATTGAATGGTTCTTGCAGGCACTATCATTTGATACATAGGGAATCATGTAAGCGATGCTGCTAGGTGTTTAACATGATTGGTTGGGTACTATCAGACTTGAGTTCTGACGTTCTTACTATCAAGGAGTTGATAAGTAAGAATGGAGCAACTGGGGTATCCTCGAATAAGGACATGTTTAGTCCGAATCACATAGAGATGTGAACCCACGGCTAGTTGTATCAATGAACCATTAAGGGCCACAAAAGTGCTAGCTTTCTAGATCCCGTTGAGAAGTTAAAATAGTTCAATGTGTTGAACGGCTTATAAAGAAGTTTATAAGCGTAAATAAAATAGAAGTATGACTTCTATAAGGAAAATGTAACTTTTAATTTGAGGAAGTGTTCTAAATTAAAAGTTGGCCAAACGAGTAATGTATTTGAAAATTGTGATTTTCATAAACATTATTATGGACTAAATTAAATTAATTCAAGTGTTGAATTAATTAAGCACTAGTGGACCTAGTATAATTAAATTAATTCAAGTGTTGGATTAATTAAATAACATTGGGGCTTGTGGAGCCCAATTAGAAATAATTATTAAATTAGTGGGCTGGAGTAAAATCAAGTAAAATTTTAAATGGACTCAAATGTGTTAGAGACATTTAAAATAAAAGTCCATGGGCCTTGTAATAGTTACAAGCCCAAGTCAAAATGCATGCTTGGGAGGTGAAGAGTTGGAGGGACTTTTTTTCAATAATCTATGCATGGCATGCTCATGCTTGCTTTTTGCTTTTTCACACACCAAGAAAAACTCCCTTCTCTCCTCTACTCCACCTTGGCCAAAATTTCTATCATATTTTCTCCTCCATTTTCTTTCTTCAATTGTTGAGGAAACCATACACTTCTCAAAGAAAAATCATTTTATTTTTCTAGTGCAAAATAAAAGGGGAACTAGCTAGTTGGTGGTGGGCCTAATTTTGGAGCAAGGAGAGCCTGAAGATTGTCTTGCCATCAAGAGCTATGGTGTTTACACCTTAGTTGGAGCCATAACATCAATTTTTGTGATTGATAGGTAATTTCTTAAACACCCTATGTATGACATTTCGTGTTT
Organism: Primulina tabacum; assembly: GCF_025594145.1. NCBI lineage: Eukaryota > Viridiplantae > Streptophyta > Magnoliopsida > Lamiales > Gesneriaceae > Primulina > Primulina tabacum. Next base: position 8,822,146 of record NC_134564.1, read on the forward strand.
TCGTATTTTCTACACACTATAGGCTTAGGGTGCTCGGTTTTCTTGTTGAAAAACAAATTTTTTTGAAACTTCTGTTGCGCTAAAGGGCACCTTAATCGATCCTTTTTCAAGTGGTATCAGAGCTAAGGATACTATTTTGTGTAGCATTTACATAATATTATGTTGAGGTCAATTTCTAACCGCATGAGACAACCAAAACAATAAATCGAGGGCCGATTTTTGGGGTGATTTTGGGCAGCTCGGGCTGCCCGTTTCGGGGGGCAAGGGCAGCCTGAGGGGCTGCACGAACAGACCCTTAAGTTTTAATAAATTTTTTTTTAAGTTGTCCGGAATCCGGCGAAGGAACTCCGGCGACGGCGATGACGACTAGGTTTTCCAAAAGTGTTTTGGAATATCAAAGTGTCATGGGCCTTGAAGTTGTTGGGCCATTAGATGGCTAATACAATTTGTGAATTTAAATGGGCCAAAATGTTTTTTTGGTGAAAAATGATTTTTTGGGCCCTTAAGTTTAAATTTACAAAAGTTGTACATATTATCTCATGAAATAAATAATTGAAGTGAATTTTAATTATTTATAGTAAATTGTGATTTACAAGAAATTCGGTTATAAATAAATTAATTAGAAAGTAGACAAAGGAGTTTGTATACTTAGTTAATTTAGTTTATAATCGTGGCGGTTAGTGATTGGATCAAGATATATAATATGATATGTGATATTATGCATGAAGGATTATCAAAAACCTAAGCCCAATTTGCTAGGTGTATGCTAGGATATTTTGTGTTGAATGATTGTAATAATTATCAAATTTAAAGTGGGCTTGGTTTATGACCTGTTCCCACCCCATGAGATGTATCCCTATTTGCCATGAATATTTATTTGTAAATATTAGAATAGTGGAAGATCAAGATTGGAAGATGGTGACCTTGATGATTATGAAGATCGAAGACATGTAAATATTGGAAGCTTATGTAATAGTTGTATTTGCATCCCATGTATTTCCCTAGGATTGGACCTAGGCCCGTGCTTAGCTCACACGGGCCATTAGTTTTGGGGCGATTGGTCATCCTTGTTTTGTTTACTGTTTATAATATATGCATGATATGTTGTAAATAATGAGTATGTACGTTATTATTATGATAATAACAAAGTTGCATGAATCCGGCAAACATACGATCAAACATGGCGAGTTTTTAAATAAAATTAATGATGAGACCTTTCAAAATTAAAAACCCTGATTTTGAATAAGATTCAAAATTAATATCAAGTCCGAAAAGGGGAATTATAAAGTTGTTTATAATTTTCATGTCTTCCATCGACAATGGGTGCATGATGAACGCTACCCGTGCTCGGGGCTCGGCTTATATTATTGGGGGGGCCCTGGGTGCCGGAAAGCTGTGACATCCATTGACATGGTGATGTGAACTACGTGGAACTCCCATGATTTCAGCTCATATTATTGAGGGAACTCATGGCGACCGTCCATTAAGGTTCAACATCGATGGGTAAGGCTTGACACGTAAAGATGAACGACGTCATATTATTGGGTCCTAATCAAACGTGAGACAAAAGTTTACGCAGAGGGTTGCATAGTGATGCAATTGGAAACTACCTTTTAGGAATTATGATTGGCTGATATTATTCGAGATCATAATTCGCTAATTGGACCTTGCGTACCTACTGAGGAAAGGAGTTTCCTGTTTTCACTAGAGGGTAGTGAAAAATGTCAAAACAGTGGGAGCGAAAATCAATAAAGTAAAAGTCCATACTTAATATCTTACTAAATATTTTAAAATAGTCATTAACATTTATCTGTTTTACTTTTCAGTACTTTTTGACAATGTCTTCGATTCGCAATCCGCTATCTGCAATACTCGACAAACACGTATTAACCGGACCTAATTACCTCAATTGGTTAAGAAACTTAAAGATCGTCTTGAATTCGGAAAGGATAGCATATACACTGACTGAGTCGCCCCCTGTTGAGGCTCCAACTGACTGCACTCCTGAGGAATTGTAGACTTATAAGGAATGATGTGACCATGACTTGAAAGCCAGGTGCTATATGCAGGATTCTATGAATGATGAGCTGCAGAGGCATTTTGAGGATGCAAAGAGTGCTGCTGACATTCATTTGCATCTCAAGGAGCTCTTTGGTGAGCAGACGCGGCCTCTTAGTCATGCTACCATCAAGGAGCTGATCACTTTGTGCATGCGAGATGGGGACCTCGGTCCATGAGCATGGCCTAAAGATGATTGGGCTCGTGGACAAGCTCGTTGGCATGGATTTGATGTTGCCTTCGGAGTTGACCACCGACGTGTTGCTCTTGTCACTGCCTAGATCGTTTGATCCTTTTGTGGTGAATTTCAATATGAACAAGATGGAGCCGACCCTTGAGGAGTTGGTGAACATGCTTGTGACCTTTGAGTCCACCATCAAGAAAGAGAAGCCGGTTCTTTATGTGGGTTCTTCATCTGGTACAAAAATCGGTCCGCGTGGGAAGGGACAGAAGCGTTCTTTCCAACGTCCCAAGAAGAACGTGCCCTTGAAGAGGCAAACTCTGATTCCCGCTGTGGCAGCCACACCAGTCAAGGCTGACAAGACTGTTGATATTTGTCATCACTGCAAGAAGCCTGGAAATTGGAGGCATAATTGTAGGGAATATCTTGCCCAGAAGAGTTCTAGAAATGGTATGTTCTATATTGAAGTAAACATTTCAATTAACTCTACTTCTTGGGTATTGGATACCGGCTGTGGCTCACATCTCTGTAATGATTTGCAGGTGATGGGAAGAAGTAGAAGGCTTAGGAAAGGTGAGACCTTCTTGAGGATGGGCAATGGAGCAAGAGTTGCTGCCAAGGCCGTAGGAGATGTTTGCTTGCATTTGAACAATGATTTTAAGTTAATGTTAAGAGATGTTTTTTTTGCACCTGAATTGGTGAAAAACATTACTTCCATTTCTATGTTTGATAAAGATGGATTTTCTTGTTTATTTAGCAAAGGTGTTTGCAACATTTACAGGAATGAATGTTTAATTGGTACCGGAAAACTTGAAAACGATCTCTACACCTTAAAATTGAAAGATATTCCACTAAACAACGTCCAAACAATAACAACAACAAACAAGCGAAAACTAGATACTCTAAATTCGGCACAATTGTGGTATGCTCGATTAGGACATATTTCCCTAAGAAGGATGAACAAGCTAGTGGGATTGAGTATGTTTGATATATCTGATATTAATGCTTTCACGACTTGTGAATCCTGTCTAAAAGGAAAGATGACCAAAATTCCCTTTAAGGGCCACGTGGAGCGAGCCAAAGGGTTATTGGATTTGATCCATACCGATGTATGTGGTTCGCTTAGCATCACCAATAAGCATGGACATGCCTACTTCATCACCTTTACCGATGATTTTTCCAGGTATGGGTATGTGTATTTGATGAAATACAAGTCTGAAGCCATTGAAAGGTTCAAAGAATTCAGAAGTGAAGTAGAGAAACAGTTGGGACGAAGCATTAAGACACTTCGATCGGATCGAGGTGGTGAGTACTTGAGTGCAGAGTTCCAAGAGTATCTTAGGGAGAATGAGATTCTCTCGCAGTGGACTCCGCCTGCTACACCGCAGTTGAATGGTGTTTCGGAGCGTCGTAACCGGACTTTGATGGACATGGTTCGGTCTATAATGGGGTTCACGGAGTTGCCGCCATCCTTTTGGGGATATGGCTTGAGACAGCGGCACTGTTGTTGAACAATGTCCATTCAAAGGCAGTTGATAAGACACCATATGAGATATGGATGGGTAAGCCTCCCAAGTATTCTTATCTTAGAATATGGGGGTGCCCTGCTTATGTGAAGCAGGTAGTGGGAGATAAATTGGATAGTCGATCCATTTTATGTTATTTTGTTGGATATCCAAGGAATTCTGTTGGATATTATTTCTATCATCCCCAAGAAACAAAGGTGTTTGTTTCTAGGAATGAGACATTTTTGGAAAAGGAATTTCTATTGGATAGAAAAGGGGAGATGATAGAACTCGAAGAGGTTCGAGAGACACCCACAATTATAGAACCCACACCCGAAGAGCCAAGAGAGGAGATACAAGCTCCTAGAAGATCCGAGAGAGTCTCGAGATCACCTATGAGGTATGGTCTGCTTCTTGAAGAGGGCCATGATGAGCCTAACTATGGATGTGATCCAAGGACCTTCAAAAGCGTTATCTGATGCCGATTCATCAAGTGGCTTGAAGCAATGGAATCTGAGATGAATTTCATGCATTCGAACCAAGTGTGGAATCTCGTGGATCCACCTGAAAGAATTGTTCCCATAGGGTGTAAATGGATTTACAAGAGGAAACTTGGGGCGGATGGGAAGGTATTGACCTTCAAGGCGTGATTGGTGGCAAAAGGATATACTCAAAGACAAGGAGTTGACTTTGAGGAAACCTTTTCTCCAGTTGCAATGTTCAAGTCTATAAGGATATTGCTAGCCATAGCTGCATGGTATGACTATGAGATATGGTAGATGGATGTCAAGACATCCTTTCTTAATGGGGATATTAAGGAAGAGATTTACATGTCTCAACCTGAAGGGTTTACATCTGTCGGAAGTGAGCATATGGTATGCAAACTTCAGAGATCTATTTATGGTCTAAAGCAGACATCTAGGAGTTGGAACCTTAGATTCGATAGTACAATCAAAGAGTTTGGTTTTACTAAGAATCCTGAGGAATCCTGTGTGTATAAGAAGGTCAGTGGGAGTGCTGTGACATTCCTGGTGCTTTATGTTGATGACATTCTACTCATTGGGAATGATGTAGGAATGTTGCAATCAACTAAGATATGGTTAGCGAGTAAGTTCTCGATGCAGGACTTGGGTGAAGCATCTTTTGTATTGGGAATACAGATCTATAGAAATAGATCAAGAAGATTGCTTGGTCTCGCCCAGTCCACATACATTGATACCATCGTGAAGAGGTTCTCGATGGACGAGTCCAAGAGAGGACATCTACCAATGTGTCATGGCGTGTCCCTATCCAAGTCTATGTCTCCCAAGACTGATGCAGAGATAGCGGCGATGACACGCATTCCATATGCATCTGCGATTGGTAACATCATGTATGAGATGATATCTACACGTCCTGACGTGGCTTTCGCACTAAGTGTAGTGAGTAGATATCAATCGAACCCTGGTCTTCCACATTGGAAAGCTGTGAAAGACATCCTCAAGTATTTGAGAAGGACCAATAAATTGTTCTTGGTCTATGGGGGTGGAGAACTGAAATTGGAAGGCTCTACCGACTCTAGCTTCCAAAGCGATATCGATGACTCGAAGTCAACCTCTGGGTTCATATTCATGCTCAATGGTGCTGCTGTCTCTTGGAAGAGTTCCAAGCAAGATAGTACAGCGGATTCCACCACTGAGGCAGAATACATTGTTGCATCAGCTGCAGCAAAGGAGGCTGTTTGGATAAGGAATTTCGTCCAAGAGTTGGGCGTCATTCCTAATGGAGTTGCTCCTGTCCCGGTGTTTTGTGACAACACGGGAGCCATTGTTCAAGCAAAGGAGCCGAGGTCACATCAGAAGTCCAAACACGTATTGAGAAAGTACCACATCCTCAGAGAGATCGTGGAAAGAGGAGATGTCTCTATTGACAAAGTCCGCTCCGCAGATAATGTTGCTGATCCGCTAACTAAGCCTTTACCTGGACCATTATTCGAGAAGCATCGCGAATCGATGGGTTTGAAGCATATGGGTAGTTGGCTCTAGTGCAAGTGAGAGATTGTTAGAGTAGGTGCCCGTCTAGCCAAGTGTTGGCCGATGGTTCATGTTTAAACTCTATGTATAAACAATCTTTATTTTAATAATATTTAAAATTATTGTTTTGGCACTTCTTTATCTGTATACCCATGCTAGTTGCATAGATAAAGTCCTTGAATATACAAATAGTAGAAAGAATATGAGATGCTCATATGATGAGTATCATGAAACTCATATTTGTAATACTGTATATTCTAAACAGTTCCTAGTCGATTCAGCCGCCTCTAAGAAGGATATAGGCCGCTAGAGTTCGAGACTAGTATCTGCGATGTGAGTACCATGTTTCATTGGTAGGGGACATTGTGATGTCCGAGCATACAGATAGGTGCTCCTGGTAGAGTGCACTGAACAACCCTCCATAAAGGACTTTCCAAGTGGTTCTCACTTATCGAGTGGAAACGTCCTGGTTTATGGTTGTACACCATTAGTCCTTATGACCCGGGACAACATTGAGACTCTATGTGCTAGCATTACACTTTGACTTATTTACCGACTCTCATGGGGTCATTAGGTGGCAAGGTTGGGTGTTTTGTGGAAACATATAGGAGTCGATGCATTGTAGTCGGGGACTCACCGCTTACCTTCGGGTATGGATATCCTATGTGATCACATGTATATGTAGTATGAAATCTCTGATCAGAGTATGGTGGCAATTATGAAAGGGGTTTCATAGATTACACCATCGATGCAACTATGACATGACACATAGTATCGATTCATTGAAAACTCTCGATATATCAATGGTTGTCGAATCGGTCGGGATATATGAGTTGAAGGGACCGTACTGTACGCTAACCATAATTGAATGGTTCTTGCAGGCACTATCATTTGATACCTAGAGAATCATGTAAGCGATGCTGCTAGGCGTTTAACATGATTGGTTGAGTACTATCAGACATGAGTTCTGACGTTTTTACTATCAAGGAGTTGATAAGTAAGAATGGAGCAACTGGGGTATGCTCGAATAAGGACATGTTTAGTCCGAATCACATAGAGATGTGAACCCACGGCTAGTTGTATCAATGAACCATTGAGGGCTACACAAGTGCTAGCTTTCTAGATCCCGTTGAGAAGTTAAAATAGTTCAATGTGTTGAACGGCTTATAAAGGAGTTTATAAGCTTAAATAAAATAGAAGTATGACTTCTATAAGGAGAATGTAACTTTTAATTTGAGGAAGTGTTCCTAAATTAAAAGTTGGCCAAACGAGTAATGTATTTGAAAATTGTGATTTTCATAAACATTATTATGGACTAAATTAAATTAATTCAAGTGTTGAATTAATTAAACACTAGTGGACCTAGTAGAGTTCAAATAATTAAATTAATTCAATTGTTGGATTAATAAAATAACATTGGGCCTTGTGGAGCTCAATTAGAAATAATTATTAAACTAGTGGGCTCGAGTAAAATCAAGTAAAGTTTAAATGGACTCAAATGTGTTTGAGACATTTAAAATAAAAGTTCATGGGCCTTATAATAGTTACAAGCCCAAGTCAAAATGCATGCTTGGGAGGTGAAGAGTTGGAGGGACCTTTTTTTCAATAATCTATGCATGGCATGCTCATGCTTGCTTTTTGCTTTTTCACACACCATGAAAGAACTCCCTTCTCTCCTCTACTCCACCTTGGCCAAAATTTCTATCATATTTTCTCCTCGATTTTCTTTCTTCAATTGTTGAGGAAACCATACACTTCTCAAAGAAAAATCATTTTATTTTTCTAGTGCAAAATAAGAGGGGAACTAGCTAGTTGGTGGTGGGCCTAATTTTGGAGCAAGGAGAGCTTGAAGATTGTCTTGTCATCAAGAGCTAAGGTGTTTACACCTTAGTTGGAGCCATAACATCAATCCTTGTGATTGATAGGTAATTTCTTAAACACCCTATGTATGACTATTTCGTGTTTTCGTATTTGCTACACACTATAGGCATAGGGTGCTCGATTTTCTTGTTGAAAAACAAATTTTTTTGAAACTTCCGTTGCGCTAAAGGGCACCTTAATCGATCCTCTTCATCCTATTGACTATACTGTTGCCATTGCTAAAGCTTTTCGAGCCGAGCAATCTCTGAAGGATATTGACTGGGAGATGCAGCGCAAGAGTAACCGTGCCCAACAATCAAGTCAGCAGAACAAGAAGCCGTTTACGGGACCATTGAAGCAGCCAGGACAGTACAAACCATAAGGAAAGACACCTAGAGAAAACGTCACGAAGACTACTGAGAAACCACTTTGGAAGGAGTGCGATCGCCATCACTATGACAAGTGCATGTGGGGTACCTACAAGTGCGTAGGAATGGAGCATAAGGCTGATGATTGCCCAAAGCTTAAGCAACCCACAACTGGAAAGACTTGTGTGATGCACGATGAGCAAGCGGAGCCAAACACTGCGCTTATTACAAGACGAATTTTGTTAGCGGACGTATCTACTTATGATTTGCTAGATTCTGGAGCTACGCATTCTTTCATATCTGAATCCTTTGTAAAGCAATTGAGAATTTACCAGTGGACGTAGAGCCGGGATTCAGAGTTACAGTGCCTTCCGGCAAACATATGGTCTCTACAAGCATGGTTAAGGATGTGGAACTCAAATTGCAAAAAAATGTTATACGGGCGGACCTTATTGTATTACAAATGACCGAGTACGATTTGATTTTGGGCATGGATTGCCTCACACTAAATGGGGCTACTATTGATTTTCGGCAGAGGTCAGTATCAATTAATTATCACAATAATTAATTGATCCAATATTATATATCTTGATCCAATCACTAAACGCCACGATTATAAACTAAATTAACAAGTATACAAACACCTTTGTCTACTTTCCAATTAAATTATTTATAACCGAATTTCTTATAAATCACAATTTACTATAAATAATTAAAGTCCAACTTCAATTATTTATTTTATGAGAAAAATTTGCAACTTTTGTAATTTTAAACTTAAGGGCCCAAAAACTTATTTTTCACTAAAAACATTTTGGCCCATTCAAAATTCACAAATATGTTAGTCATCCAATGGCCCAACAACTCAAGGCCCATGACACTTTGATAATCCAAAACACTTTTGGAAACCCTAGTCGTCATCGCCGTTGCCGGAGCTCCATCGCCGGATTCCAGCAACAAAAATATTTTTTTTTATTTTAAAAGGGGGGGGGTTTCGGGAAGCCCTTTGGGCTGCCCGAAATGGGCAGCAACAAGCTGCCGAAATGTGCCCCAAGGTGGCCTTGATTTTGTTGCAAAATTTTGTTCTCATGCGGTTAGAAATCAATCTCAATATAATATCTTGTAAATGCTACACAAAATCGTAACCATAGCTCGGATACCACTTGAAAGGGGATCGGTTACGGTGACCGGAAGCGCAACGGAAGTTAAAAAAAATTGAAATTTTGCTAGGAAATTTCGGCCACCTCATTTTATTTTGTGTAGCAAATACAACAAACACCAAAAATCATACATATGGTGTTTTGAGAAAAATCGTTACCTATCAACCTCTTGAGGTTGATGATGGCTCCAACTTTGTTGTCAAACAACAAAGCTCTTAAGTGGATGGCAATCTACAAGGCTCTCCTCCTTTCCTTCAAGAATTAGGCCCACCACCTAACTTTGTAGATCCACCTCACACTTGCACTAGAAAATATAAGGCTTTTTCAAAGAAAAGTGACTTGTTTCTCCAACTATTAAAGAACACAAGAGGAGAGAAAAATTTTTGAGAGAGATCCCTTCAAAAATTTCGGCCAACACATAATAATGAGAGGGGGAAGACTTGTCTTGGGTGTGGAAAAAGGTGTTGCAAAAAGTTGCATGCATACCAATTTTTTTATCAAAAGTATTCTCCAACCTTTCACCTCCCAAGCATGCATATCAAGTGGGCTTGTAACAATTACAAGGCCCAAGGACTTTTATTTAAATGTCCCAAACATATTTGAGCCCATTTATAGTTTACTTGATTTTACTCAAGCCCACTAGTTAAATAATTATTTCCAATTGGACTCTACAATGCCCAATATTATTTAATTAATTCAACACTCGAATTAATTTGATTATTTGGACTCTACTAGACCTACTAGTGTTTAATTAATTCAACACTTAAATTAATTTAATTTAGTCCATAATAATGTTTATGAAAATCACAATTTTCAAATACATTACTCACTTGGCCTACTTTTAATTTAGGAACACATTCATAAATTAAAAGTTACATTTCTCTCATAGAAGTCATACTTCTATTTTTCTCTACGCTTATAAACTCATTTATAAGCCGTTCAACACATTGAACTATTTTACTTCTCAACGGGATCTAGAAAGCTAGTACTTGTGTGGCCCTCAATTGGTTCACATCTCCATGTGATTCGGACTAAACATGTCCTTATATTAGCATACCCCAATTGCTCCATTCTTACTTATCAACTCCTTGTTAACAAGAACGTCAGAACTTAAGTCTGATAGTACCCAACCAATCATGTTAAACGCCTCGCAGCATCGCTTACATGATTCCCTAGGTATCAAATGATAGTGCCTGCAAGAACCATTCAATTATGGTTAGCGTACAGTACGGTCCCTTCAACTCATATATCCCGATCGATTCGACAATCATTGGTTTATCGAGAGTTGTCAATGAATCGATACTATGTGTCATGTCGTAGTTGCATCGATGGTGTAATCTATGAAACCCCTTTCATAATTACCACCATACTCTGATCAGAGATTTCAAACTACATATACATGAAAACACATAGGATATCCATACCCGTAGGTAAGCGGTGAATCCCCGACTACAATGCATCGAATCCTATATGTTTCGACAGAACACCCAACCTTGCCACCTGATGACCCCATGAGAGTCTGTAAACAAGTCAAAGTGTAATTCTAGCACATAGAGTCTCAATGTTGTCCCGGGTCATAAGGACTAATGGTGTACAACCATAAACTAGGACTTTTCCACTCGATAAGTGAGAACCACTTGGAAAGTCCTTTTATGGAGGGTTGTTCAGTGCACTCTACAAGGAGCACCTATCTGCATGTTCGGACATCACAATATCCCCTACCAATGAAACATAGTACTCACATCGCAAATACTAGTCTCGAACTCGAGCGGCCTATATCCTTCTTAGTGGAAACTGAATCGACTAGGAACTGTTTAGAATATACAGTATTACAAATATAAGTTTCATGATACTCATCATATGAGCATCTCATATTCTTTCTACTATTTGTATATTCAAGGGCTTTATCTATGCAACTAGCATGAGTATACAGATAAAGAAGTGCCAAAACTATAAATTCAAATATTATTAAAATAAAGACTGTTTATACATAGAGTTTAATCATGAACCCTTGGCCAACACTTGGCTCGACGGGCACCTACTCTAACAATAAGGACATGTTTAGTCCGAATCACATGGAGATGTGAACCCACGGCTAGTTGTATCAATGAATCATTGAGGGCCGTACAAGTACTAGCTTTCTAGATCTCGTTGAGAAGTAAAATAGTTCAAAGTGTTGAACGGCTTATAAATGAGTTTATAAGCGTAAGGAAAAATAGAAGTATGACTTCTATGAGAGAAATGTAACTTTTAATTTATGAATGTGTTCCTAAATTAAAAGTAGGCCAAGTGAATAATGTATTTGAAAATTGTGATTTTCATAAACATTATTATGGACTAAATTAAATTAATTCAAGTGTTGAATTAATTAAACACTAGTAAGCCTAGTAGAGTCCAAATAATTAAATTAATTCAAGTGTTGAATTAATTAAATAACATTGGACCTTGTAGAGCCCAATTGGAAATAATTATTTAACTAGTGGGCTTGACTAAAATCAAGTAAACTATAAATGGGCTCAAATATGTTTGGGACAGTTAAATAAAAGTCCATGGACATTGTAATTGTTACAAGCCCACTTGATATGCATGCTTGGGAGGTGAAAGGTTGTGGAATACTTTTAATTAAAATATTGCATGGCATGCAACTTTTTGGATCAACTTTTTCCACAACCAAGGCAACTCATCCTCCCTCATTTCAAGACCTACCTTGGCCGAAATCTTAGGGGATTTTCTCCCCAAGTTTTTCTCTCAATTTCTTCTTCAAGTGTTGAGGAAGAAATATTCTTCTCCTTGAAAAATCCTCTTAATTTTCTAGTGCAAATTAAGAGGGGATTTACATAGCAAGTGGTGGGCCTAATTTTTGAAGGAAGGAGAGCTTGTAGACTTGTCATCCTTGAAGAGCCAAGTTGTTTACAACTTGGTTGGTGCCATTCATCAATCTCTTGAGATTGATAGGGAAATTCTAAAACACCCTATGTATGTTTTGGTGTTTTATCATATTTGCTACACAAAATATGAGGTGGCCGAAATTTCTTGATGTAAAATTTAAAATTTTTAACTTCCGTTGCGCATATGGTCACCGTAACCGATCCCCTTTCAAGTGGTATCCGAGCTAAGGTTACGATTTTGTGTAGCAATTACAAGATATTATATTGAGATTGATTTCTAACCGCATGAGACCAAAATTTTGCAACAAAAGAGGCCGAAAATTTTTCATGTTTCGGGCAGCATTGGGCAGCCCATTTCGTGCAGCAAGGGCAGCCCCGAAGGTTCCTTTAAAAAATTATAAAAAAAAATTTTTTTTTGTTGCCGGAATCTGGTGACGGAGTTCCGGCGACGGCGATGACGACTAGGGTTTCCAAAAGTGTTTTGGAATATCAAACTGTCATGGGCCTTGAGTTGTTGGGTCATTGGATGGCTAACATATTTGTGAATTTTAAATGGGCCAAAATGTTTTTGGTGAAAAATAAGTTTTTGGGCCCTTAAGTTTAGAATTACAAAAGTTGCAAATATTTTCTCATGAAATAAATATTTTAAGTTGGAATTTAAATATTTATAGTAAATGGTGATTTACAAGAAATTGAGTTATAAATAAATTAATTTGAAAGTAGACAAAGGTGTTTGTATACTTTGTTAATTTAGTTTATAATCGTGGCGGTTAGTGATTGGATCAAGATATATAATATTGGATCAATTAATTATTGTGATAATTAATTGATGGTGTATGATATGTGATATTATGCAATAAGGATGATCAAAAGCCCAAGCCCAATTCGCTAGGTGTATGCTAGGATATTTTGTGTTGAATTATTGTAATAATTATCAAATTTAAAGTGGGCTTGGTTTATCGCCCGTTCCCACCCCATGAGATGTATCCCAATTTGCCATGGATATTTATTTGTAAATATTAGTATAGTGGAAGATCAAGATATGAAGATGGTGGCCATGATGATTATGAAGATCGAAGACATGTAAATATTGGAAGCTAATGTAATAATTGCATTTGCATCCCTTGCATTTCCCTAGGATTGGACCTAGGCCCGTGTTTAGCTCACACGAGCCATTAGTATTGGGCGATTGATCATCCTTGTTTGTTTACTGTTTATAATATATGCATGATATGTTATAAATAATGAGTATGTGCGTTATTATTATGATAATAACAAAGTTGCATGAATCCGGCAAACATACAATCAAACATGGAGAGCTTTTAAATAAAATTAATGATGAGACCTTTCAAAATTAAAAACCCTCATTTTGAATAAGATTCAAAACTAATATCAAGCCCGAAAAGGGGAATTATAAATTTGTTTATAATTTCCTTGTCTTCCATCGACAATGGGTGCATGATGAACGCTACTCGTACTCGGGGCTCGGCTCATATTATTGGGGGAGCTCTGGGTGCCGGAAAGCTGTGACATTCATTGACATGGTGATATGAACTACGTGGAACTCCCATGATTTCGGCTCATATTATTGTGGGAACTCATGGCGACCGTCCATTAAGGTTCTACATCGATGGGTAAGGCTTGACAAGTAAAGATGAACGACGTCATATTATTGGGTCCTAATTAAACGTGAGACGAAAGTTTACGTAAGGGTTGCATTGTGATGCAATTGAAAACTACCTTTTAGGAATTGTGATTGGCTTATACTATTCGGGATCATAATTCGCTAATTGGACCTTACATACCTACTGAGGAAAGGAGTTTCCCATTTTCACTAGAGGGTAGTGAAAGATGTCAAAAGAGTGGGAGCACATATTTATGAAATAAAAGTCCAAACTTCATATCTTACTAAATATTTTAAAATAGTCATCAACATTTATCTGTTTTTACTTTTCAGTAAAAATTGACAATGTCTTCGATTCGCAATCCGATATCTGCAATACTCGACAAACACATATTAACTGGACCTAATTACCTCACTTGGCTAAGAAACCTGAAAATCGTCTTGAATTCGGGAAGGGTAGCATATACACTGACTGAGTCGCCCCCTGTTGAGGCTCCGACTGACTGCACTCCTGAGGAATTGCAGGCTTACAAGGAATGGTGTGACCATGACTTGATAGCCAGGTGTTCTATGCTGACTTCTATGAATGATGAGCTGCAGAGGCGTTTTGAGGATGCAAAGAGTGCTGCTGACATTCATTTGCATCTCAAGGAGCTCTTTGGTGAGCAAACACGGCCTCTTAGGCATGCTACCGTCAAGGAGCTGATCACTTTGCGCATGCGAGATGGGGCCTCGGTCCATGAGCATGGCCTGAAGTTGATTGGGCTCGTGGATAAGCTCGTTAGCATGGATCTGATCTTGCCTTCGGAGTTGACCATCGACGTGTTGCTGTTATCATTGCCTAGCTCATTTGATCCTTTTGTGTTGAACTTCAACATGAACAAGATGGAGCCGACCCTTGAGGAGTTGGTGAATATGCTTGTTACGTTTGAATCAACCATCAAGAAAGAGAAGCTGGTTCTTTATGTGAGTTCTTCATCTGGTACGAAGATTGATCCACATGGGAAGGGAAAGAAGCGTTCTTTCCAACGTCCCAAGAAGAATGTGCCCTTGTTGAGGCAATCTCAGAATCCCGTTGTGGCAGCCACACCAGTTAAGGCTGACAAGACTAGTGATGTTTGTCATCACTGCAAGAAGCCTGGACATTGGAGGCAAAATTGCAAGGAATATCTGGCCCAGAAGAGTTCTGGAAACGGTATGTTCTATATCGAAGTAAACATTTCAATTAACTCTACTTCTTGGGTATTGGATACCGGATGTGGCTCACATCTCTGTAATGATTTGCAGGCGATGGGAAGAAGTAGAAAGCTTAGGGAAGGTGTGAACTTCTTAAGGATGGGCAATGGGGCAAGGGTTGCTGCCAAGGTTGTTGAAGATGTTTACTTATTGTTGAACAATAATTTTAAGTTAATTTTATGAGATGTTTTGTTTGTACCTAATTTTGTGAAAAACATTGTTTCATTTCTATGCTGATAAAAATGGATATTCTTGTTTATTTTGCAAAGGTGTTTGCAACATTTACATGAATGAATGTTTGATTGGTACTGGTGAAATTGAAAACGATCTCTGTAACTTAAAATTGAAAGATATTCCATTAAATGTCCATTCAAAGGCAGACACCATATGAGATATGAATGGGTAAGCCACCCAAATATTCTTGTCTTAGAATATGGGGGTGCCCTGCTTATGTGAAGCAGGTAGTGGGAGATAAATTGGATTGTCGATCCATTTTATGTTACTTTGTGGGATATCCAAGGAATTCAGTTGGATATCATTTCTATCATCCCCAAGAAACAAATGTGTTTGTTTCTAGGAATGCAACCTTTTTGGAAAAGGAATTTCTATTAGATAGAAAAGGCGAGATGATAGAACTCGAAGAGGTTCGAGAGACACCCACAGTTGTAGAACCCACACCCGAGGAGACAAGAGAGGAGATACAAGCTCCTAGAATATTCGAGAGAGTCTAGAGACCACCTATGAGGTATGGTCTGCTTCTTGAAGAGGGCCATGATGAGCCTAACCTTGAATGTGATCCAAGGACCTTCAAGGAAGCGTTATCTGATGCCGATTCATCCAAATGGTTTGAAGCTATGGAATCTGAGATGAATTCCATGCATTCGAACCAAGTGTGGAATCTCGTGGATCCACATGAGGGAATTGTTCCCATAGGGTGTAAATGGATTTACAAGAGGAAACTTGGGGCGGATGGGAAGGTATTGACCTTCAAGGCGCGATTGGTGGCAAAAGGATATACTCAAAGACAAGGAGTTGACTTTGAGGAAACCTTTTCTCCAGTTGCAATGTTCAAGTCCATAAGGATTTTGCTAGCCATAGCTGCATGGTATGACTATGAGATATGGCAGATGGATGTTAAGACAGCCTTTCTTAATGGGGATATTAAGGAAGTGATTTACATGTCTCAACCCGAAGGGTTTACATCTATCGGAAGTGAGCTTATGGTATGCAAACTTCAAATATCTATTTATGGTCTAAAGCAGGCATCTAGGAGTTGGAACCTCATATTCGATAGTACAATCAAAGAGTTTGGTTTTGCTAAGAATCCTGAAGAACCCTGTCTGTATAAGAAGGTCAGTGGGAGTGCTGTGACATTCCTGGTGTTGTATGTTGATGACATTCTACTCATTGGGAATGATGTAGGAATGTTGCAATCAACAAAGATATGGTTAGCAAGTAAGTTCTCGATGCAGGACTTGGGTGAAGCATCTTTTGTATTGGGAATACAGATCTATAGAGATAGATCAAAAAGATATCTTGGTCTCACCCAGTCCACATACATTGATACCATCGTGAAACGGTTCTCGATGGATGAATCCAAGAGAGGACATCTACCAATGTGTCATGGCGTGTCCCTATCTAAGTCTATATTCAAAGACAGATGCAGAGATAGCGGCGATGACAAGCATTCCTTATGCATCTGCAATTGGTAGCATCATGTATGGGATGATATCTACGCTTCCAGACGTGGCTTTCGCACTAAGTGTAGTGAGTAGATATCAATCGAACCCCGGTCTTCCACATTGGAAAGCTGTGAAAGACATCCTCAAGTATTTGAGAAGGACCAATAAATTGTTCTTGGTCTATGGGGGTGGAGAACTGAAATTAAAAGGCTATACCGACTCTAGCTTCCAAAGCGATATCGATGACTCGAAGTCAACCTCTGGATTCATATTCATGCTCAATGGTGCTGCTGTCTCTTGGAAGAGTTCCAAGCAAGACAGTACTGTGGATTCCACCACTGAGGCAGAATATATTGCTGCATCAGCTGCAGCAAAGGAGACAGTTTGGATAAGGAATTTCGTCCAAGAGTTGGGCGTCATTCCTAATAGAGTTGCTCTTGTCCCGGTGTTTTGTGACAACACGGGAGCCATTGCTCAAGCAAAGGAGCCGAGGTCTCATCAGAAGTCCAAACACGTATTGAGAAAGTACCACATCCTCAGAGAGATCGTGGAAAGAGGAGATGCCACGATTGACAAAGTCGGCTCCGCAGATAATGTTGCTGATCCGCTAACTAAGCCTTTACCTGGACCATTATTCGAGAGCATCGCGAATCAATGGGTTTGAAGCATATGGGTAGTTGGCTCTAGTGCAAGTGGGAGATTGTTAGAGTAGGTGCCCGTCGAGCCAAGTGTTGGCCGAGGGTTCATGTCTAAACTCTATGTATGAACAGTCTTTATTTTAATAATATTTGAAATTATTATTTTGGCACATCTTTATCTGAATACCCATGCTAGTTGCATAGATAAAGCCCTTGAATATACAAATAGTAGAAAGAATATGAGATGCTCATATGATGAGTATCATGAAACTCATATTTGTAATACTGTATGTTCTAAACGGTTCCTAGTCGATTCAGCCGCCACTAAGTAGGATATAGGCCGCTCGAGTTCGAGACTAGTATCTGCGATGTGAGTACCATGTTTCATTGGTAGGGGACATTGTGATGTCTGAACATGCTAATAGGTGCTCCTTGTAGAGTGCCCTGAACAATCCTCCGTAAAGGACTTTCCAAGTGGTTCTTACTTATCGAGTGGAAAAGTCCTAGTTTATGGTTGTACACCAATAGTCCTTATGACCCGGGACAACATTGAGACTCTATGTGCTAGAATTACACTTTGACTTGTTTACCGACTCTCATGGGGTCATCAGGTGGCAAGGTTGGGTGTTCTGTCGAAACATATAGGATTCGATGCATTGTAGTCGGGGATTCACCGCTTACCTACGGGTATGGATATCCTATGTGTTTTCATGTATATGTAGTTTGAAATCTCTGATCAGAGTATGGTGGTAATTATGAAAGGGGTTTCATAGATTACACCATCGATGCAACTACGACATGACACATAGTATCGATTCATTGACAACTCTCGATAAACCAATGATTGTCGAATCGATCAGGGATATATGAGTTGAAGGGACTGTACTGTACGCTAACCATAATTGAATGGTTCTTGCAGGCACTATCATTTGATACCTAGGGAATCATGTAAGCGATGCTGCTAGGCATTTAACATGATTGGTTGGGTACTATCAGACTTGGGTTCTGACGTTCTTATTATCAAGGAGTTGATAAATAAGAATGGAGCAATTGGGGTATGCTAATATAAGGACATGTTTAGTCCGAATCACATGGAGATGTGAACCAATTGAGGGCCACACAAGTACTAGCTTTCTAGATCCCGTTGAGAAGTAAAATAGTTCAAAGTGTTGAACGGCTTATAAATGAGTTTATAAGCGTAAGGAAAAATAGAAGTATTACTTCTATGAGAGAAATGTAACTTTTAATTTATGAATGCGTTCCTAAATTAAAAGTAGGCCAAGTGAATAATGTATTTGAAAATTGTGATTTTCATAAATATTATTATGGACTAAATTAAATTAATTCAAGTGTTGAATTAATTAAACACTAGTGGGCCTAGTAGAGTGCAAATAATTAAATTAATTCAAGTGTTGAATTAATTAAATAACATTGGACCTTGTAGAGCCCAATTGAAAATAATTATTTAACTAGTGGGCTTGAGTAAAATCAAGTAAACTATAAATGGGCTCAAATATGTTTGGGACATTTAAATAAAAGTCAATGGGCCTTGTAATTGTTACAAGCCCACTTGATATGCATGCTTGGGAGGTGAAAGGTTGTGGAATACTTTTAATTAAAATATTGCATGGCATGCAACTTTTTGAATCAACTTTTTCCACAACCAAGGCAACTCATCCTCCCTCATTTCAAGACCTACCTTGGCCGAAATCTTAGGGGATTTTCTCTCCAAGTTTTTCTTTCAATTTCTTCTTCAAGTGTTGAGGAAGAAATATTCTTCTCCTTGAAAAATCCTCTTAATTTTCTAGTGCAAATTAAGAGAGGATTTACCTAGCAAGTGGTGGGCCTAATTTTTGAAGAAAGGAGAGATTGTAGACTTGTCATCCTTGAAGAGCCAAGTTGTTTACAACTTGGTTGGTGCCATTCATCAATCTCTTGAGATTGATAGGTAATTCTAAAACACCCTATGTATGTTTTGGTGTTTTATCATATTTGCTACACAAAATATGAGGTGGCCGAAATTTCTTGATGTAAAATTTAAAATTTTTAACTTCCGTTACGCATATGGTCACCGTAACCGATCACCTTTCATATCTTTCTTTTGACAGTCTACCATGGCATGGTTTTTAGCTAACCAGTTCATTCCAAGGATGATGTCAAACTCAACCATATTGAGTTGAATTAATTCCACTTCAAAAGTTTGATTGCTGATACAAATTTTACAATTTCGATACAGTTTGTGTGTTTCAATTGTTTTGCTGGCAGGTGTTGCTACTCTTAACAGTTCACTAAGAATATCATGCTCAAGTTTAAGCTTTTTAGCAAATCTTCTAGACACAAATGAATCTGTGGCACCACAATCAAACAAAGCATATGCAGGCATTTTATTGAGTAAGATGGTACCTGCCACCACTTCATTGGTGTTATCAGCTTCCTCTTGGGTTATTGCATAAACCCGAGCATTAGTCTTGTTTTCATGTTGCTTGCTGGGCCCCGTCCCTTTGTCCTTGTTGTCAGGAAATCTTTAATCCTATGGCCCACTTTTCCGCATTTGAAACAAGCACCTGTCTTTCGATAACATTCTCCAACATGTTTCTGTCGACATGTATCACACCATTTTCCTTCGGTGTTGCCAGCACTTCCTTTGAAAGACCCACCTAAATAGTTTGGTTTCTTAAACTTGGGACCATTATGAGTGGACTGACTGCTCATCGGCCTTTTGTTCTTGTTTTCTTCCTCGCGTCGCTTGATATCAGTTTCTGCGCTCATTGCAGTGCCCATCAGATCCTCAAAATTGTTTGGATTGAATACTGCCAATGCCGACTGAATTCGACTGTTGAGTCCCTTTTTGAAACGATGCATTTTTAACGTCTCATCCGACATGATCGTTGGGACATAGGTTCCTAGATCGTTGAACCGGGAAGTGTATTCCATTACTGACATGTCCGGAGCCTGTTTGAAATTCTCGAACTCACTCAACTTCTGTAGTCGAAACTCAGCTGGATAATATTGTTTCAAAAATTCTCTCTTAAAAACTGCCATGTGATTTCTTCCACTTCTGCCAAGGATGGCGACACAATTTCCCACCATTTCCTAGCTCGGTCATCCAAAAACGATGTTACAACCTCAACTCTCAGTTCTTCAGGTATCTCCAGTAAATGAAGTTGTGTTTCGACGTTCTTGAGCCAGTTGTGGCTGACCTCTGGGTCTGGGTTCCCATCAAAAGTTGGAACTCGATTCCTTCTGAGAGATTCATAATGGTACTTAATCCCACGCGGTTGCGGTTCAGGTGGTGGTTGGATGGCGTTAGCCAATGGGTTTACGAATCCTTGCAACGTCGCAGCTACGATAGTGGCTATTGTCATCATATCCTCTTGACTGAGATTCACTCTTGGTGGTGGTGGTGGTGGGTTTTCATCTTGGTTGGCGCCACGAGGGTTACGGTTGTTTGGGGGTGGTCTACCTGTCATTTCCTACAAACAGGTATTTTATTAATTTGTTTGCCACAATATTTAATCAAAGAAATAATTTCATTAAATTGTAAAATTTTTCATACAACCAAATATTTTTCAAAATGATTAATCAAATATTTCTAGATACAATCGAAGCCTATTCTAGAACTTTCTCTCCCTACTCGTCTATTACTTCTCTGTCTCCTACTGCCTCGTTAATTTCTTCCTCCACAGGGTTCTCTTCCAGTTGTTCTATGAGTTCTTCCATATTGACCATCTCATTTTGTAGGTGATCAATGTAATTCTGCAGTTGTGTGTTGTGGTGATCGAGGTTTTTTACTTGATCCTGTAGTTCTTGTATTGTTGATTGGCTCACTTTTTCATCGATTTCTTGCTCTTCAATCCGTTCCTGAAGACGACGTTGGGTTTTGAGAAGACTATTTTCCCGAATTTCGAGCGTAAAAATCCTATCTTGCACTTTCTTCAACTCCTGATTGGTGATCTCGTGCTGACGCTCTGACTCTAGATGATAAGCCGCGTAACGTCTAACGTCTTTGCGTAGTTTCTTCTCTTCCACTCTGGCCTCACGAAGATCCTCCATCATGCACACGTTATTTCCGTCCAACTGATAGTTATCTCTCTCAAGTTTATCATTCTTTTCTTTCCGTGTTTTAATTTCTGACTACTTTTCCTGAAGTTGTTTCTGAAGTTCATTTATAATGCTTTGAAAGTCTATGTTGGTTTCCTATAAAAACATTTAAATAAGATACTCATCCATTCTTAAATATGCAATAAGATAATAGAAAGTTTAAAAATAGTTTGGTATACATATTATTTTCTTAGTCACAAGTTTACTACAATCCATATACTTTATTATAATGCTAATCTAATCAATCATCTCTCCGCCATCGCTGTCGCTGGCACTGTCGTCTGCGGCAACCTCCATCGGTGCTACCTCCTCTTCCTCCATGTTCTCTATTACCAAATGTAGGTAGTTATTCTTATCCTGAAGTCTGTCCATAGAGCTGTGGAGCTTCGAAATGTACCGATCCTGCCTGGCGTTGTACTCCTCCTGGCGCTGACGGGCCTGAGAAGCACGTCCACGCTCTATCTCTACTCTCTCCAATAAATCCCTGTTAAGTGCAACTAAGCGTGTGATGCGAACGGAATCGGTCGGTATCTGCAACAGCTGGCTCTCCGCCAAGTCCAGATGATGAGTCAATCGCTGCACATCAGTCTCAAGCATGTGTCTAATCTCACTAAGCTCTAGTTTCTCGAACTTTTCCTTTGCCAGTTGCGCCTTCAAAGTCGCAATCTCCCTAGTTTGATTATCTATGGTAAGCTGACGCATACGAAGAGCAGCCTGTGCGCGGGTACGAGGAGCAGCCATTTCCTAGGATAAAAATGGAAGTAAAGCATCAGAATCGTATAAAGGATAGAAAGACACAAATAGTAGAAACAAAGTTGTCGTGGAAAATTTTTCGATACTCAGAGTTTGTGGAATGATCGAAGGGATAGATCTTTGAAGTCTATTCGAAATTTAGGAAACAGATGAAAGTTAGACTTCAAGAACGGGTGAAAGTTGGACCCAAATTGGGATACACTAGGCTTTTGCCAAAATTTGACTTCGCCAAATTTTGTCTATCAAAATCCCAGCGGGATTATGAACCTAGCGGCTCTGATACCACTTAAATGTCACGCGCCCCGAGTCCGAAGCGTCGGTAACATCCGGCATTGTTTAACAATTACATTGAAAAACAATAAAGCCTCGTATCAAATCAAACCAGTCTTTTTCATAAATAGAGTATCGTCTTACAATGAAAAAAGAATAAACTTTTACATCAGAGTTGCAGAAGCTAAACAAAAGAAAAGGAGTACAATTCTCAATTTCCTGATCTCGAAATCTGATCACCATCCCCAGAACGCTTCTTGCTATTCCTCATCCAGTTGCTCCTCATTTTTATGTGAAATTTGTAAGGGGTGAGTGTTTTGGGAAACACTCAGCAAGTGGGGGTCGATCGATTCCAAAGATACATATAGAACTTATGTAGAACCCGTATATCAGTAGACGTATAAGCCATGCATAATTCTAGATTTTTAAATTTAATTGACTTCATTGCATGATTATTTTAAATGCATTTGTTTGAAGTTAATTATTTTATTATTTCAGTTCAGTAGTTTGATTTTTAGCATTTCAGTTATTTCAGTGAGGCCGGACCGGAGTTGGA
Source organism: Primulina tabacum (assembly GCF_025594145.1). Lineage (NCBI taxonomy): Eukaryota > Viridiplantae > Streptophyta > Magnoliopsida > Lamiales > Gesneriaceae > Primulina > Primulina tabacum. The sequence continues at coordinate 8,845,035 of NC_134564.1, forward strand.
GTTTTGAGATAGAATTTAAGATTCGAGAAATATTTCCAGAAGTTAATTTAGCTAGCAACCAAGTTCATTTAAGTTAGAAAGGGAGGTTTGAGGATTTAATTTAATTATTTGAGGTGATTAAGAAATGAACTCATTTAAGTTATTTAATTAAGGGGTTAGCTCACTAAAATTATTTAAAGGATTAGTAAGGCTTTCAAGGATTATTAGTTGACTAGATAATCAACATTTCCCTTTATTTTATCATGCATTTTTCGGCCACCCTTAGTGCTAGAAGATTCATTTTCCAACTCATCAACTTTGACCAATTCTTTGCATGTAATTAGTAGGATAATTTTAGGATTTTTGGGAGCACAATTTAATTAAATAAATGGACATATCCTAGTCTAGAACAAGAGAAATTTCGGCCACTACCTCCTAGAAGCATCCACCAACTCATTTGATATCAATTCAAAATTTAAAATTCAAAGGGGAGTGGACTTGGTCTTGATTTTTCCTTATATTGTGCACCCTTCTCCTCACCCCTCATAACCATTTTTCCCCCCTCTCCTTTTCGAAAATTCAGAGTGAATTCACACTCATTTTCAGTAGAAAAATCGTGAGGTACCTAGCCAAAAAGAAGAGAGAAAAATCGAGAGCAAGGTAAGGTAGAAAAGAGAAGCGCTCCACCTCCTCCGTGCCACGTCGTCGTTGTTTCGTTCGTTTTCTTTCGAAACGAAACTAGGCATGTCTAGATTTCTTTCAAACCTCAATCAAGTCATATTATCATTTATTTTTCAGTACATGATCATGTTTATTCAAGTAAAAATCGAGATCCATGTCAAAACATTTTGAAACCACACATGCAGAATTTTCGAATTCCTTGGCAAGCTTCACGGTTTCTTTTGGTTTGTGAGTTTCAGGTATTGGATCGACTCCAGGCTCCCAAGGCGGCTTGTATACATGTAGTAGGATGCATTAGGACCATGTTGGTCCATTCAAACCAGCCCCATGCTTGCTGGAAATTCAGAATGACAGCAACCTCCCCATAGGTGCAGAAATGTTGTTCGAAAAATTCAGTTTCTTGTCATGGAGGAAGGATCTGATCTTGGCTGCCCCAAGGGCCTATAGCCATGGTTGGATCACTTCCCTAGCAAGTCTAAGACGTGACTAAGTTGCCCTTTTGGTGGCTTGGTCCATGGTTCATCGGTTTTTAATAAAAACATCACAACAGCCCCTATACCCCTTCGGCTACTTCGGTTGGACAGCTTTTGGTTCGTTTCTTTTGGTTGCTTGGTATGGATCTTGGTTGGCCTATGGCCCTTAGCCACAGTTCATATCATGCTCCTAGATGTCTAGATCGTGCCATGGTCAATCAAATGGCCATTGGAATGACACGAGACATCGATCATAGCATAAACACTACACACGCATGCACGTTGCTCTCGGTTGGACCCTTCGATTGAGATTTGGTGTGATGCGGATTGTGGCTGGCCTAGGGCCCTTAGCCATGGTTCAAATCATTCCTTGGGATGTTGGTAAGAGTCTCTGGTCGGTGGTTCACTTCCCTAATGGCCGATAGCCTCGAAACCAACGCAGGTCTTGTAGTTGCGCAGCTGCTGGAAATTACAGCAAGTTGCTGTGTCGGTTCAGAGGCTCGTTCGAGTTCTTGGTTGGCTTTTAGCCCATGGCCTTGGACTGGACAGTGCCTCATTGAGTTAGGAAGGTCATGTTTTTGACCGTTTGTCATTTGGATCATTTTTGAGGTCGTACGAGAATTTACGGTGCAATGTGCCAAGTTGACTCTTGAAAGAGCGTTTCGTGTTTTGGCCTCCATTCCACCTAGATTTCGACCCTATCATTTTAGGAGCATTATTTTATGATTTTTCAGCGTATTTTAATCATGACTATACGTCGGTTCAGTGTCGGTTCAAGTTGGCTCGGAGTCATGATTAAATGCGAAGTCATTAGGCGTCATAGTCGCATCTTTTGAACGTAAATTGCGTAGTTGGTCAAGTTTAAGCTATTGCATATTTTTCATGGCACAGTTAGGTTGCAGCGAGCCTGGGAACGATCCAATCCAATCCAGTTGGTAAAATTACGGGACATTTTCATTATGCCAGTTAATTATTTTACGTGCATTAAATAGAAAATGATTATTTTTGAGATTTATGCGATATGGCTTGTGGTTCATTCACTATGTGGGAGTGTTATTTTATACGGTCGCCAGTGACCGATCAGTTCAGTATGGTACCACCCGGTCGCCAGTGACCGGCCAGCTCAGTTCAGTTTCAGCCTCCCCGGTAGCCAGTTACCGATCAGTTCAGCTTAGTGCAGTGGCCACAGGCGTAAAACATAATCTCAACAGAAAATTTTACCAGATATTTCAGTACAGGCTCCAAGGAGCAAATATTTTTACAGTAATTTCCAGTTCAGTTATGCACGTATTATAATTGCTCAGTACAGATTATTTTCAGTATGCCTCAGGACAGGATATGTTAACTCATGCATATTTTAAATTCAGATTTTTTACTCGTTACCTGCGATATATGCGTGCTGAGTCTTTAGGCTCACTAGACTTGATTGTTGTATGTACTGATGAGGCCAGGGCCGAGGGTGGGGACCAGTGAGCCAGCTTGGGTCGGCAGTAGTGGCACCCGAGGACCTCAGAGCAGCAGTTGTTATTTTTTTTCGCAAACAATTTTATCAGTCGTTGGATATTTTTAAATCGTTGTTGTTGGCAAAACTTTAATTTTCTTCCGCTGCAATATTTTGAAATATTGAACTTGATTCACCAGTGATTTTATGATTGAGGCCATTTAAGTTCTTTTAAAAAGAAAATTTTTAATTTTCCGCAAATTTTCAAGAAAGGAGTTTTAGGCCCTTCACAGTTGGTATCAGAGCGGAGGTTCTGTATAGGGTTTCACTACTACTGACCGCGAGGAGCTCACGAAGCCACGCCTTTGGTCTGTAAGTTTTTCAGTTCAGCAATTTGTTCAGCATTTTAGTTAAAGCATGAATTATTTTGTCAGCATGCTTCCAGATTTTCAGTATTTCAGAGTTCATTTAAAATAAATTATGGAATTATGCATGTTAGTTACGTATGGGTTATGTTGGAACAGTATGCCCCCTAGACGCATTTTAGAGCGCAACAGAGAGGAGGAGCCTCGCCGAGAAGACAGGGAGGAGCGTAGACCAGAGGGAGACCTACCACCTCCTCCACCGCCCTCACCGGACATGAGTGCCCAGATGTTAGCTGGGATGGCACAGTTCTTCGCACAGTTTGCGGGGGGCAATGCCGCAGCCGCAGCCAGGCCGACAGGGCCCGAGGCTGTGTATGAGCGATTCATGAAGATGCGCCCGAAGGAATTCTCTGGGGCATCTGACCCCATGGTTGCCGAGGGATGGATCAAATCCCTCGAGGTTATCTTCGATTTTATGGAGCTGGAGGACGCAGGCCGAGTCCGATGTGCCACCTACCTGTTCACTGGAGACGCCCGCTTATGGTGGGAAGGAGCTTCGGTAGCCCTGACATTGGCTACACTTTCTTGGACCCGCTTTACGGAGGTTTTCTACTCCAAGTATTTTGCTGAGGAGGTTCGCACCAGGCTGACCACCGAGTTCATGAGTCTGAGACAGGGGGATATGTCGGTTACGGAGTTTATCCGTAAGTTCGAGAGGGGCTGTCACTTTGTGCCCCTGATCGCGAATGATGACAGAGCCAAGCTGATGCACTTCCTGGTGGGTTTACGGCCGATCTTGCGCCGGGATGTTAGGGTATCTGACCCTGCTACTTATGAGGTTGCCGTCTCCAAGGCCTTAGCCGCAGAGCAGGATCTGCGGGATATCGAGAGGGATCGCCAGGGCAAGCGCCCAGTCCAGGCACCGCACCGCCCTCCTCCTCATCAGCATCAGCAGCAGAATAAGAGGCCTTTTCATGGACCGCCCAGGAACCGAGGCCAGCAGCAGCAGCAGCAGCAGCGGGGACGCCCAGCCCCGAGGACTCAGGAGCACCCAGTTTGTCCCAGGTGCTCACGTCGCCATCCTGGAGCATGTATGGCTGGCTCAGGAAAGTGTTTTAAGTGTGGCAGTCCAGACCATATATTGCTGTAGTGCCCTCAGAGGAATCTGCCTACCCAAGGCAGAGTTTTTGCTCTCCATGCCGCGGAAACCAACCCGGAGACTATGTTGTTGACAGGTACCTTTAAACTTTAAGTTATTATTTGAATTTCCGCGTTTTGGGAATCGGGATTTAGATTTTGAACTTAGAACTGTTATAGGATTGCATGCTCTACTCAGATTTATTTCGGGGAAATTAAGCTAGAGGAACCTTGACCTTTGCATGTCTATAAGTTTAGATCTTGTAGTGGGATTCAACTTAGAGTTCCGATCTTTCAGGGAGAATTTTTATATCTGGTTCCGCTACCAAGGCCTTGATAGATTCAGGGGCCACTCACTCGTTTATTTCGGAGATCTTTGCGAACTTTATCAAGATCCAGACCATTGGGCTAGATACAGCCTTTTCAGTAGTGTTGCCGTCAGGCGAGGAGATGGCAGCTACCAATGTTATCCGAGATATAGACCTTGAGCTGCACGGTAATCTTGTTTATGCGGATCTGATTGTGCTACCGATGCCGGAATTTGACATCATCCTAGGGATGGACTGGCTATTGAGGAACTGAGTGTTGATAGACTTCCAGCGGAGATCCGTTCTTGTCCGACCGCCTGGAATGGAGCAGTTCTTATTTGAGCCGGATAGGTACTTTTCTTTACCGCGCATTATTCCTTATGTTCAGGCTAGGAAGCTCATGCATAGAGGGTGTCGGGCATTTCTAGCAACCTTTTTATCTGTCCCCGAGGAACCCAGACAGTCAGCTTCAGATGTTCCGATTGTCAGAGATTTCTTAGACGTTTTTCCCGAAGACGTCTCTGGTATGCCACCCGAGAGAGAGGTGGAGTTTTCCATTGAGCTTATGCCAGGTACGGCTCCGATATCCAAAGCGCCGTACCGAATAGCACCGACAGAGATGGCAGAGCTTAAGAAGCAGATCCAGGAACTTCTCGACAAGGAGTTCATTCGCCCGAGCTTTTCTCCATGGGACGCGCCAGTCTTATTCGTGAAAAAGAAGGATGGCACGATGAGGCTTTGCATTGACTACCGGGAGTTGAACAGGGTTACAGTGAAGAATAAATACCCACTGCCGAGGATTGAGGATCTGTTTGACAAGTTGCAGGGAGCTTCGATTTTCTCCAAGATAGATCTGCGTTCTGGTTATCACCAGTTGAGGGTGAGAGGTGCTGATGTTTCGAAGACAGCTTTCAGGACTCGTTATGGTCACTACGAGTTCCTTGTGATGCCGTTCGGTCTGACGAATGCGCCAGCGATCTTCATGGATCTCATGAATCGCGTATTTCAGCCGTACCTCGACCAGTTTGTGATAGTGTTCATAGATGACATTCTTGTCTACTCCAAGAATCGGGAGGAGCACAGCAGGCATCTGACCACAGTGTTGCAGATATTGCAGAAGCACAAATTATTCGCAAAGTTCAGTAAGTGCGAATTCTGGTTAGAGAAGGTGGCGTTCTTGGGCCACATTGTTTCTAGCAGTGGTATTGAGGTAGACCCCGCAAAAGTTGTAGCAGTCAGAGATTGGGTTGTGCCTCAGAATGCATCCGAGATCCGCAGTTTCCTTGGGCTAGCAGGATATTACAGAAAATTCATCCAAGGATTTTCCTCTATCGCCGTTCCACTCACAGCACTGACAAAGAAAAATGTGAAGTTTGTGTGGAGCGAGGAGTGTCAGAAGAGCTTCGATACTTTGAAGCAAGCTCTTATTTCAGCACCAGTTTTGGCCATGCCATCAGGGCCCGGCGAGTTTGTCCTTTATACCGATGCTTCGAAGCTTGGTTTAGGTGCAGTTTTGATGCAGCATGGGAGAGTGATAGCGTATGCTTCTCGACAGCTGAAAATCCATGAGAAGAATTACCCTACCCATGATCTGGAGTTAGCGGCCGTAGTTTTTGCTTTGAAGATTTGGAGGCACTATCTGTATGGAGAGAAGTGCCAGATCTTTACCGACCATAAGAGCCTCAAGTATTTCTTTACGCAGAAGGAGCTGAACATGCGTCAGAGGCGTTGGTTGGAGCTTGTGAAAGACTACGATTGTGACATTAGCTACCACCCGGGTAAAGCTAATGTAGTTGCGGATGCTTTGAGCAGGAAAGTCGCAGTGATGGCTCATTTGACGATGCAGAAACCTCTTCAGATTGAGATGCAGAGGTTTGATCTTGAGACTTATCCTCGAGGTAGAGTTCCTCGTTTATCTACCTTGACTATCCAGTCCTCTCTTATTGACCGTATTCGCAGCGGTCAGGCAGCAGATGAGCAGTTGGCACAGTGGAAGAAGAGAGATGAAGCCAAGGGCAGTGTTTTGTATACAGTCAGCGACGGTATTGTGAGATACCGAGATAGGATATGGGTTCCTAGCAGTGATTCTATCCGAGCAGACATCTTATCAGAGGCCCATACGTCCCCGTACTCCATTCACCCTGGGAGTACGAAGATGTACAAAGATCTGCAGCTATTGTATTGGTGGCCAGGAATGAAGAAGGACATCAGGCGTTTTGTATCCGAGTGCCTGACTTGCCAGTTAGTGAAGGCCGAGCATCAGAGACCAGCAGGTTTGCTCAAGCCTCTTCCTATTCCCGAGTGGAAGTGGGAGAACATTACCATGGACTTTGTGACCGGATTGCCGAGGTCAGCCAGAGGATCGAATGCTATCTGGGTGATTGTAGATCGTCTTACCAAATCAGCGCACTTCTTGCCTATTAAGACGACTTTCACCATGGTTCAGTATGCAGAGCTGTATATCCGAGAGATAGTCCGACTCCATGGTATTCCAGTTTCTATCGTATCCGACAGAGATCCCAGATTCACTTCCTCGTTTTGGAAGAGTTTGCATTCGACTATGGGTACGAAGTTGCTGTTTAGCACAGCTTTCCATCCGCAGACAGATGGACAGTCGGAGCGAGTTATTCAGATCTTAGAGGATCTTCTCCGTGCTTGCGTCATTGATTTCTCTGGGAGTTGGGAGTCGAACTTACCATTGGTAGAGTTCACCTATAACAACAGTTTCCAGTCGTCTATAGTTATGGCTCCGTATGAGGCGCTGTATGGCCGCAAGTGTAGATCTCCTGTTCATTGGGATGAAGTAGGAGAGAGAGCAGAGTTGGGTCCAGAGATTGTTCAGCAGGCAGCAGATGTAGTAGTCAAGATCCGTGATAGAATGAGGACTGCTCAGAGCCGACAGAAGAGTTATGTCGATCAGCGGAGGAGAGAGTTAGAGTTTGCAGTGGGCGATCATGTCTTCGTGAAAGTAGCACCTATGAAGGGTGTCATGAGATTTGGCAAGAAAGGGAAGCTCAGTCCGAGATTCATTGGACCGTTTGAGATCCTCGACAGAGTTGGGACGCTAGCGTATCGTGTGGCTCTTCCGCCGAATCTGGCCGGAGTACACAATGTCTTTCATGTCTCTATGCTGAGGAAGTATATGGCAAATCCTTCGCATGTGCTGAATTTCGAGCCGTTGCAGCTTACTCCGAACTTATCTTATGAGGAGAGACCCGTGCAGATCCTAGACAGACAGGAGAAGAAACTTCGGAACAAGCTTGTTAAGCGAGTCAAAGTCAAATGGCTCAACCATTCAGAGGAGGAAGCTACGTGGGAGTCTGAGTCGGAGATGAGGAGTCGATACCCTGAGTTATTCGGTGAGTTCTAATTTCGAGGACGAAATTTATTTAAGGGGGGAAGGATTGTAGAACCCGTATATCAGTAGACGTATAAGCCATGCATAATTCTAGATTTTTAAATTTAATTGACTTCATTGCATGATTATTTTAAATGCATTTGTTTGAAGTTAATTATTTTATTATTTCAGTTCAGTAGTTTGATTTTTTAGCATTTCAGTTATTTCAGTGAGGCCGGACCGGAGTTGGAGTTTTGAGATAGAATTTAAGATTCGAGAAATATTTCCAGAAGTTAATTTAGCTAGCAACCAAGTTCATTTAAGTTAGAAAGGGAGGTTTGAGGATTTAATTTAATTATTTGAGGTGATTAAGAAATGAACTCATTTAAGTTATTTAATTAAGGGGTTAGCTCACTAAAATTATTTAAAGGATTAGTAAGGCTTTCAAGGATTATTAGTTGACTAGATAATCAACATTTCCCTTTATTTTATCATGCATTTTTCGGCCACCCTTAGTGCTAGAAGATTCATTTTCCAACTCATCAACTTTGACCAATTCTTTGCATGTAATTAGTAGGATAATTTTAGGATTTTTGGGAGCACAATTTAATTAAATAAATGGACATATCCTAGTCTAGAACAAGAGAAATTTCGGCCACTACCTCCTAGAAGCATCCACCAACTCATTTGATATCAATTCAAAATTTAAAATTCAAAGGGGAGTGGACTTGGTCTTGATTCTTCCTTATATTGTGCACCCTTCTCCTCACCCCTCATAACCATTTTTCCCCCCTCTCCTTTTAAAAAATTCAGAGTGAATTCACACTCATTTTCAGTAGAAAAATCATGAGGTACCTAGCCAAAAAGAAGAGAGAAAAATCGAGAGCAAGGTAAGGTAGAAAAGAGAAGCGCTCCACCTCCTCCGTGCCGCGTCGTCGTTGTTTCGTTCGTTTTCTTTCGAAACGAAACTAGGCATGTCTAGATTTCTTTCAAACCTCAATCAAGTCATATTATCATTTATTTTTCAGTACATGATCATGTTTATTCAAGTAAAAATCGAGATCCATGTCAAAACATTTTGAAACCACACATGCAGAATTTTCGAATTCCTTGGCAAGCTTCACGGTTTCTTTTGGTTTGTGAGTTTCAGGTATTGGATCGACTCCAGGCTCCCAAGGCGGCTTGTATACATGTAGTAGGATTCATTAGGACCATGTTGGTCCATTCAAACCAGCCCCATGCTTGCTGGAAATTCAGAATGACAGCAACCTCCCCATAGGTGCAGAAATGTTGTTCGAAAAATTCAGTTTCTTGTTATGGAGGGAGGATCTGATCTTGGCTGCCCCAAGGGCCTATAGCCATGGTTGGATCACTTCCCTAGCAAGTCTAACACGTGACTAAGTTGCCCTTTTGGTGGCTTGGTCCATGGTTCATCGGTTTTTAATAAAAACATCACAACAGCCCCTATACCCCTTCGGCTACTTCGGTTGGACAGCTTTTGGTTTGTTTCTTTTGGTTGCTTGGTATGGATCTTGGTTGGCCTATGGCCCTTAGCCACGGTTCATATCATGCTCCTAGATGTCAAGATCGTGCCATGGTCAATCAAATGGCCATTGGAATGACACGAGACATCGATCATAGCATAAACACTACACACGCATGCACGTTGCTCTCGGTTGGACCCTTCGGTTGAGATTTGGTGTGATGCGGATTGTGGCTGGCCTAGGGCCCTTAGCCATGGTTCAAATCATTCCTTGGGATGTTGGTAAGAGTCTCTGGTCGGTGGTTCACTTCCCTAATGGCCGATAGCCTCGAAACCAACGCAAGTCTTGTAGTTGCGCAGCTGCTGGAAATTACAGCAAGTTGCTGTGTCGGTTCAGAGGCTCGTTCGAGTTCTTGGTTGGCTTTTAGCCCATGGCCTTGGACTGGACAGTGCCTCATTGAGTTAGGAAGGTCATTTTTTTGACCGTTTGTCATTTGGATCATTTTTGAGATCGTACGAGAATTTACGGTGCAATGTGCCAAGTTGACTCTCGAAAGAGCGTTTCGTGTTTTGGCCTCCATTCCACCTAGATTTTGACCCTATCATTTTAGGAGCATTATTTTATGATTTTTCAGCGTATTTTAATCATGACTATACGTCGGTTCAGTGTCGGTTCAAGTTGGCTCGGAGTCATGATTAAATGCGAAGTCATTAGGCGTCATAGTCGCATCTTTTGAACGTAAATTGCGTAGTTGGTCAAGTTTAAGCTATTGCATATTTTTCATGGCACAGTTAGGTTGCAGCGAGCCTGGGAACGATCCAATCCAATCCAGTTGGTAAAATTACGGGACATTTTCATTATGCCAGTTAATTATTTTACGTGCATTAAATAGAAAATGATTATTTTTGAGATTTATGCGATATGGCTTGTGGTTCATTCACTATGTGGGAGTGTTATTTTATACGGTCGCCAGTGACCTATCAGTTCAGTATGGTACCACCCGGTCGCCAGTGACCGGCCAGCTCAGTTCAGTTTCAGCCTCCCCGGTAGCCAGTTACCGATCAGTTCAGCTTAGTGCAGTGGCCACAGGCGTAAAACATAATCTCAACAGAAAATTTTACCAGATATTTCAGTACAGGCTCCAAGGAGCAAATATTTTTACAGTAATTTCCAGTTCAGTTATGCACGTATTATAATTGCTCAGTACAGATTATTTTCAGTATGCCTCAGGACAGGATATGTTAACTCATGCATATTTTAAATTCAGATTTTTTACTCGTTACCTGCGATATATGCGTGCTGAGTCTTTAGGCTCACTAGACTTGATTGTTGTACGTACTGATGAGGCCAGGGCCGAGGGTGGGGACCAGTGAGCCAGCTTGGGTCGGCAGTAGTGGCACCCGAGGACCTCAGAGCAGCAGTTGTTATTTTTTTTCGCAAACAATTTTATCAGTCGTTGGATATTTTTAAATCGTTGTTGTTGGCAAAACTTTAATTTTCTTCCGCTGCAATATTTTGAAATATTGAACTTCATTCACCAGTGATTTTATGATTGAGGCCATTTAAGTTCTTTTAAAAAGAAAATATTTAATTTTCCGCAAATTTTCAAGAAAGGAGTTTTAGGCCCTTCACAACTTAGTTTTCTTAAAACGTTCTTTTAACAGATTTTCAAAACTTAATATTCTTAACTTATCAGGACAGAGACAAATCGAATAACTGACAGAATTCATCAGATGATTCAGAACAATTCAGAAACAGATTAACTCAATTCCGAACGGAACATATCAGAACAGACAGAACACTGTTACTCATCTCATTTCCATGGTCAAATTGTCCCCAATATGTTAGTCCTCTAAGGGGTGAGGCCAGAACATGGTTTTATACCCACCAATGGGGGCCAGAACAGAACATGGTTTTATACCCACCAATGGGGGCCAGAACAGAACATGGTTTAATCCCCACTAATGGGGGCCAGACATAATTACAATTCTCGTCCCATTTCAAATCAATTCGTAACAATGCAAACAGAATTCAGAAGTAACAGACAGAACTTTTCAGATATTCAGATTTCAGAGTTTTCATACTGACACAGCAGAATCAAGAAATTCGAAGCACAGACGAGAACACATAATCGATCGAAATTTTAAAATAAAACATGCTGATTTTTCGAAAATAAGGACACACCAACATGTATGTCATGCTATTGATATCAAGGTTTAAAAATACAAACGAAGTACATAACTAAATCCCACTTACCGTAATTTTGAAGGTAGGTTCGAAATTGCAAATTTTTGGCCCGAACTTGTCTCTCGAAAATTTAACAGCACTTCGACGGAACTTTTACAGATGACGTCTTTATTTCAGCAGCACTTCGACACCGGTCTTTAGCACTTGAACCGCACGAGCAGCACTTCCTTCTTGTTGAATTGGCTGAGAGGTTTTATGGTCGGGGAGAGGGAGCCGAATTTTAAGGCTTTTTGAGTGTGTTTTTCTATCAACCTTAATGTCCTATTTATAGGTGATTTTTGGTCCTTTCATTCTCCTCATGGCCGATTTCTTGGTCCTCAAGATTGGAGTAATGGTGCTCATAATGTAGGTACAAAGTTTCATGCATGAAAATCCAAAATCCCATGCATTCTTCAAGTTCTAGATTAGTCATGAATGTGGCTCAAAATCTCATGCAATCCTTAAATGTCATTTTGATTTTCTAAAGGGTCATTTCCTGCATCATCAATATGTCCTAGCTCTTAGCTCCTCATGCAGCTCCTTCATGGGTTAATGCGAAGGTCATTTCTTGCACATTTAATTTGTCCAAACTCTTGGCTCAACTTATAGCTCCCTTTTTGGTCTTGTTAGGACAAGCTTGGTTGAGCTGCTTTGAGCTGAAAGATCGAGTCCTTGAGCTGGGGTTTTACTCCTCTCGTGACAATACTTCGATGGATGTGGTTACTTGCATCTCGGCTTCCGATTGAGCTCATTCCCGAGCTTTCAAGTTACTTCCACGAGTTACTAGCTGAAAATCTAAGTTCATATTTTAGTTTTATAATTAGAATGAAAGTATTTTGATCTTAGATTAAGCTAAGTTTTAAGCTTGTATATTTCTTACCTTATTTACTTGGGATCGTAAAATCTCGGGTTCTCACACTGGTGACTTTGTCGTTTATTGCGACGCTTCTCACAGAGGGTTGGGTTGTATTCTGATGCAACGAGGACATGTTATCGCTTATGCCTCGAGACAAATGAAGCCACATGAATCTTGCTACCCAATTCATGATCTTGAATTGACAGCCATTGTATTTGCTTTGAAGAAATGGCGACATTACCTATACGGTTAGAAGTTTAAAATTTATTCTGATCATAAAAGTTTGAAATATCTGTTTTCACAGTCAGAACTGAATATGAGGCAGCGAAGATGGCTTGATTTACTGAAAGATTTTGATTGTGAAATCAATTACTATCCGGGTAAATCTAATGCAGCAGCTGATGCACTAAGTCAAAAGGTATGTTCTTTATCCTTATCGACGATTGGTGTTTCGAATTTGATTGAAGATTGCTGTTTGTCTGGATTAGTATTTGAGACATATTGTAAACCGTTGAGATTATATGTTGTTCAAGTCGAATCAGAGCTGATTTTGAGAATTAAAGCGGCTCAGAAAGTTGATCAGAATATTCAGGACTCGATTTCGATGGTCAGAGCAGGGCATCGATCTGAGTATCAAGTACGTGACAGTGTACTGTATGTGAATAATTGTCTTGTTGTTCTAGATGTTTCAAAGTTGAAACGATATTGTCAGAAGCGCATAGCAGTCGATTCAGTATTCATCCTGGTGGCAGAAAAATGTATAATGATTTGAAAAGACAGTTTTGGTGGAAACAGATGAAAGCTGATATTGCTAAATTTGTATCAAAATGTCTGAATTGCCAGCCGGTGAAAGACGAAAGAAAGAAACCAGGAGGTCTATTGCATAGCTTGTCCATTCCTGAATGGAAATGGGATCACATTTCCATGAACTTTGTAACGAAGCTACCGAGATCCTCCCGAGGTTGCGATGCGATTTGGGTTGTTATTGACAGATTGACCAAATCAGCATATTTTATTCCGCACAAGATGACGTACAGACATGACCAAATGGCAAAGATCTATGTCAGAGAGGTGGTCAGATTGCACGGAGTGCCGATGTCGATTGTATCAGACCGTGATCCTCGGTTAACTTCGCACTTCTGGCAGAGTTTACAGCAGGCTCTAGGTACGAAGTTACATCTGAGTACCACATATCATCCATAGACCGACGGACAGTCAGAGCGGACTATCCAGACACCGGAGGATATGCTTAGAGCTGTAGTGCTTGATTTTAGCACTAATTGGCAGGATTTATTGCCACTTTGTGAGTTTTCGTAAAAAAAAAGCTATCAGACGAGTATTGAGATGGCACCATTTTAAGCGTTGTACGGTAAGAAATGCAGATCCCCTCTGTATTGGGATTATATCTCTGAGGTACCTGAGATTGGACCTGATATGATCAGAGATATGACAGAAAAAGTGAAGCTGATTCAGAAGAGGATGAAGGCAGCTCAAGACAGACAGGCCAAATATGCCAATGTTCGACGTAGACCGTTGGTATTTGAGGCAGGAGACAGAGTATTCTTGAAGATTTCACCTTTCAAAGGAGTTGTCAGATTTGGCAAGAAAGGGAAGTTGTCTCCACGTTATATTGGGCCGTACGAGATTCTCGAGAAGATAGGAGATCGTGCCTATCGACTCGCTTTACTGCCTTATTTATCTGGAATACATGAAGTCTTTCATGTATCGTTATTGCGGAAATATCTTCCTGATGCTTCACATGTTATTCAGCCAGATGAGGCCGAATTGGACGAGACACTGAGTTACTTCGAGAAACCGATTCAGATTCTCGATCGTAAAGAAAAGCAGCTCAGAACGAAGACTATTCCGCATATGAAAGTTCAGTGGAGTCGTCATGGCATTGAAGAAGCTACGTGGGAAACTGAATCAAACATGAGAGAGAGATTTCCCGAGTTATTTCATTGATGTGAGTATTCTTATTTAGCTTCTGTTATACCTTCTTATTGATATGACTTGATTGCCTGTGATTTCGGGGACGAAATCGTATCTTAGGAGGGGAGAAATGTTGTAAGGCTCGAGATTTATTAGTCTTCATTGATGTGATATTCGGAAGATATGAGTATGCATGCCATGTAATGAGAGGCACTAAATGAGATTATGAAGTGTTGTATGAGATATAGACCGCACCCGCGCCTAAAGAAGGACTGCACCCGTGGTGCATGGACAAAAAGTTGAATAGAATTACAATAGCAACACCGCACCCGCAGTTCCAGAGGCAGCGCACCCGCGGTGCTGCTACAGTGATATTGTATTTATATGAATTAGATTGTACCTTGTTCAGATATGGATCAGATTATATACTGAATTGAGTATTGATCAGAACAGGTTTTGAATCGAATTATATACTGATATTGTATTTATGCAATTGTCATTGCCAGACTGGTTATGGATAGATTGGAATACAAGACTTCGTATTCGTCAGATCGGAAAGACAAAGGTATAATTCATGTGAATTCGGGAGATACGACTCGAATCAGACTTGGTTGGAGTTTCCCTAAATCACATACTAGATTTATTATTTATATTTGATTATGATTATGTCTTGTTTATAGATTTATATTCAAGCATTGAGATAGGAGAGTCATTGGCAGACTTGCTAAACTAGACGTTCGGTGGTATCGACGCTTCGGATCAGATTCAATCCGATTGTAGACATTCGATACAGACGGGACCGAAGTCTAGGAATAAGACGTACAGTTACCCCGATTGGGAGGGTAGGTGACAGACAGTGACGTCTTATTCACACCGGGATCCCTAGAGTTAGAGTTGAGTCGAGTCAAGACATGAATTGAATTGAGTTGCATGCTTATTTTGATTTAGTTTCATAGACTATGAAACCTATTGTTATGAATTTTATGCATGATAATATGCTTTAGGATTTATATTGTGTATATGCATGTATACATGTTTTATACTGGGATTTATTCTCACCGGAGTATCCGGCTTTTGTCTTGTTTTGTATGTGTGCATGACAACAGGTGGGACAGGATCGGGGTCAAGAAGATGATGAGAGAAGATGAGTTAGAGTGGTGATTCCGGACTTATTGTAGACTTGGTTTAATACTTGAAATTTAGTAGTTGAACCTTAGACTAGTTTGAATAATTGTTGTACATTATTGTACTTTTATACTAAGATGTATATTAGTTAAATTCCATTACGTCCCGCACTTACATTTTAAAAAAGAAAAATTTTTAGACCCTGTTTATCTTAATTGATAATTAAATCCCAAAGATGATTAAGAAGATGATTAGCGTCCGGGTCCCCACAACAGGTGGTATCAGAGCGATAGATCCTTTAAACTGAGATAGAAGAGAATGAGCGGGGTAGAGTGAGTTTTCTTTCCTTGCATGTGATTGCTAGCATGAGATTTATTTTAATGTTGACTTACATTGTGTGTGCTAGCATGACATTATGCTTTACTGCTTTAAAATACATGTTATCTAATTATCTGATTTGAATTGGTAATATGTATTATTGAGTATGAATCAGATTTGATTCTTGATCAGCAGTAAGATGATCAGAGAAAGATTGGAACAGATTTGTAGTATTTGAGTACTAATGTTTTGATAAGCAGATATACCTCCACGGAGAATTCCAGAAAGGGATAGTACTTCGACTGAACAGATAGATGTATTAGAAACTAAGATGGAAATACAGTTGGAAGAATTTCAGTTATTTCAGCCGCCGATTCTGAGTGGTGTCGAGATGTCTGAAGATTGTGAGAACTGGTTTGATGACATAGAAATACTGTTTGATTTACTTGATTATTCAGATGAGCAGAGAATTAAACTGATATTCCACAAGTTACGAGAGACTGCCAGAAGTTGGTGGATTACAAGTAAAAGAATGCTAGAACAGAGAGGTACAATGATTTCGTGGGAAGTATTCAGAACTGAATTTTATCGAAGATTTTTTTCAGTTTCGTACCGGGAGGACAAGAAAGGAGAGTTTGAGAATTTGAGACAAGGTCAACTGAATATTGAAGGATATGTTGCTAAATTCTCTACTCTATTGCATTTTGCTCCTCATGTAATTGGGAATGATGAAGCTGTAGCGGATCAGTTCATCAGAGGATTGAACTCGGAGATAGTTGCATTGATGAATATGCAGCGACCTTACCATTTTGTTGATGCCTTGAGTAGAGCGAAGAGAGCGGAGGCGAGTCTGATTAGACAACTAAAAAGGGTGTGTGCGATGCAACCCCAGATACATCAATCCCCTCTCCGATTTGATCGCGGCAGTATGAGTGGAAAGCAAGATTTGCTGAAAGCTCGAAAGAAGCCATTCAAGAAGTTAGGGAGCGGACTGAGTGGTTCGTCTAGCTCCAGTGGTTCCAGCCCGAGTTGTACTGGAGTATATTGCAGAACTTGCGGAGGGAGACATTCCACAGAGCAATGCCAGGGAGTGACTGGTAGTTGCCATATTTGTAGACAGCCGGGACACCTTGCTAGAGTTTGTCCTCTGAGAAGTTCCCGAAGATTTTAGGAAGCAGAAGACCTAGGAACAGACACAGGACACACCTGATGATATAGTGGCAGGTACTGTTTTTTTTTATGATTATATTGCATAGGTATTGATATATACTAATGCATTCCCTACGATTATCTTTGACTGAGTTGCATTGAGATATGCTGTATATGTTGAGTCTGATTGTACTATATTATTGATTCCCTTACTTGTTGGGAAAGAAAGATTGATATCAGAGATTTCTGTGAAATATTTGAAAGGGGATCGGTTACGGTGACCGGAAGCGCAACGGAAGTTTAAAAAAAATCGAAATTTTGCATGGAATTTTCGGCCACCTCATGAAATTGTGTAGCAAATACAATAAAACACAAAAATGACATTCATAGTGTGTTTAGAATTTTACCTATCAATCACAAGGATTGATGTATGGCTCCAACTAAGGTGTAAACACCTTAACTCTTCAATGATAGAAACTATCTTCAAGCTTCCTTTGAGCACTCCTTGCTCAACTATTAAGCCCACCACCAACTAGGTAGATCCCCTCTTAATTTGCACTAGAAAACTAAGAGGATTTTTCAATGAGAATTATTTTCTTTCCTCAACACTTGAAGAAGAAAAATGGTGAAATTTTTTTGAGAGAATTCACTTGCTAGTTTCGGCCAAGGAGGGAGAGTAATGGGGGGAAGGGAGACTTGTCTTGGATTTGCAAAAAGCTAAAAGCAAAAACATCTTTTTGCATGCCATACCTTGATAACCCAAAAAGGTAGTCTCCAACCCTTCACCTCCCATGCATGCATATATATTATATGGTTTTTAACAAATTAAAAACCCATGGACTTAATTTAATTATCTCAAACATTTTGAGACAAATTAAACATTACTTGAATTTACTCAAGTCCACTAGTTAAATAATTTATTTAAATTGAGCTCTACAAGACTCAATATAATTTAATTAATTCAACACTTGAATTAATTTAATTATTTGGCCTCTACTAGGTCCACTAGTGTTTAATTAATTCAACACTTGAATTAATTTAATTTAGTCCATAATAATGTTTATGAAAATCACAATTTTCAAATACATTATTCACTTGGGCCAACTTTTAATTTAGGAACACTTCCATAAATTAAAATTTACATTTCTCTCATAGAAGTCATACTTCTATTTTTCTTTACGCTTATAAACTCATTTATAAGCCGTTCAACACATTGAACTAATTTATCCTTTATAGAAGTCATACTTCTAATTTTCCTCACGCTTATAAACTCCTTTATAAGCCGTTCAACACATTGAACTATTTCTCTTCTCAACGGGATCTAAAAGCTAGTACTTGTGTGGCCCTCAATGGTTCATTGATACAACTAGCCGTGAGTTCACATCTCCATGTGATTCGTACTAAACATGTCCTTATATGAGCATACCCCAATTGCTCCATTCTTACTTATCAACTCCTTGATAACAAGAATGTCAGAACTCAAGTCAGATAGTACCCAACCAACCATGTTAAACGCCTGGCAGCATCGCTTACATGATTCCCTAGGTATCAAATGATAGTGCCTGCAAGAACCATTCAATTATGGTTAGCGTACAGTACGGTCCCTTCAACTCATATATCACGACCGATTCAACAACCATTGGTTTATCGAGAGTTGTCAATGAATCGATACTATGTGTCATGTCTTAGTTGCATCGATGGTGTAATCTATGAAACCCCTTTCATAATTACCACCATACTCTAATCAGAGATTTCAACCTACATACACATGATAACACATAGGATATCCATACCCGAAGGTATGCGGTGAATCCCCGACTACAATGCATCGACTCCTATATGTTTTGACAGAACACCCAACCTTGCCACCTGATGACCCCATGAGAGTCGGTAAACAAGTCAAAGTGTAATTCTAGCACATAGAGTCTCAATGTTGTCCCGGGTCATAAGGACTAATGGTGTACAACCATAAACCAGGACTTTTTCACTCGATAAATGAGAACCACTTGGAAAGTCCTTTATGGAGGGTTGTTCAGTGCACTCTACCAGAAGCACCTATCTGCATGATCGGACATCACAATGTCCCCTACCAATGAAACATGGTCCTCACATCGCAAATACTAGTCTCGAACTCTAGCGGCCTATATCCTTCTTAGCGGCGGCTGAATCGACTAGGAACTGTTTAGAATATACAGTATTCCAAATATGAGTTTCATGATACTCATCATATGAGCATCTCATATTCTTTCTACTATATGTATATTCAAGGGCTTTATCTATGCAACTAGCATGGGTATTCAGATAAAGATTTTTCAAAACAATAATTTCAAATATTATTAAAATAAAGATTGCTTATACATAGAGTTTCATTGTGAACACTCGACCAACACTTGGCTCGACGGGCACCTATTCTAACAATATTGTATACTAAAGTAAGATGAGAATGAGGTCGAGTTAGATTATGATGTACTTGTATTTCTGATTTGACCGCATTATTAATATTAATATGCTGAACAAGTATAGAACTATTGTAGATTCCTGCCAGAAAATTATAAGATTCAGACCAGATAGGAATGATGAGTAGAAATTCCTCGGTAAGGATTCTAGATCTAGAATTCCTTGGATATCTGTATTGTCTATGACTCGATTATTACAGAAAGGAGCAGATGGCATCCTTATGTATTCAGTAGACATACTGAAATCGAGCCTAGCATTGGCAGATTTGCCAGTGATGTGCGAGTTGGCTGATGTTTGCCAGATAAGATTCCAGAATTGTTTTGTATTAGGAAGATAGATTTCAGAATTGAATTGATACCAGGTACTGGTTGTGTTTTAGAATTCAGTACAGAATGATATTGAATGTGCAGAATGTCACTGAATGAAGTGAAAGAATTGAAAGATCAGTAGAAGAGTACGGGCCAGGAGTTACATTTAATTAAGTGTTTCTCGGTGGCATATTTCAGTATGTTCAGAGATATTCTGATGATTTCATGCTCGTTGTATCTATGACATTTTGATATATTTGTAGCATCTGATTGATTGAATCGAATATCTGAAGATTGTATTGAATACTCTGAGAACTGTGATTATTATATACATAAATTATTTAGATAAGAATCTTGCTTAAAAACATATTGTAGTCAGAATAAGCGATATCTGAAGTCAATATACCGATTGATTTTGACACAGTTGAGATTGTGATCAGTGACTGAGAACGATACCGATATCAGAAAGATCAGAAATTTCAGAATGTCAAAAATTTATTTTGGTTTTAGTTGGCAGATTATCTTATACGATTGTTGTTTTGTATCTGTTGAGTATTGTTATTGTTCCAACACAATATTTGAGACAGCTTATATTGTTTGAGAGCATATTATATTTGTAGATGATATATAGCAGTTGATCAGAACGACATGAAGACGTGATTGATTAGTCAGAATTGACAATATTGCCAGGAATTGCCGTTTTATGAGTTTATTAAACTCACTAGATCAGTATAGATTATTGATATTATGAATCTGATTTGATAGTACTGTTATTCTGAGTCAGTGTTTGATATAGATTATTCAAACCGAATCAGAGCTGAACTCGAGAATTTCGGCAGTTCAGAGATTTAATCAGAATGTTCAGAACTTAAATTCGATAATCAGAGCAGAACATCGATCAGAATGGCAGATATGTGATTTTGTTACTGTATGAGAATGATTATCGTGTGATATCAAATGTTTCAGAATTGCACGACAGAATTTGATATCGATAGTCAGAACCGAATACCAGGTAGGTATATTTTTTTAATTTATATTATTAACTGATCTGTTTGTACCAAATGGTTCGAATCTGAAATGACAGGTAATGTCCGAAACGCACCGTAGTGGATTCAGTTTTCATTTTGGTGACTGAGAATGTATGATATTCGAACAGATAGTTCTGACCTAGACAGATTAAACTAGTTGTGACAGAATTTGTACTGAAATGTCTGAATCGCCAATAAATGAAGGTAGAAAGATAGAAATCAGAAGAGTAATTACAGAATTGGTATGTTTCTGATTAGACATGGGGAGTATAATTCGATGAATTTCGTAATGAGATTACTGCAATACTTTCCAAATTGTA
Organism: Primulina tabacum; assembly: GCF_025594145.1. NCBI lineage: Eukaryota > Viridiplantae > Streptophyta > Magnoliopsida > Lamiales > Gesneriaceae > Primulina > Primulina tabacum. Next base: position 8,865,959 of record NC_134564.1, read on the forward strand.
AATATGATATGATTGTGATTGCAAGATTGTTCAATCTATATTTATTAGTTTGTACAAGATGACGTACAAACATGACAAGAGGACAAAGATCGATGTCAAAGAAATGGTCAGATTGACCAGAATGTAGAACTAGACTATATCAGATTGTGATTTTGATTGAGTTTGTAATTGTGGCAGAACGTACCATGAACTCATTCATATATTATCCACCGACTGACAGATAGCCAGAGCGTACTATCCGGATATTGAGAGATATCCAGAGAGCTGCAGTGCTGGATGCTAGCACCAGTTGAGATGACATATTGTCGCGGTGTGAATTATTGTACGATAATAGTTAGCAGATAACTATTTGGATAATGAAATAGTTACAGACGATATATGGTACAGTGAGTACTGCAGATTTCTTTGGTATAAGAATAATATCTCGAAGATACCTGAGATAGGAGCTGATACAGTCAGAGATATGACAAAGAAAATGTAGCTAATTCAGAAGAGAATGAAGATAGCTCAGACCAGACAGACTTAATACGCCAACGTCGGATGATGACGATTGGTATTTGGGGCCAAAGATTTAATATATCCTTGACTGGGATAAACAGATCTGATATCAGCTAATGATATTGATTTGGTATGAGCTGTTGATTGGTATATATGGATATTGTATAGCCAGTATTTTGCGATTGATTCGATTAAAATGATTTCGAGTGGTATTATGATTTTATGCTTCTTGAATGACTACTCTGGTCTGGAATCAGAGATCCGTGAAAGGAAGAAAATTTAGAACGAAGAATATTCTACTGTTGCATATACAGTAAAGTCGACGGAGCATTAGAAATATTCCTTGAAAGACAGAATCTGATATGAGATTAAGATTTCAGAATGGACTTATTGAGATGAGTTTTTGATTTAAACTTTGTATACATTCCTTCTGATATGTCTGAATTGATTACTTGCGATTTCGAGGACGAAATCATTTCTTAGAGGGGGAGAAATGTAAGGCTCGAGATTTATTAGTCTTCATTGATGTGATATTCGGAACATATGAGTATGCATGCCATGTAATGAGAGGCACTAAATGAGATTATGAAGTGTTGCATGAGATATAGACCGCACCCGCGCCTAAAGAAGGACTGCACCCGCGGTGCATGGACAGAAAGTTGAATAGAATTACAATAGCAACACTACACCCGCGGTTCCAGAGGCAGCGCACCCTTGGTGCTGCTACAGTGAGGTCAGCGCACCCGCGGTCGAAGCTTTCGGAAAAGTTGAGGTATATCATTACACTGAGCGCACCCGCGGTTATGGAATGAGCGCACCCGCAGTGCGACGTCCAGCATGAAAAATAAGCCACGTTTCTGGTGTTGCATGCAGTATATATATAAGAATTGCACGCCTTTCCTTCACAAAATTCAGAAAAGGGTCGAAGCTTTTGATCGACTATCCAATTTATATCTCACTACCTGCTTCACATAAGTAGGGCATCCACATATTCTAAGATAAGAATATTTGGGAGGCTTACCCATCCATATCTCATATGGTGTCTTATCAGCTGCCTTTGAATGGACATTGTTCAACAACAGTGCCGCTGTCTCAAGCGCATATCCCCAAAAGGATGGCGGCAACTCCGTGAACCCCATCATAGACAGAACCATGTCCATCAAAGTCCGGTTACGACGCCCGAAATACCATTCAACTGTGGTGTAGCAGGTGGAGACCACTGCGAGAGAATCCCATTATCCCTAAGATACTCTTGGAACTCGGCACTCAAGTACTCACCACCTCGATCCGGTCGAAGTGTCTTGAGGCTTCGTTCCAACTGGTTCTCTACTTTATTTCTGAATTTTTTGAACCTTTCAAAGGCTTCAGACTTGTATTTCATCAAATACACATACCCTCACCTCAAAAAGTCATCGGTAAAGGTGATGAAGTAGACATGTCCATGCTTAGTGGTAATGCTAAGCGGACCACACACATCGGTATGGATCAAATCCAATAACCCTTTGGCTCGCTCCACGTGGCCCTTAAAGGGAATTTTGGTCATCTTTCCTTTTAGACAGGATTCACAAGTCGTGAGAGCGTTAATATCAGACATATCAAACATACCTACTTCCACTAGCTTGTTCATCCTTCTTAGGGAAATATGTCCTAATCGAGCATGCCACAATTGTGCCGTATTAAGAGTATCTTGCTTTCGCTTGTTTGTTGTTGTTATTGCTTGGACATTGTTTAATGGAATATATTTCAATTTTAAGTTATAGAGATCGTTTTCAAGTTCTCCAGTACCAATTAAACATTCATTTTTGTAAATGTTGCAAACATCTTTGCTAAATAAACAAGAATATTCATCTTTATCAAGAATAGAAATGGAAACAATGTTTTTCACCAAATCAGGTACAAACAAAAATTTTCTTAAAATCATTGTTCAACAATAAGTAAACATCTCCCACGGCCTTGGCAGCAACTCTTGCTCCATTACCCAACTTCAAGAAGGTCTCACCTTCCCTAAGTCTCCTACTTCTTCCCATCCTCTGTAAATCATTACAGAGATGTGAGCCACAGCCGGTATCCAATACCAAGAAGTAGAGTTAATTGAAATGTTTACTTCAATATAGAACATACCGTTTCAAGAACTCTTCTGGGCAAGATATTCTCTGCAGTTATGCCTCCAATGTCCAGGCTTTTTGCAATGATTATAAATATCAGCAGTCTTGTCAGCCTTTACTGGTGTGGCTGTCACAACGGGATTCGGAGCTTGCCTCTTCAAGGGCACGTTCTTCTTGGGACGTTGGAAAGAACGCTTCTTTCCCTTCCCAGGTGGACCAGTCTTCGTACCAGATGAAGAGCCCACATAAAGAATCGACTTCTCATCTTTCATAGAATCCTGCATATAACAATTGGCTTTCAAGTCATGGTCACACCATTCCTTGTAAGTCTGCAATTCCTCAGGAGTGCAGTCAGTCAGAGCCTCTACAGGGGACGACTCAGTAAGTGTATATGCTATCTTTTATGAATTCAAGACGATTTTAAGATTTCTTAGCAAATTGAGGTAATTAGTTCCGGTTAATACGTGTTTGTCGAGTATTACAGATAGCGAATTGTGAATCGAAGACATTGTCAAAAAGAATTGAAAAGTAAAACAGATAAATGTTAATGACTATTTTAAAATATTTAGTAATATATGAAGTATGGACTTTTACTTCATAAATTTTTACTCCCACTGTTTTGATATCTTTCACTACCCTCTAGTAAAAACGGGAAACTCCTTTCCTCAGTAGGTACGCAAGGTCCAATTAGCGAATTATGATCCCAAATAATATCAGCCAATCTCAATTTCTAAAAGGTAGTTTCCAATTGCATCGACATGCAACCCTCTACGTAAACTTTTTTCTCACGTTTGATTAGAACCCAATAATATGACGTCGTTCATCTTTACGTGTCATGCCTTACCCATCGATGTTGAACCTTACTGGACGGTCGCCATGAGTTCCCTCAATAATATGAGCCGAAATCATGGGAGTTCCACGTAGTTCACATCAGCATGTCAATGGATGTCACAGCTTTCCGGCACCCAGAGCTCCCCAATAATATGAGCCGAGCCCCGAGTACCGGTAGCGTTCATCATGCACCCATTGTCGATGGAAGACAAGGAAATTATAAACAAATTTATAATTCCCCTTTTCGGGCTTGATATTAATTTTTGAATCTTATTCAAAATGAGGGTTTTTAATTTTGAAAGGTCTCATCATTAATTTTATTTAAAAGCTCGCCATGTTTGATCGTATGTTTGCCGGATTCATGCAACTTTATTATTATCATAATAATAACGCACATACTAATTATTTAAAACATATCATGCATATATTATAAACAGTAATCAAAATAAGTATGATCAATCGCCCCAAAACTAATGGCTCGTGTGAGCTAAACACGGGCCTAGGTCCAATCCTAGGGAAATGCATGGGATGCAAATGCAACTATTACATAAGCTTCCAATATTTACATGTCTTCGATCTTCATAATCATAAAGACCTCCATCTTCCAATCTTGATCTTCCACTATACTAATATTTAAAAATAAATATCCATGGCAAATAGAGAAACATCTCATGTGGTGGGAACGGGCCATAAACCAAGCTCACTTTATAAATTGATAATTATTACAATCATTCAACACAAAATATCCTAGCATACACCTAGCAAATAGGCTTGGGATTTTGATCATCCTTCATGCATAATATCACATATCATACACCATCAATTAATTATCACAATAATCAATTGATCCAATATTATATATCTTGATCCAATCACTAACCGCCACGATTATAAACTAAATTAACAAAGAATACAAACTCCTTTGCCTACTTTCTAATTAATTTATTTATAATCGAATTTCTTGTAAATCACCATTTACTATAAATAATTAAAGTCCAACTTCAATTATTTATTTTACTGAGAAAATATGGACAACTTTTGTAAATTTAAATTTAAGGGCCCAAAAATCATTTTTCACCAAAAAATATTTTGGCCCATTTAAATTCACAAATTGTATTAGCCAACTAATGGACCAACAACTTCAAGGCAAATGACACTTTGATATTCCAAAACACTTTTGGAAACCCTAGTCGTCATTGCCGTCGCCAGAGCTCTATCGCCGGATTCCAGCCAACTTACCAAATTTTTTTTTATTTTAGAAACATGGGCTGTTCGGGCAGCCCAAGGGAGTGCCCTTGCTGCCCGTTTCGGGCAGCCCCTCGGGCAGCCCGAGGTGCCCGAAATGGGCAGCAACTTGCTGCCCAATGTTGCCCAAAATTCAGCCTTCGATTTGTTGCAAAAAATCAACTCATGCGTTTAGAAAATGACCTCAATATAATATCATGTATTTGCTACACTAAAATTTTAACCATAGCTCTGATACCACTTAAAAGGAGATCGGTTACGGTGCCCGGTTGCACAACGGAAGTTTTGTAAAAATATTTTTCAACAAGACCAAGTTGTAAACAACTTGGCTCTTGAATGGTAAGATTTTGTAACGACCCATTACAGGCCCACTAGACCGCCCATACGGCCCACTGCCCCGATCGACCCAAGGCTATCCCGATCTTGGGCTCCCTCAAAGGGGCCTTTTCCCTCACAGGCTTTCCATAGACGTCGTACGAGTTACTCATAGGATCTCCCCCTCCCTACCAAGGGGTTTCTTTCTCCTCTCCAGAACTCGATCCCATGACCTATAGGATAAGTACATTGATATCATTGGTACCAGGACTCTTGATATCAATGTACTTATAGCTCAATTGGTATCAGTACTCTTGATATCAATGTACTTATCCTATAGGTCATGGGATCGAGTCCTGGGGAGGCGAAAGAAACCCCTTGGTAGGGAGGGGAAGATCCTATGAGTAACTCGTACGACGCCTATGGAAAGCCCGTGAGGGAAAAGGCCCCTTTGAGGGAGCCCAAGATCGGGATAGCCTTGGGTCGATCGGGGCAGTGGGCCGTATGGGCGGTCCACTGGGCCTGTAATGGGTCGTTACACATGAGCTCTGATACCATATAAAATATCACACCCTTACTCTATACTTGACATGATTACCATAATCAAAATAGAATTTGACTGATATATATGTATTAATGAAGCAATTCCAAACAAGGGGCATCAATTTAACGGTTATAAAAATTTTGACATGATGTCCCTACATTTTGTTTAAAACAAAAACTCAAGCAATACCATATATACAACAACATCAACTATATTTTCATACACAACCATGCACCATATTGTTATACAAATACATATTCTTATATACATGCATACTTTGTATCATCATAAATATCGTAACACTTGTTCAAACCCTGACATATTTTAGTACAATACATATGCGGAAGCTATACAATAAAAATCCCGGTTCTTGACGAGGTGAGGCACGTCACAAGCATCCATTGGCGAACCGGCATTCTATGTCTCTTCACTACCTGATCCTGTAATGCATGAGCTACATGAGTTTATAAAACTCAATAAGTTGGCACTTGTACGTATCAATATGCGTCGAAGGAACATACATATCAAGTCGTGACAACAATAAATCTTTAAACCATGTCATATCATAGCATATATTCATGTTCATTTTTGTACTTGAGCCTCATTAGTTGACCTGTACTACCGTGCTTGCTTTATTATATCTCTACTACTGTGTTGGACGTGAGGGAGCAACCTTTGGCAACCCCACGCCCCATGAACATATATTGGCCAATAGGTTTGGTATACTTAAAACCACCCATGATGTCAACAACCTCTATATCATGTAAAAATCAGTTCTTTTCCTTTCATGTTCATGTTCATGTTCATGACATAGCACCCATCTTCAATAATCATGAGTTCCTTACATATTTAATACATAACAATGAAATATGGTGTTATGTTTTCATCAATAAACATACTAACAATGTACAAATAGCAATAATCAATGGGAAGTATTTGAAATCATAATACTACTCATGTATTACTTCAAGAAAATACCAACTTACAGTCCAAGCATACGAATACTTGTTTGAGACGATATTTATCTGTCCTATGCTGTCAATAAACCAATAGTTCAGTTACTATTTCTATACAAGGTGAAAATTACCCCTTTACATGTAGAACAACAAAAGAAGAAGAAAACTTACACCCTTATAAGGTTTTTGTGATGGAGAACTAACTTTTTGTTAGAGTAGGTGCCCGTCGAGCAAAGTGCTGGCCGAGTGTTCACAATGAAACTATGTATAAACAATCTTTATTTTAATAATATTTGTAATTATTGTTTTAGCACATCTTTATCTATATACCCATGCTAGTTGCATAGATAAAGTTCTTGAATATACAAATAGTAGAAAGAATATGAGATTCTCATAAGATGAGTATCATGAAACTCATATTTGGAATACAGTATATTCTAAACAGTTCCTAGTCGATTCAACCGCCGCTAAGAAGGATATAGGCCGCTCGAGTTCGAGACTAGTATCTGCGATGTGAGTACCATGTTTCATTGGTAGGGGACATTGTGATGTCCGAGCATGCAGATAGGCGCTACTTATAGAGTGCACTGAACAACCCTCCATAAATGACTTTCCAAGTGGTTCTCACTTATCGAGTGGAAACGTTCTAATTTATGGTTGTACATCATTAGTCCTTATGACCCGTGAAAACATTGAGACTCTATATGCTAGCATTGCACTTTGACTTGTTTACTGACTCTCATGTGGTCATCAGGTGGCAAGGTTGGGTGTTTTGTGGAAACATATAGGAGTCGATGCATTGTAGTCGGGGATTCACCGCTTACCTTCGGGTATGAATTTCCTATGTGATCTGATGTATATGTAGTATGAAATTTCTGATCAGAGTATGGTGGTAATTATGAAAAGGATTTCATAGATTACACCATCGATGCATCTACGACATGACACATAGTATAGATTCATTGATAACTCTCGATATACCAATGGTTGTCGAATCGGTCGGGATATATGAGTTGAAGGAACCGTACTGTACGCTAACAATAATTGAATGGTTCTTGCAGGTACTATCGTTTGATACCTAGGGAATCATGTAAGCGATGCTGCTAAGCATTTAACATGATTGGTTGGGTACTATCAGACTTGAGTTTTGACGTTCTTATTATCAAGGAGTTGATAAGTAAGAATGGAGCAATTGAGATATGCTCATATAAGGACATGTTTAGTCCCGAATCACATGGAGATGTGAACCCACGGCTAGTTGTATCATTAAACCATTGAGGGTTACACAAATGCTAACTTTTTAGATCCCGTTGAGAAGTAAAATAGTTCAATGTGTTGAACGGCTTATAAAGGAGTTTATAAGCGTAAATAAAATAGAAGTAAGACTTCTATAAGGAGAATGAACTTTTAATTTGAGGAAGTGTTCCTAAATTTAAAGTTGGCCAAGCAAATAATGTATTTGAAAATTGTGATTTTCATAAACATTATTATGGACTAAATTAAATTAATTCAAGTGTTGAATTTATTAAACACTAGTGGGCCTAGTAGAGTCCAAATAATAAAATTAATTCAAGTGTTGAATTAATTAAACAACATTAGGCCTTGTAGAGCCCAATTAGAAATAATTATTCAACTAGTGGGCTTGAGTAAAATCAAGTAAGGTTTAATTAGTCTTAAATTTGTTTGAGACAATTGAATTAAAGTCCATGGGCCTTGTAATTGTTACAAGCCCAAATAGAATTGCATGCATTGGAGATGAAAGATTGGGAGACAACTTTTTCAATGTTCAAGGCATGGCATGCTTTTGGGACACTACAACCTTTTTGCTAAACCAAGAAAAGTCTCCCCTTCTCTCCTAGGACATGAAATGGCCGAAATTTTGATGTATTGTTCTCCGATTTTTTTCTCCAATTTGGTAGAGAAAAGATCACACTTCTCAAAGAAAAATGCTCTAATTTTTCTAGTGCAAAATTAGAGTGGATCTATCTTGTTAGCGGTGGACCTAATTTGAAGAAAGGAGTCCAAAAGCAAGGAAAGCTTGTAGAGAATCTGTAACGACCCATTACAGGCCTAGTGGACTGCCCATACGGCCCACTGCCCCGATCGACCCAAGGCTATCCCGATCTTGGGCTCCGTCAAAGGGGCCTTTTCCCTCACGGGCTTTCCATAGGCGTCGTACGGGTTACTCATAGGATCTCCTCCTCCCTACCAAGGGGTTTCTTTTGCCTCCGCAGGACTCGATCCCATGACCTATAGGATTAAGTACATTGATATCAAAAGTCCGCTCAATTGGTACCAGGACTCTTGATATCAATGTACTTATCCTATAGGTCATGGGATCGAGTCCTGGGGAGTCAAAAGAAACCCCTTCGTAGGGAGGGGGAGATCCTATGAGTAACCCGTACGACGCCTATGGAAAGCCGGTGAGGGAAGAGGCCCCTTTGAGGGAGCCCAAGATCGGGATAGCCTTGGGTCGATCGGGGCAGTGGGCCATATGGGCGCTCCACTGGGCCTGTAATGTGTCGTTACACCACGGTTCTTCGACAGGGAAGACACTGCATTTCATCCATACCTGGGGAACTCGGCAAGTAAGTATCTTTGTATCCCATAGTTTATGCTAAGTTATGTGTTTCTAAGTGACCTATATGTAGGTTAAGATAAAAGACCATGCCACCTAAACGCAAGGTACATGAAGGAGAGTCATTTAAGGACAAGGCCCCAGCAGTCGAAGGTGAGGGGAGTGTGCCACGACCTATAGATGACTTTGCTCAATTGCTCAAACAACAATCGAAAGTCCATGGGGAGCAGATACAACAATTACTTGAGATGCAACGCACTACTCATGAGCAGGCACACGCACAAGCCATGCTACCTGGACAAGGACCAATTCAAACAGATGTGTATGATCGTTTTTGACGTCTGAATCCTCTGGAATTAATAGGAAGTTTAGATCCGTCAGTAGCAGAAGAATGGATTAAATCATTGGAATCCATCTTCTCCTACCTACACATGGAAGATGCCGACAAAGTAAATTGTGCCATATTTTTGTTAACAAAACATGCAAGGATTTGGTGGGAGAGTGCAAGGGTGGTATTACTAGCGATACCATTGACGTGGGATACATTTAAATCCATGTTTTACAACAAATATTTTAGCAAAGATGTACGAGCCAAGAAAGTCAGTGATTTCCTCAATCTAAAACAAGGAACCATGTCAATGACTGAGTATATACAACAATTCGAGGCTAGAGTCCAATATACACCATATATTGCAAAAGATGACACCAGTAAGGGCGAACACTTCATGCGGGGACTTCGCTCTGAAATTAGAAGATATGTAAGGATGTCGAAAGTTGCTACGTATGGGGAGATAGTGGAAATAGCACTTATGGCAGAACAGGATGAACAAGACATTGACAGAGACAGGCAACAGCGAAGGCAGCAGTACTTTCAGAAGATCCAAGAAACAGGACAAGGCAAAAAGACCGATAACAGAGGTACTAGACCCGAGGAATCCCGTGGCAAGGGTCTCCCTCCACGTAAAGAACAGGACAGACCACCTTGTCCTAAATGTGGCAAACTTCACGGCGGGGAATGTATGCAAGGTTCCAATGTTTGTTATCGTTGCAAAAAGCCAGGGCATCTCGCTAGGAATTGTCCAGGGAGTTTTGAGAAAGTACAGGGACGCCTTTACTCCATGACTAAAGAGGAAATGGATGCGGATACATCGATGATCACTGGTATGTTCTTGATTTCTGGTATCACTGCTATTGTTTTACTAGATTCAGGAGCCACGCATTCCTTTATTTCGGAATCGTTTGTAAGGAGACTGGGCATTACAGCAAGTACAACAGAGACACAACTCGCCATAGCCTTACCTTCCAGGCAAGAATTACAGACATATCAAATTGTGCGAGGGTGTCCAATATATGTCCAAGGCCATCAGACGTATGCTGAATTGATAGTTTTGAAAATGACCGATTTTGATGTGTTATTGGGAATGGATTGACTCTCGAAGTACATAGTTACTATTGATTGTGGCATAAATATGATCAAGTTTGCACCAGTAGGAGCTGAACCATTCTCAGTAGCAAGTGCAGGTATATTCTTACCTTTTCAGATAATCTATTGTATGAAGGCTTGTAAATTATTACAGAAGGGGTGTCAAAGATATTTAGCATCTGTTTTAGTTATTGATCCACCGATTCGTGAATTAAAAGATACAGATGTTGTTTGTGAATTTCCAAGGGTATTTCCCGATGATGTTACAGGCTTACCCCCAGATAGAGAGATCGAATTTGTAGTTGATATTGTGGCAGGAACTCATCCGATCTTAAAAGCTCCTTATCGATTAGCTCCTACAGAAATGAAAGAATTTAAAGAATAGTTACAAGAGTTACTTAATAAAGGGTTTATTAGACCGAGCTTTTCAGCGTGGGGTGCACCTGTTTTATTTGTGAAGAAGAAAGACGGTACCCATCGTCTCTGTATTGATTATAGGGAGTTGGACTGTGGGGACCCGGACGCTAATTCATTTCTTATTCATCTTTGGGAATGATTAGATCAATTAAATAAATAGGGTCAAAATTTTTTTTTTTTAAATTCCAATGCAGAAACGTAATGTAATAAATCTGATATACATATCAAAAGTATGGTACATGTCTTGTACTCAATACATTAAACTCAAGCTAGGGTTCAACTACTATATATCAAGTGCTGAAGCCTATCTACTTCTGATCCGGATCTCCACGCTAGCTTGTCCTCTCATTCTCTTCTTGACCCTGATCCTCTCCCACCTGTTGTCATGCACACATACAAACAAGACAACAGCCGGATAACTCCGGTGAGAATATAATCCCAGTATAAACAATGAATACATGCAATCATATAACAAATATAAAAGCATGCAACATATATCAATAGCATGTATCGAATCAGAAAGACATGTATCGATATAAAGTTGTAAACAACTCTGGACTCGTCATCTCAGACTCAACTCATCTCTAATCTAGGGATCCCGGTTCCTGAACGTTGGCACAATATACCGAATCTCAGCGATAGAAGCCGATCTGCTCCTAAGCAAACATCGATATAAACTAAACATCCAGTGTCCTGGCATATCCGCCAAAGACTTGGCATATCCGCAAATAACTAAGCATCTCCGCCCATGACTCAATACACGCTTTGCTATAACTCAATAGACTAAGCATATCAATTTCATAAATTGCAAATATCAATGCAATAAATAAAGTATGTGGTTTTTAGGAAGCTCAAATCCAAACTGAATCTCTGTTGTTCTGACGAAGTCGATGTCTCGAATTCGGATCTGTCAATACTCAATCTGGAAATGAAAATAACTAAGAGTACAATACCAATACCCCATTCAATCAATACTGGATATAATCAGAACTCAATCAAATTCTGTTTCAACGGCATAACAATACAATCTCAATATACCCAGCAATACAAATCAACAGATATCAATTCCCACAACTTATAATCGATAACAATACAATATGATATCAAATATCAATCGATCCACTCTGAAAATCATAACAATTTCATACGGTATCCGTTCTTCAATCCGGTTTTGATTATACGATGTCTATCATGTCAGGAACACCATATATGAATCATATCCGATTCTTTCAATATCACAATTTCAAATCATAACAAAACGTAACAAAACTTACAACCAATTGAAGCTCTTGCCGATAGGAACACAGTACCGAAGTCGGAATGAAATTTGAACGGACGGATTTTCCTCAAATCGAATTCTAGCATACCAAGCTTGTCAATTCCCTGGAGAAGTCCTCGGCTCCTTCTTTCTTTATAAGGAAGGAAATGAATACAATTATATATATATCTTGCATGAAAAGGCTAGATGGCTTCTCCTTTGTTCAACACGTCTCGCGCATATGCGCGACCTACCTCGGCTCATATGCGCGAGACAATATGTCTCGACGCGTAGCATCACAGCAACTCGCGCATATGCGCGCCCTCACCCGGCGCATATGCGCGAGGTTCTTCAACACTCTCTGCCACCCTCGCGCATATGCGCCGATCCATGTCGCGCATATGCGCGAGATCTTCTGCCTACCTCGCGCATATGCGCTCGGCGGGGTCGCGCATATGCGCGAGGGCTCACCCTTGCACATATATCAATTCTTCTTTTCGGCTTTTCCGGTTTGATCCGTTCAATCTATAATCACCTCAATTATCAACAAATCATTTCTGATTATAATAACAAAATTCTCGGGCATTACATGAACAAGGTGACAAACAAAAATAAATATCCGCTCCCAGAATTGATGATTTGTTTGATCAATTAGAAGGAGCTGCCATCTTTTCGATGATTGATTTACGATCAGGCTATCATCAACTAAAAGTGAAATCAGATGATATATCAAAGACTGCCTTCCGAACCAGGTACGAGCATTATGAATTTCTTGTAATGCCATTTGGACTAACAAATGAACCAGCAGCTTTTGTGGATTTAATGAACAGAATTTTCAAGCCATTTTTAGACAAGTGCGTGATTGTGTTTATAGATGATATCCTCATCTACTCACGAACTGTAGAGGAGCATCGAGAACATCTGAAACTAGTTTTACAGACTTTGAATTATAAACATTTATATGCTAAATGGAAGAAATGCGAATTTTGGCTTGAACAAGTAGCATTCTTGGGTTATATCATTTCAAATAAAGGCATAACAGTGGATCCAAGCAAGATTGAAGCTATTAATAACTGGCTACGACCTACCACTGTTACCGAGGTACGTAGTTTTCTTTGGTTAGCTGGTTATTACCAGCGGTTTATAGCGGGATTTTATAAGATAGCATTGTCTTTGACTGATTTAACACAAAAAAATGTGAAATTTGTATGGAACAAAGCATGTGATCACAGTTTTCAAGAGTTAAAGGCAAAATTGACATCAGCACCAGTCCTTACTATGCCAGAAGGAACAGGAGATTTTGTGGTATATAGTGATGCTTCGAAACAAAGTTTAGGAGCAGTTTTAATGCAGCACGGGAAGGTGATCGCTTATGCCTCAACATAATTGAAGGAATATGAAAAGTATTATCCCACACATGATTTAGAACTGGCAGCAGTGGTATTTGCATTGAAAATATGGCGCCATTATCTATATGGCGAACGCTGTGAAATATATACGGGCCACAAGAGTCTGAAATATTTATTCACACAAAAAAATTGAATATGCGTCAACGACTTTGGTTGGAATTAGTGAAAGATTATGATTGTGTTATTAACTATCATCCGGGTAAAGCCAATGTTGTTGCAGATGCATTAAGTCGAAAGTCCAGTTCTATTGCTGCAATGCAAGTACAAGAACAAATTTTATGGGATTTACAGAATTTGAAGATTGATGTTATGCCAAAGGGCACTGCAATCCAATTATCATCTCTCATGGTTCGACCAACACTTGCAGACAAAATTAAGGCCGAATAAAGTACAGATAATGAATTACAACAACTGTGGCAGTGAGATGAAGAAAAAGGAAATTTGAACTTTGAATTGAATGGGGAAGGAATATGGACATATCGAGGGAGATTGTGTGTGCCAAAGCAAGGAACGATCAGAACTGACATTCTTATTGATTCTCATGCTACACCCTATTCGATCCATCGAAGAGGCACCAAAATGTACAAAGATTTGAAACCATTATTTTGGTGGCCAGGTATGAAAAAGGACATTGCTCAATTTGTTGCACAATGTCTAACTTGTCAACAGGTCAAGACTGAACATCAAAGACCAGCACGACTCCTGAAACCACTACCCATTCCTGAGTGGAAATGGGAACACATCACGATGGATTTCATTATTGGTTTACCAAGAACACAAAGAGGGTTCAATGCTATATGGGTTATTGTGGATCGACTTACGAAATCAGCTCATTTTCTTTCGGTGAAGACCATATACACGATGAATCAATATACTGAAGAATACATCAAAGGGATAGTGAGGCTTCATGGCATCCCATTGTCCATTATATCTGATAGAGATCCAAAATTTACGTCTGCATTTTGGAAAATTTTACATCATGCCATGGGAACTCGATTAGCATTCAGTACAGCGTTCCATCCTCAAACTGATGGACAATCAGAACGAGTGAATCAGATATTGGAAGATATGTTGAGGGCCTGTACTATTGATTTTCCAGGCTGTTGGGACAGTAAACTACCGTTGGCTGAGTTTACATATAACAATAGCTATCAGTCAAGCATAGGAATGGCACCATATACTGCATTATATGGTAGGAAATGCCGGTCCCCAGTACATTGGGATGAAATAGGAGAAAGAAAATTATTAGGCCCTGAATTGGTACAACAAACAGCCTTATTGGTAACTAAGATCAGAGAAAGAATGCACACTGCCCAGATTTGACAGAAAAAACTATGCTGATGCGTGACGTCATCGATTGGAATTCCAAGTCGGTGACTATGTATTTGTAAAAATATTACCATTGAAGGGCATTTTTCGTTTTGATAAGAAGGGAAAATTAAGTCCAAGATATATCGGTCCATTTGAAATCTTGGAACAAATAGGAGACAGGGCCTACCGAGTTGCTTTACCACCGAACTTATCCAATATTCATAACGTTTTTCATATTTCCTTGCTACGGAAATATTTGGCCAATCCTTCTCATGTTCTTCATTACGAACCACTGGAGCTTGCATCGAATCTCTCGTATGAAGAACAGCCGGTCCAAATCCTCGATAGAAAATCAAAAGTGTTACGAGGCAAGGAAATACCCTTGGTAAAACTGTTATGGCGCAATCATGCAATTGAAGAAGCAACTTGGGAGCGAGAAGACGAGATTCAACAGAGATATCCTGAACTATATGGTATGTAAAATTTCGAGGACGAAATTCTTTGAAGGAGGGGAGAATTGTAATGCCCGTTTACTCGTACAAATGATAATAATGCGTTTATATCGTTTATTATGTAGTTATTTAGCTCATTAGATTTCACGTGATGATTGAGGTATCAATATTGAGATTGAACATGATTTTTATATTGTTCATGGTGTATTGAGAATGAATATATGTTTAAATAGTGATAGTAAGATTTGTAGGTAGAAATAGTGTAATGAAGTTGGTAGGAAATGAGATGAAAATATGTCAGATTTTACGGGTTTTAGCATAATGATTTGAATATTGATCCAAATTGTGTGAGGCTACCACCATTAGAAAGCTAAGATATAATGCTACAACTTTCATGGTTTGGGTTTTGTCCAAATTATTGTGGAAAATAAGCCAAAAGTTCCCCGAAGTGTGCCGTGTGTATCGTCATTCCTTCACTGAAACATGTTGGGAGAATAAGCATAACTTTTTACTCAGACCTCCAATTAACATGAAACTAGTTGGAGATTCAAGCCAAGACATAGGGCTACAACTTTCATGTTTACCATTTTTTCAAATTATGAAGGGATGAGATGTTTCGGGAGTGATCTTTCATGTGGCTGTGCGCAGAGCGGCGCCCGAGCGGTAAGAAATGACCGCCCGAGCGCCACTGGTTCTGGATTTTTGGTTTTGGACAGAATGTTCCGTGCTCAAGCGGTAGAAAATGACTGTCCGAGCTCCACTGGTTCTGGATTTTTGGTTTTGGACAGAATGTTCTGCGCTCAAGCGGTAGAAAATGACTGCCCGAGCGCCGATTTTCATAACAAAAGATAAGTTTCGACTTCCTTGAGCCATTTTCACCATTCCTTCATTCCTTTCTCAGCAAGACTCGAGAGAAACCAAGGAAACTTCTTCCAAAAGCTCCCTTCTTCATTTCCTTTCATTAGTTTGAAGTTAAAAGTTAGTTCTCCAATCACAAGAACCTTATAAGGGTGTAAGTTTTCTTCCCCTTTTGTTGTTCTATATGTAAAGGGGTAACTTTCACCTCGTATAGAAATAGTAACTGAAATATTGGTTTATGGACAGCATATGACTGATAAATATCGTCTCAAACAAGTATTCGTACGCTTGGACTGTAAGTTGGCATGTTCTTTAAGTAATACATGAGTAGTATTATGATTTCAAATACTTGCCATTGATTATTGCTATATTTACATTGTTAGTATTTTTATTGATGAAAACATAACACCATATTTCAATATTATGTATTAAATATGTAAGGAACTCATGAATATTGAAGATGGGTGCAATGTCATGAGCATAAACATGAACATGAAAGGAAAATGACTGATTTTTACATGATATAAAGCTTGTTGACATCATGGGTGGTTTTAAGTCCACCAAACCTATTGGCCAATATATGTTAATGGGGCGTGGGGTTGCCAAAGTTTGCTCTCTGACGTCCAACATAGTAGTAGCTATATAATAAAGCAAGGATGGTAGTATAGGTCAACTAATGAGGCTCAAGTACAAAAATGAACATGAGTATATGCTATGCTGTGACATGGTTTAAAGATTCATTGTTGTCACGACTTGATATGTATGTTCCTTCGACGCATATTGATACGTACAAGTGCCAACTTATTGAGTTTTATAAACTCACGTATCTCATGCATTACAGGATCAGGTAGTGAAGAGACATAGGATGCCGGTTCGCCAATGGATTCTTGTGACGTGCCTCACTTCGACAAGAACCGGGACTTATTATTTTATAGCTTCCGCATATGTATTGTACTAAAATATGTCAGGGTTTGAACAAGTGTTACGATGTTTATGATGATACAAAGTATGTATGTATATAAGAATATGTATTTGTATAACAATATGGTGCATGGTTGTGTATGAAAATATAGTTAATGTTGTAGTATATATGGTATTGCTTGAGTTTTTGTTTTAAACAAAATGTAGGGACATCATGTAAAAAATTTTTCAACCGTTAAATTGATGCCTCTTGTTTGGAATTGCTTCATTAATACAGATATATCAGTCAAATTCTATTTTGATTATTGTAATCATGTCAAGTATAGAGTAAGGGTCAAATTCTATTTTGATTATTGTAATCATGTCAAGTATAGAGTAAGGGTGTGACACTCCACTTTTGCAATTGCTCATCATTAGACTGTCCCTCATAGATTCTATCTTTCAAAGTCAAACTGTACTATCATGGTGGCAAGATTAGGGGCCTCGCCCCTCGCATATACTGCAAGCTCAAACAGTTTTATCTTGGACTACAGTGGTCTTTAAAGTGATAATTGAATAATCACTGCTATCTTCCTACTCAGTGCATCCGCTACTATGTTAGCTTTGCCTGGATGGTAGACAATGTCGCAATCGTAGTCCTTTACCAACTCTAGCCATCTCAGTGGCCTCATATTTAACTCTTTTTGGGTGAAGAAGTACTTCAAACTTTATATGGTCGGTGAAAATCTTGAACTTCTTCTCCCCATATAAGTAATGTCTCCAAGTCTTCAATGCAAACACTACTGCTGTAAGCTCTAGGTCGTGTGTCGGGTAATTCTTCTCATGAACCTTCAACTGTCTAGACGCATGGGCTATAACTCGATCATTTTGCATTAAAACTGTGCCTAACCCAAGTTATTAAGCGTCCGTATAAAGAAGATACTCTCCTTGCCCCGATGGCATCGATAATACTGGCGCTGAAATCAAAGCTTGGCTTCAATTTGTTAAAACTTTCTTGGCATTCGGATCCCCATATAAACTTTGCATTCTTCTTTGTCAAGGCAGTCAAGGGTACAACAATAAAAGAGAATCCTAGTATAAACTTTCCGTAATAGCCAGCTAGTCCCAAGAAACTACGGATCTCGGTTACGCTCTTAGTTACGGGCCATTCTTTAACTACCTTGAATTTGCTCGGATCAATCTCAACCTCATCTCTAGAAATGATTGTGAGAGTAGGTGCACGTCGAGCCAAGTGTTGGCCGAGTGTTCACAATGAAACTCTATGTATAAACAATCTTTATTTTAATAATATTTGAAATTATTATTTTGGCACATCTTTATCTGTATACCATGCTAGTTGCATAGATAAAGTCCTTGAATATACAAATAGTAGAAAGAATATGAGATGCTCATATGATGAGTATCATGAAACTCATATTTGGAATACTGTATATTCTAAACAGTTCCTAGTCGATTCAGCCGCCGCTAAGAAGGATATAGGCCGCTCGAGTTCGAGACTAGTATCTGCGATGTGAGTACCATGTTTAATTGGTAGGGGACATTGTGATGTCCGAGCATGCAGATAGGTTCTCCTGGTAGAGTGCACTGAACAACCCTCCATAAAGGACTTTCCAAGTTGTTCTCACTTATCGAGTGGAAACGTCCTAGTTTATGGTTGTACACTATTAGTCCTTATGACCCGGGACAACATTGAGACTTTATGTGCTAGAATTACACTTTGACTTGTTTACCGACTCTCATGGGGTCATCAGGTGGCAAGGTTGGGTGTTCTGTCGAAACATATAGGAGTCGATGCATTGTAGTTGGGGATTCACCGCTTACCTTCGGGTATGGATATCCTATGTGTTCTCATGTGTATGTAGGTTGAAATCTCTGATTAGAGTATGGTGGTAATTATGAAAGGGGTTTCATAGATTACACAATCGATGCAACTACGACATGACACATAGTATCTGTAACGCCCCGAAAATTTAAAAGTCCACGCAAACCACATGCATTTGAGTTATTAAATTCTTTGTATTTTAATTAAATGTTTTAATTGCATAAATTAATTATGTGGTGCATATTGGCATGTTTAAAATATATTTTCTACATTGTTGCATAAAAATGTATTTTTAAAGGTTATTCGAGTTGCGATCGATGAACGGAGACCAATGCCTGAAAAACGTAAAATGTTTTTATTAAATAATTTTCTTTAATTATTTAAAATATGATTGTGGGTTTTTCTTATTTTTGAAAATAAGGGGTTTTGAGGTGATTTTATACGCCGGGACGTAAATTTTATCGGTGTTGGTTTTTCAACAAAAATACAAACGCATTGGCAACCCGGCGAATAAATTCACAAACTTTATTAAACAAAACTATTTGTAAAATTCTAATTAAGCACCAATGGGCCTAAATTACCTATTCAATGGGCTAAAGCCTAATTAGTGATTAATTAGACTATAAAATATGTTAAACCCCACCCTTAATCCTACATACTCACACGCCCCACACCCCTTTACAAATCAAACTCTCCCTAGCAAAAACATGACACGGCACACACAAAATTTTGGGAAAGAAAAAGCTTCAAGTTTTGCTAAGGTTTTCTAGCCGTCGTCTCCTCGCCGTCGTTCTTCGTCGTCAACGTTTATTCGTGCGTTTAAAACGCAAAGGCACGCCATATTTCTTTCTTTCAAACATCTATCACATCATAATATTTATTTGATCAGGATTTGAAAGAAAACATGACACACAATTGAAATTTCGTAACTATGTGCATATAGGTTTCAAACTTGTGTTATTTGATTCCAAAATCATGTTTTATTGTTGTGGAAAGGGCTGCCATTATTAGGGGATGTTTAAGGGTTGTTTTTACAAGCCTAAGGGGTCTTAGAACACACCAAACATGCTGCAAACAAAATTGAATTGAGCTGGAACCGAAGGAAATTCAGAAAGATGAAGCCGTGAGTTCTATGGCTTGTACAAAAAATTCAAGGGACTTGGCAAGGGTGCATGGGGGCTTAAGGCTCGACCAGGTCTGGGGGTTGGGTCCTAAGGGTCGTGGCTAGGTCCTAGGAAGAGTCCTAGCATGGCTAGGACTCGTGGTTCAGGCTGGGGAGGAGTCCATGAAAGTTAGGACACTCCCCAAGCACTTCTCACGTTCGGTTCCTGTACAGGGGGCTGCGGCTCGGTTAGGGGCTGGGCTAGGTGGTCTGGGTGATGACTTGAGACGGTCCAGAGAGGGGTAGGAAGGGTCAGGCCTCGTGGTGGCTCGAGCAAGAGTCCACACGAAGCATCACGAACGAACGCAGGGAGCTAGGGAGGGGCGCAGGTTGCTGTCCTTGATTTAGAAATTTCGTGTGCAGGGTCCAGGGGCTGGGTTGGTCTGGGCTTGGTTTAGGCGTGGTCCAGGGAAGGTTAGGGTCGTGTGGGCTCGGTGGTGGCTCGGCTGGGAGAGTCCTAGTTGGGTTAGGAGTCCTAGACATGCAAGGAAGCACACTCACACACACGTACAGAACATGGGTCGAGTTCCAGCACGTTTTTGGAGCGGGCCAGGGCTGGTTTTCGGGCTGGGATTGGTCAGTAGGGTCCCTAGGTGGGTTGGCTAGGTTTTGGCTCAAGGTGGCTCGGGCGTGGCTCTAGTAAATTAGGGGATGGCTCGGTGTGTTCGGTTAAGGGTCAAAAACGAGATTTTAAAGACAAAAATTGAATCCATGGGTCCATGGGGGTGGCTCATGACTTGGAAGGGTAGAATAAATCTTAAAAATGCTATGTTTAAAATTTGGGATCAAAATAATGAGTTTTGGATTTATTCGGAATTTAATCGCCACATGAAACGCTAATTAAATAACTAATTGAAACACCTAGTTTTATGCCTTATAAAATTATGAAAAATTAGAGTTAAGCTTAAATAATTATTATGAGTCTATGTTTTTAATTTGGGAATTTTATATTAAGGTTTGGTTTAATTCGGGATTAAAACGCATTAATATGTCACATTTAAAGATTAAATTAAAAGTCCTCGATTTAAGCTAAATAAAAATATGGAAAAATTCATGTAGGCTTAAATAATTATTTGGGACATGTTAGAGTCATGAAATCAAGATAAAAGTCGAAAACGTAAAATGTCGAGTCTAGGGGTAAAACGGTCTTTTTACACTTAGAAATTAGTAAAGATCATGGCAGTGCCCTAAATGCTGTTTTTATGATATTATGATTATTTTTAAATGTATATGATGTATCCATTATTAAATTATGATTTTTAAATGTCTAAGAGATTTTTATGATTTAAGGAAGACATTTAAAAGACATGTTGCATGCTTGGTTTCGAAAACAAAATGTTATGTTATGCATGATTTTTATAAAGTGATGTGAATGAAAAATGTTGAAGGATGTGAAGGATTGTGACTAAATATGTTGGAAATATCGTGAGGGTTATGGTCCCAGTGGGAGCCCGACGATCGTGTTTCTTTGGATACGGATACGAATACGTGATACGAATACGAATACGTGATACGAATACGAATATGTTAATACGTTGGCCAAGGCCCAGTTGACGGGTGCGAGTGTCGCTGGTGTCCCCGTCGCCCAGTACTGTGGTTACATGTAGATGGATCCATCGCCCAATACGATCAAGAATATGAGTCACAATCACGATCTGAATTCAACAAACACGAACATGAATATGAATATGGATACGAATGTGGATATGCATACGAATATGAATATGAATATGTTTATGTTTTTATTAAAATGTTTTTATGCATCATGAAAATGTTTACGAAAATGTTTATGCATCTTCATGAAAATGATATTTTAAGTACAAGTATTTTTCACTGTTATATGTTAACTGTATTACGTATTACTCGTTATCAAGGATATGACGTGTTGAGTCTTTAGACTCACTAGGTGTGATTGATGCAGGTGATTATGATGATTATGGAGGTCTTGATGGTTGATCTGACTGGACTGGAGGTGCACATAACCCGAGGACCGACGCTAGTTTTCCGCACTAGTTATGATTTATGATTTTGAGTTATGTTAAAGATATTTTTACGATGTTTTATTATGAGTGGGTTTTGAGAGGTTATAGTATGGGCTATACTTTTCAAATGTTAGTTGGTTGATTTATTTTAAAATGATGTCAAAAATATTTATGCTTGTGTATGCAATTCGGCCGATGCTATGTGAGGTTAAAAAAAAAAATTCTTGTACTTTTTAAGAAAACGAATAAGCAGACGTTTCAGTTGGTATCAGAGCAAAGGTCCTGTAAAGGGTTGTGCCATCGTCAGTGCCGGGAAGATCAGTTGTCAAGCCTCAATCTATAAGTTTACATGCTTTATATGATTTTATGATGTTACCTGTCTAAGTACATGAATTATATGTTCACGTCACATGTTTAATAGCTTCATGATAATGTATGACTTACATGCTTTAGAATTTTTATACGTGATACGATATGAAATAAGAAATTATTTGATTTTAACACATGTTTGCTTTGTCGTGGAATTGGACGATGTTGATTTTGGGATTTAGTATTGACGTTCTACTTTTTGGGTCATAAGTTAAACGTAAATATTACGAATGCTTTTGGGACACGTAGATTTTCTAAGAAAATATTTATGATTCGTGGTTATTAGTGGAATTAATTTTTGGGAATTACTCATAAGAGATAATGATTTGGAGATTTGCAACGACTTTGAGAGTAAGAAAATGTATAAATTGGGATTTTAAGTTTTGATGAAAGGTAAGATTGATTATAAGAAATTTTTTTTTGGGTAAATAAGTTTAAAATTTTTGAAATTTTGTCATGGAAAACATGTAGAAGGAAATTAAGAATGATAAAAACTTATGGGTTAATCGTAGGATTTTCGAATTAAGGACCAATTAAGATAATTTCTGAGGAACTTAAGAATTTATTTTTGCAATTGCTAAGGAATTGGGGACTAGTTAGCAATAAGAACAAATTGAATGGGTTAAATAGTAAGAATTTTGAGGATTTAGACTTTTTAAGAATATATGAAACCTTGGGATATCTTAGGTTATAAGGAATTCTAATTACGGATTTTTAAGGATGAATCGATATTAGGCTTGAAAAATCTAAGCGTTAGCAGATGCGTTTGAGATTTTAAGATTGAAATATGATAAGTTGACGAATATTTTGGGTATAAATTAAAGAAAGTAATATACGATAAGTTTGGTTATCCATCTTTTAATATTGGGAATGGTAAGAAAAATTGAAATTCGAGGTTATAATAGTAATAGCACTAAGTCATTTGGGTCTTTTTAAGTTGCGATTTGAAAATAAGGATTTAGAAGATAAAATTAATTGGGATCAAGGAGACGTAAGGACATGCTAGAACTTAAGTTTTATCAGAGTAGCACAGCGGAAGCATGGATTTTTGGGATACAAGAGTTAAGTACAAACTTTGGGTTATTAAGGATAAGCGAATTTCGAGAACGAAATTTAATTTAAGGGGGAAGATTGTAACGCCCCGAAAATTTAGGAGTCCACGCAAACCACATGCATTTGAGTTATTAAATTCTTTGTATTTTAATTAAATGTTTTAATTGCATAAATTAATTATGTGGTGCATATTGGCATGTTTAAAATATATTTTCTACATTGTTGCATAAAAATGTATTTTTAAAGGTTATTCGAGTTGCGATCGATGAACGGAGACCGATGGCTGAAAAACGTAAAATGTTTTTATTAAATAATTGTCTTTAATTATTTAAAATATGATTTTGGGTTTTTGTTATTTTTGAAAATAAGGGGTTTTGAGGTGATTTTATACGTCGGGACGTAAATTTTATCGGTGTTGGTTTTTCAACAAAAATACAAACGCATTGGCAACCCGGCGAATAAATTCACAAACTTTATTAAACAAAACTATTTGTCAAATTCTAATTAAGCACCAATGGGCCTAAATTACCTACTTAATGGGCTAAAGCCTAATTAGTGATTAATTAGACTATAAAATATGTTAAACCCCACCCTTAACCCTACATACTCACACGCCCCACACCCCTTTACAAATCAAACTCTCCCTAGCAAAAACATGACACGGCACACACAAAATTTTGGGAAAGAAAAAGCTTCAAGTTTTGCTAAGGTTTTCTAGCCGTCGTTCTTCGTCGTCAACGTTTATTCGTGCTTTTAAAACGCAAAAGGCATGCCATATTTCTTTCTTTCAAACATCTATCACATCATAATATTTATTTGATCAGGATTTGAAAGAAAACATGATACACAATTGAAATTTCGTAACTATGTGCATATAGGTTTCAAACTTGTGTTATTTGATTCCAAAATCATGTTTTATTGTTGTGGAAAGGGCTGCCATGATTAGGGGATGTTTAAGGGTTGTTTTTACACCCCTAAGGGGTCTTAGAACACACAAAACATGCTGCAAACAAAATTGAATTGAGCTGGAACCGAAGGAAATTCAGAAAGATGAAGCCGTGAGTTCTATGGCTTGTACAAAAAATTCAAGGGACTTGGCAAGGGTGCATGGGGGCTTGGGGCTCGACCAGGTCTGGGGGTTGGGTCCTAAGGGTCGTGGCTAGGTCCTAGGAAGAGTCCTAGAATGGCTAGGACTCGTGGTTCAGGCTGGGGAGGAGTCCATGAAAGTTAGGACACTCCCCAAGCACTTCTAACGTTCGGTTCCTATACAGGGGGCTGCGGCTCGGTTAGGGGCTGGGCTAGGTGGTCTGGGTGATGACTTGGGAAGGTCCAGAGAGGGGTAGGAAGGTTCAGGCCTCGTGGTGGCTCGAGCAAGAGTCCACAAGAAGCATCACGAACGAACGCAGGGAGCTAGGGAGGGGCGCAGGTTGCTGTCCTTGATTTAGAAATTTCGTGTGCAGGGTCCAGGGGCTGGGTTGGTCTGGGCTTGGTTTAGGCGTGGTCCAGGGAAGGTTAGGGTCCGTGTGGGCTCGGTGGTGGCTCGGCTGGGAGAGTCCTAGTTGGGTTAGGAGTCCTAGACATGCAAGGAAGCACACTCACACACACGTACAGAACATGGGTCGAGTTCCAGCACGTTTTTGGAGCGGGCCAGGGCTGGTTTTCGGGCTGGGCTTGGTCAGTAGGGTCCCTAGGTTGGTTGGCTAGGTTTTGGCTCAAGGTGGCTCGGGCGTGGCTCTAGTAAATTAGGGGATGGCTCGGTGTGTTCGGTTAAGGGTCAAAAACGAGATTTTAAAGACAAAAATTGAATCCATGGGTCCATGGGGGTGGCTCATGACTTGGAAGGGTAGAATAAATCTTAAAAATGCTATGTTTAAAATTTGGGATCAAAATAATGAGTTTTGGATTTATTCGAGATTTAATCGCCACATGAAACGCTAATTAAATAACTAATTGAAACACCTAGTTTTATGCCTTATAAAATTATGAAAAATTAGAGTTAAGCTTAAATAATTATTATGAGTCTATGTTTTTAATTTGGGAATTTTATATTAAGGTTTGGTTTAATTCGGGATTAAAACGCATTAATATGTCACATTTAAAGATTAAATTAAAAGTCCTCGATTTAAGCTAAATAAAAATATGAAAAAATTCATGTAGGCTTAAATAATTATTTGGGACATGTTAGAGTCATGAAATCAAGATAAAAGTCGAAAACGTAAAATGTCGAGTCTAGGGGTAAAACGGTCTTTTTACACTTAGAAATTAGTAAAGATCATGGCAGTGCCCTAAATGCTGTTTTTATGATATTATGATTATTTTTAAATGTTTATGATGTATCCATGATTAAATTATGATTTTTAAATGTCTAAGAGATTTTTATGATTTAAGGAAGACATTTAAAAGACATGTTGCATGCTTGGTTTCGAAAACAAAATGTTATGTTATGCATGATTTTTATAAAGTGATGTGAATGAAAAATGTTGAAGGATGTGAAGGATTTTGACTAAATATGTTGGAAATATCGTGAGGGTTATGGTCCCAGTGGGAGCCCGACGATCGTGTTTCTTTGGATACGGATACAAATACGTGATACGAATACGAATACGTGATACGAATACGAATATGTTAATACGTTGGCCAGGGCCCAGTTGAAGGGTGAGAGTGTCGCTGGTGTCCCCGTCGCCCAGTAGTGTGGTTACATGTAGATGGATCCATCGTCCAATACGATCAAGAATACGAGTCACAATCACAATCTGAATTCAACAAACACGAAATGAATATGAATACGAATATGAATATGGATACGAATGTTGATATGCATACGAATATGAATATGAATATGTTTATGTTTTTATGAAAATGTTTTTATGCATCATGAAAATGTTTACGAAAATGTTTATGTTTATGCATCTTCATGAAAATGATATTTTAAGTACAAGTATTTTTCACTGTTATATGTTAACTGTATTACGTATTACTCGTTATCAAGGATATGACGTGTTGAGTCTTTAGACTCACTAGGTGTGATTGATGCAGGTGATTATGATGATTATGGAGGTCTTGATGGTTGATCTGACTGGACTGGAGGTGCACATAACCCGAGGACCGACGCTAGTTTTCCGCACTAGTTATGATTTATGATTTTGAGTTATGTTAAAGATATTTTTACGATGTTTTATTATGAGTGGGTTTTGAGAGGTTATAGTGTGGGCTATATTTTTCAAATTTTAGTTGGTTGATTTATTTTAAAATGATGTCAAAAATATTTATGCTTGTGTATGCAATTCGGCCGATGCTATGTGAGGTTAAAAAAAAAATTTCTAGTACTTTTTAAGAAAACGAATAAGCAGACGTTTCAGTATCGATTCATTGACAACTCTCGATAAACCAATGGTTGTCGAATCGATCGGGATATATGAATTGAAGGGACCGTACTGTACGCTAACCATAATTGAATGGTTCTTGCAGGCACTATCATTTGATACCTAGGGAATCATGTAAGCGATGCTGCTAGGCGTTTAACATGGTTGGTTGCGTACTATCAGACTTGAGTTCTGACGTTCTTGTTATCAAGGAGTTGATAAGTAAGAATGGAGCAATTGGGGTATGCTCGTATAAGGACATGTTTAGTCCGAATCACATGGAGATGTGAACCCACGGCTAGTTGTATCAATGAACCATTGAGGGACACACAAGTACTAGCTTTCTAGATCCCGTTGAGAAGTAAAATAGTTCAATGTGTTGAACGGCTTATAAATGAGTTTATAAGAGTAAGAAAAAAATAGAATTATGACTTCTATGAGAGAAATTATAACTTTTAATTTGTGAAAGTGTTCCTAGATTAAAAGTAGGCCATGTGAATAATGTATTTGGAAATTGTGGTTTTCATAAACATTATTATGGACTATATTAAATTAATTCAAGTGTTGAATTAATTTAACACTAGTGGGCCTAGTAGAGTCCAAATAATTTAATTAATATAAGTGTTGAATTAATTAGATAACATTGGGCCTTGTAGAGCCCAATTAGAAATAATTATGAACTAGTGGGCTTGAGTAAAATCAAGTAAAGTTTTAAATGGACTCAAATGTGTTTGAGACATTTAAATAAAGTCCATGGGCTTTGTATGTGAGGCCCGGGGCCGAAGAGGGCAGGGGGTGATCGCCGGTGCCATGAGGTGGCACAGACAATGAGCGGCTCCTGGCAGGCTTCTAGGTGGAGGGAACATTAATGAACCGACCCACACGGGAATGTGAGGGATTCCGAGACTGTTTAATGTAATGTACTATACAGTTGAAGAGGGCTTAAAAGATTTGATTTGTACTACTCATATCACGAAGGTGCATCTTCTTTTCGGTAGCTCATCACATAAGAACTCCAAAGTTAAGCGTGCTTGACTTGGGGCAATTTTGGGATGGGTGACCTCCTGGGAAGTTTCCCAGGGTGCGTGTGAGTGAGGACATAAGCACGCTGGAAAGACTTTTCTTGATACAGTTAGAGGACAGTCGTCGAATTTGGGGCGTTACAGTTGGTATTAGAGCTGACCTTTCTTAGTACGGTGTGGTTCGGGGACGAACCAAGCGGAAGCTGGTGGGCATGTGAGGCCGGGGCCGAAGAGGACGGGGGGTGATCGCCGGTGCCATGAGGTGGCACGGACAATGAGCGGCTTCTGGGCAGGCTTTTAGGTGAAGGGAACATGAATGAACCGACCCACACGGGAATGAGAGGGATTCCGAGACTGTTTAATGTAATGGACTATACAGTTGAAGAGGGCTTAAAAAATTTGATTTGTACTACTCATATCACGAAGGTGCATCTTCTTTTCGATAGCTCATCACATAAGAACTCCAAAGTTTAGCGTGCTTGACTTGGGGCAATTTTGGGATGGGTGACCTCCTGGGAAGTTTCCCAGGGTGCGAGTGAGTGAGGACATAAGCATGCTGGAAAGAATCTTCTTGATACAGTGAGGACAGTCGTCGAATTTGGGTCGTTACATTGTAAATGTTACAAGCCCACTCAAAAAGCATGCAAGGGAGTTGAATAGTTGGGAGACAACTTTTTGTACAACCAAGGTATGGCATGCACATGCTTAACTCTACTTTTTCAAGGACCAAGAAAAGTCTTCCACTCTCCCTTCACTCCTACAATGGCCGAAATTTTGGAGCTTCTTCTCCCTCATTTTTCTCTCAATTTTGTTCTTCAATTGTTGAGGAAACAATATATTTCTCAAAGAAAAATGCTCTAATTTTTCTAGTGCAAAATTAGAGTGGTTCTAGCTAGTTGGTGGTGGGCTTAATATTTGAGCAAGGTGGGCTCAAAGGGAAGCTTGAAGATTGTCTTGTCATTGAAGAGCTTGGTTGCTTGACAACTAAGTTGGAGCCATCATCAATCCTTTGTGATTGATAGGTACATTTCTAAACACACTATGAATGTCATTTTTGTGTTTTGTATTTGCTACACACTAGTATATGAGGTGTTCGAATTTCTTGCCCTTGAAAATATGATTTTCGAAATTTTTAAAACTTCCGTTGCGCATTCGGTCACCTTAATCGATCCCCTTTCAATGATATGGCCTAAGAATGTCACTCTCTCAAGCCAAAACTCGCACTTATTGAACTTAGCTTATAATTTCCTATCTTACAGTATTTATGGTGCTTTCCTCAAATACTGACTATACTCCTCTTTACTCTTCGAATAGCTCAAAATATCATTGATGAAGACTATAACAAATTGATATAGATATGGCTGAAATAAGCGATTCATGAGATCCATGAAGATCTTTGGCGTATTGGTCAACCCAAATGGCAGGACCATAAACTCGTAATGCCCATATCGAGTCCTAAACGATGTCTTATGAACATCCGACTCCTTAACCTGTATCTTATGTTATCCAGAACGAAGATCTATTTTTGAGAATATCGATGCTCCAAGTAATTGATCAAATAAGTTTTCAATTCTAGGTAGATGATATTTATTCTTGATCGTGACTCTATTCAGCTCTTGATAGTCAATGCAGAGTCGCATACTTCCATCATTTTATTTCACAAATAATATAGGTGCGTCCCACTGAGAACAACTAGGGCAAATAAAACCTTGTCCATTTTCTTGAATTTTATCTTTTAACTCTTTCATCTCAGCGGGTGCTAAACGATAGGGCGTTTTAGAAATTGGTACAGTGCCCAACATAAACTCCATAGAGAATTCCACCTCACGGTCAGTTGGAATGCCAGAAACATCCTCCGGAAAGACGCTAAGAAAGTCTATGACGAGACCTCAACATCCTCTAGCTTCTGGCTGACATGAACATGTGCTGAAGTAACACATGCTAGAAAATATTGGCAGCCTCGTCTCATAAGTTTTCTCGCACACAAACAAGAGATTATGTGCGGCATTTGCTTGTTCTTCGTTGCTTCAAAGACAAAAGATTTCCCACTGGGTGGTCGAATAGACATTGACCTCTGCCGAAAATCTATTGAAGCTCCATTCAATGATAACCAATTCAAGCCACGTATAATGTCGAATTCAGGAATTTGGAGTACGATCAGGTCTGCCCAAACCACATCTTTTTGCAAACGAAGCTCCATATTCTTTTCAATGCTCGAAGGGATCATTTGATCATTGAAAGGAATAGAAACTTTGAAGCCCAATCCCATATCCTTGGGTATAATATTTAGTCGGTTGGCGAATGTCTTGGATATGAATGAGTGTGTAGCTCACGAATTCAGCAATGCGTAGGTAGCTACACCTAGAATGAATATCCACCCTGCCACAAAAATCTCATCAATTCCAATCGTGTTGAAACTTGAGGAGTTTCTATCATTGATTACCCAAAAATTTTGGTAAAATTTCGATTTTTACCCTAAGAATTTTCGAAAATTCACAATTTCGAGCTTGAAGTTTGGATTTTCTCCCCTTTTCGGCCCTTATATTTTTTTAAAATCTGCAAAATAACCGATACAATTTCAATTTCCATCAATTTGGGCTCTAAATTCTTGAATATTATTGTTTTGATCCTTAGAAATTTCAGAATTTAAGAAACAACCCTTGATCTTGGAGGTTTGCAGATTAGTCCCTAAGTTTTGAAATT
This sequence comes from Primulina tabacum, assembly GCF_025594145.1. Taxonomy (NCBI): domain Eukaryota; kingdom Viridiplantae; phylum Streptophyta; class Magnoliopsida; order Lamiales; family Gesneriaceae; genus Primulina; species Primulina tabacum. The sequence goes on from NC_134564.1 coordinate 8,896,555, forward strand.
CCATATTTACCTTTGAGTTTTCGGTTCTTCTCGATTTTGGTCCTGGGATTCTTCGAAAATTTCGGATGGGTCCTTAAAATTTCGGTCATGTGCAGTTAAGCCCCTTGGGTTTCGAATATTGCAAATTGGTCCTCATAATTTTCGAAAATACCCATTCATGCCCAAATTTTTTATTTCTCTCAATTTTAAGCCTTAATACTCTTATTTGGATTCCTTTGCTAAATTAAGGCTCCTAATTCATGTTCAATTTCTATGGTTTCTATTGTCATCTCTTAATTCCAACTATGATAGAGCATGCAGCCTATTTTCTTCTAGGTTCTTCTTAATCCCAAATAAATTCTCATAACCAATTTAACATTTCATGCAATAAAAGAAATATAAAAACATTAAATAACTAGGTTACCGGTGATTAGGGTCGTGTCTGACTCCTCTTCCGCCTCCTCAGCGTGCATCACATAAGCTTTACCAACAGTAGGTTCTTTCTCTTTGGGACAATCAGCCGCTTAATGTCTTTCTTCTTAGCATATGAAGCATTTGTATATCCCCACATGCACTTGCCAAAATGTGAGCGATTGCACTCTTTGCACAGTGGCCTCTCTACAGGTTTCGGTGCTCCAGGTTGTGGTTGCTTTGGTTGTCTCTGCTTCTTCACTTGCCCTTGGGTCTTCTGCAGCCCTTGAGCTATAGGAGGTCCCAAAAATGGCTTCTTATTTGGTTGCGAGCTCTGCTTGTAAGGCCTTAGATTTATTAGTCTTCATTGATGCGATATTAAAAGATATGAGAATGCATGACAAGTAATGAGAAGCAATAAATGAGATGGGGGAAGGAGAGACATGAAAAATTAGAATTTTGAATGAAGGGCAGACCGCACCCGCGGTCCAAGAAAGAGTGCACCCGCGGTTGATAGACAAAGAGTTGGAAATTATTTACAGAAATGACACCGCACCCGCGGTTCAAACGTAACCGCACCCGCGGTCTTGTATGTAGCGCACCCGCGGTCGTCGATTTTGGAAAATGAATGGACTGCCGAAGCTTGAGCGCACTTGCGGTCTAGAGGGAGCGCACCCGCGGTGCTGCATGCGAGAAAGCCACCTTTGTTTCTCAAGTTGACACATGGCATGGTATATATATAGAAATGTGCTGACATCAGCTGAGGAACGAGAGAGAGTGGGGAGAAGCTTCAATTCCTTAGGCTTTAAGGTTATGATTATGAAAGAATTACACATCCAAACTTCATTCCAAGTATAGATTCTTGCTCCTTGCATCATAGGCTACAAGAGGATGTAAGTATGGTTCAATTATAACATGTTTCGAAATCTACGTGTTGAAGAAATTGTGATTTTATTTGAGATATGTGTTCTTGAGTAGCTAGGAACCGAAATACCGTGAACAAATTTATTATCAGATATTGTATGCGATTTATATGACATTCCAGAATGTATTGGGTGGAAATTATGCAGATTTTCAGAATTTGAAATGTTTATGATATTGATTATGACGTGGAGACATGATTCTTGTAATTGTTATTGTTATGAAATTGACCGGTATCGAGAAATTACGTCGTTATGCAGTCAAATGGTACCGAGGTCAAGTATTGAATTGGATATGTGTTGATTGAGATTAGAGATTGATAGAATATGTATCAACATTTCCATTTCAGATTTGATATTGACAAAGCCGTCATCGAGACTTCGACATCGACAGACATTGTGCGACGAAAGGTATAATTCATGTGACTTTGGGGAGATATAACTCAAATGAGATTCAATTTGAGTTTCCCAACAAAATCACATACTAGAATAGTTGTTTATCTTTTGATATGATTATGATTTGTTTATAGATTTATATTCAAATCTTTTGATATGATTATGCATTTATAGATTTATATTCATGCATCTAAGATAGGAGAGTCATTGGCAGATTTGCCAAACTTCTAGATGTTCGGTGTATCGACGCATAGGAGCAGACTTCCTCCGATTGTAGACATTCGATATAGACATGACCGAAGTCTAGGAATAAGACGTACCGTCACCCCGATTGGGAGGGTAGGTGGCAGACAGTGACGTCTTATTCACACCGGGATCCCTAGAGCTAGAGTCGAGTCGAGTCAAGACATGATTTGATTGAATTGCATACTTATATTGATTTGGTTTCATAGACTATGGAACCTATTACTTTTGATTTTATTCATGACAGTATGCTTCATGATTTATATTTTGTATATGCATGTATACTATGTTTTATACTGGGATTTGTTCTCATCGGAGTTTCCGGCTGTTGTTATGTCTGTATGTGTGCATAACAACAGGTGGGGCAGGATCAGGGCCACGACAGAGATGAGAGATCGAGATAGCGTGGTGACTTCGGGCGCAGCAGATCACTAGTGGTTTCTTTTACTAGACTTGTACTATACTTTGATTATAGTTGGGATTGAACACTAGTTTGTATATATGAATGTATAAGAAGAAGACATGTATTTATGTTTATTGTAATAATATAAAGAAAGACCTTGTGCATGTTTATAAACATTGATCTAATGTTAAAAAGCAAAAATTTGACCCACATTTTTTTTGAATAAAGATCCGATTAATCATGAAAAGAACTGAGTTAGAGCCCGGGTACCCACAACAGGTGGTATCAGAGCAGTAGTTTCTGTAGACTGAGATAGAATAGAATGAGCGGGGTAGATCGAGTCTCCTTCCTTGCTCTTGATATGCTAGCATGATTTATTGCTTTCCCTGTTACATGTTGTATTGTTATCTGAATTGATTTACAGCATGTACTTGTAGAGATTGAATCAGAACCGATTCTGGATCAGAGGTATATGATCAGAGGAGGGCTGAGACAGATTGTATAGATTGTATACTAATCTGTTTGATAATCAGATATGCCGCCTAGAAGAATACCACAACCAGCTGCAGGTCAAGTGCTAGAACAAGGTAGTATGTCAGGTACTCAGATGGATGTTACTGCGACACCAATGGAGGCTTTGTTGAAGAGGTTTCAATCATTCCATCCACCTACCTTGAAGGGCACAGAAAATGCAGTGGATTGTGAGAGCTGGTTAGACGATATAGAGATGTTGTTTGAATCTCTGGCTTATACAGACGAACGGAGAGTGAAGTTGATTGGGCATCAATTACACGAAGTGGTAAAAAGTTGGTGGCTTACAACGAAACGAGCCCTGGAGCATAGAGGTATCGATATTACTTGGAAAGTATTTAAAGATGAATTTTATCAATGTTTCTTTCCAGTGTCGTATCGAAAAGACAAAGGGGCCGAATTCACCAATTTGAGACAAGGGCAGTGGAACATAGGAGAGTATGTTGCCAAGTTTTTTCTTTGCTCCGATTTGCGCCACACGTGGTAGGAAATGACGAAGCGGTCGCGGACCAGTTCTTCAATGGTTTGAACCCGGATATTTGTACTTTGGTGAACACGGGACGACCTAACACCTTTTCTGATGCACTGAACTGAGCAAAGGGAGCAGATGCTAGCTTGATCAAGTAGCGAGGAGCTTCTTATAGTGCTCAGAGTCAGAGACAGCCACAGCCCGCCGCCCAGTTTCCACCACCTCCTCCTCGATTTGATAGTGGAAGCAGTAGTAGTGGCAAGAAGGAATTTCTGAAAGCCAAGGGCAAACAATTCAAGAAATCAGGGAGCAGTTCGTCGAGCTCCAGTGGGTCACGACAGAGAGGTCCTGGCCAGAGTGCAGAGTATACTGGTGTTTATTGCAGTTCTTGTGGTGGCAGGCATGCCACTGAGCAGTGTCAGGGAGTCATGGGCCGATGCAATATTTGTAGAAAGCAGGGACACTTTGCCAGAGTCTGTCCACAGAGAGGTGCACAGCAAGCTCAGAGTATTGGGGCATCTTGTTCAGTATCTCAGCCGGAGTGGCAAGCATCATCTGTTTATTCCTTCCAGCCGCCACCTGCACCGTCCCAGTCCTGAGCCAGAGGTAGCCAGACAGTGAGCCAACCTCCCAGACAGCAGGCTCGAGTGTTCGCACTGACAGAGGAGCAGGCCTAGGATGCGCCAGATGATGTGATTGCAGGTAACTGTTTTCTTTGCGGTTATCCTGCATATGTGTTAATAGACACAGGTGCATCCCATACATTCATTTCTGAACATTTTGCATTGACACATGCATTGCTTGTCGAGTCATTGTCTACTGTAGTGTCTATTTCTTCTCCATTTGGAAGTGGTTTGATATCTTTGACTTCAGTTAGACATTGCATGCTATAGTTTGAAGGTCACGAGATTGAGCTAGATTGTGTTGTACTTGGTCTATCTGATTTTAATTGTATTGTTGGGATTGACATGTTGACTAAGTACAGAGCCACCGTAGACTGTTTTCACAAGATTGTCAGATTCAGACCTGAAATGACAGAAGAGTGGAAATTCTACGGTAAGGGTTCCAGATCTCGGATTCCCTTAGTATCTGCTTTGACTATGAGTAGATTGTTGCAAAAAGGAGCAGAGGGGTTCCTTATTTATTCTGTAGATCTACAGAAATCGAGCCCGGCATTGGCAGATTTGCCAGTAGTACGGGAGTTTGCAGATGTATTTCCTGATGAGATCCCAGGGTTACCACCAGCTCGAGAGGTAGATTTTAGCATTGATCTTATTCCAGGTACCATTCTTATTTCGAGAACTCCGTATAGAATGGCACCTATAGAGTTGAAAGAATTGAAAGCACAACTAGTAGATCTTCTAGCCAAGGGATACATCAGACCTAGTGTATCTCCTTGGGGCGCACCAGTGCTATTTGTGCGAAAGAAAGACGGTTCTATGAGATTGTGTATCGATTACATGCAACTGAACAAGGCAACGATAAAGAACAAGTATCCTTTGCCTCGCATTGATGACTTATTTGATCAGTTTCAGGGATCATCTGTTTATTCTAAGATTGATTTGAGATCGGGATATCACCAGCTCAGAAATCGAGATGTTGATATACCGAAGACAGCATTCCGAACCATGTATGGACATTATGAGTTTGTTGTCATGCCTTTTGGTTTAACGAATGCTCCAGCGGTGTTTATGGGACTGATGAACCGTGTCTTTCAGAGGTACTTGGATGAGTTCGTGATTGTTTTTATTGATGATATTTTAGTGTATTCAAAGAATCTGAATGAGCATGCCAATCATTTAAGAATAGTGTTGCAAACATTGAGAAATGAAAGATTATGTGCTAAACTGTCAAAGTGTGAGTTTTGGCTGAGACAGGTTGTCTTCTTGTGTCATATCATATCTGGAGACGGTATTTCTGTTGATCCGAGTAAAGTGGAAGCGATAATCAGTTGGCCGAGACCGACTTCTGTGCCAAAGATACGCAGTTTCATGGGTCTGGCAGGATACTATAGACGATTCATTAAAGATTTCTCCAGTATTGCGAAGCCAATTACCCAGTTGACACAGAAGAATATGCCATTTGTGTGGTATGAAGATTGTGAGTTTAGCTTTCTAGAGTTGAAAAAAAGGCTGACCAGTGCTCCAGTATTGACGATACCTTCAGGTACTGGTGAGTTCGTTGTATATTGTAATGCATCCCACAGAGGGCTAGGATGTGTTCTTATGCAACGAGGACATGTCATCGCATACGCCCCGAGACAGTTGAAGACTCACGAGACTTGGTACCCAATTCATGATCTTGAATTGGCGGCCATTGTATTTGCACTAAAGATCTGGCGTCATTATCTGTATGGCGAAAAATTTGAGATCTATTCGGATCACAAGAGTCTGAAGTATCTGTTTTCTCAATCAGAATTGAATATGAGGCAGCGTAGATGGCTTGATCTACTGAAAGATTTTGATTGCGAGATCAAATACTATCCAGGGAAATCAAATGCAGCAGCAGATGCCTTGATTCGAAAGGTATGTTCTTTATCCTTATCAACGATAGGCGTTTCGAATTTAGTTGAAGATTGCTGTTTGTCTGGTTTAGCATTTGACACAGATAGTAGACCGCTGAGACTTGCTTCGATTCAAGTTGAGCCAGACTTGATTATGAGAATCAAAGAAGCGCAGAGAACAGACCAAAATGTTCAGAAGTCGATTAAGATGGTCAGATCAGGACATCAGTCTGAATATCAGGTACGTAATCATGTTCTGTATGTGAATAATCGGCTTGTAGTGCCAGATGTTTCAGATTTGAAACAACAGATTATGTCAGAAGCGCACTGTAGTCGGTTTAGTATTCATCCTGGTGGCACAAAGATGTACAACGACCTAAAGACACAATTCTGGTGGAAACAGATGAAGTCAGATATTGCAGAGTTTGTGTCTAAGTGCTTGAATTGCCAGCAGGTGAAGGCCGAGAGGAAGAAGCCCGGAGGTCTACTTCAGAGTTTAGCTATTCCTGAATGGAAATGGGATCACATTTCCATGGATTTTGTTACGAAGTTACCTCGATCATCCCGGGGCTGTGATGTGATTTGGGTCATTATTGACAGACTGACCAAATCAGCTTGTTTTATTCCGTACAGAATGACATACCGACATGATCAGATGGCCGAGATATATGTTAGAGAGGTAGTCAGATTGCATGGTGTGCCGAAGTCTATCGTATCAGATCATGATCCACGATTCACTTCACACTTCTGGCACAGTTTACAGCAGGCTTTAGGTACGACATTACACCTAAGTACTGCTTATCATCCTCAGACAGACTGTTAGAGTAGGTGCCCGTCGAGCCAAGTGTTGGCCGAGTGTTCACAATGAAACTCTATGTATAAGCAATCTTTATTTTAATAATATTTGAAATTATTGTTTTGGCAAATCTTTATCTATATACCCATGCTAGTTGCATAGATAAAGCCCTTGAATATACAAATAGTAGAAAGAATATGTGATGCTCATATGATGAGTATCATGAAACTCATATTTGGAATACTGTATATTCTAAACAGTTCCTAGTCGATTCAGCCGCCGCTAAGAAGGATATAGGCCGCTAGAGTTCGAGACTAGTATCTGCGATGTGAGTACCATGTTTCATTGGTAGGGGACATTGTGATATCCGAGCATGCAGATAGGTGCTCCTGGTAGAGTGCACTGAACAACCCTCCATAAAAGGACTTTCTAAGTGGTTCTCACTTATCGAGTGGAAAAGTCCTGGTTTATGGTTGTACACCATTAGTCCTTATGACCCGGGACAACATTGAGACTCTATGTGCTAGAATTACACTTTGACTTGTTTACCGACTCTCATGGGGTCATCAGGTGGCAAGGTTGGGTGTTCTGTCGAAACATATAGGAGTCGATGCATTGTAGTCGGGGATTCACCGCTTACCTTCGGGTATGGATATCCTATGTGTATGTAGTATAAAATCTCTGATCAGAGTATGGTGGTAATTATGAAAAGGGTTTCATAGATTGCACCATCGATGCAACTACGACATGACACATAGTATCGATTCATTGACAACTCTCGATAAACCAATGGTTGTCGAATCGGTCGGGATATATGAGTTGAAGGGTCCGTACTGTACGCTAACCATAATTGAATGGTTCTTGCAGGCACTATCAATGTGTTGAACGGCTTATAAATGTGTTTATAAGCGTAAAGAAAAATAGAAGTATGACTTCTATGAGAGAAATGTGAATTTTAATTTATGAATGTGTTCCTAAATTAAAAGTTGGCCAAGTGAATAATGTATTTGAAAATTGTGATTTTCATAAACATTATTATGGACTAAATTAAATTAATTCAAGTGTTGAATTAATTAAACACTAGTGGACCTAGTAGAGTCCAAATAATTAAATTAATTCAAGTGTTGAATTAATTAAATTATATAGAGTCTTGTGGAGCTCAATTGAAATAAATTATTTAACTAGTAGACTTGAGTAAATTCAAGTAATGTTTAATTAATCTCAAAATGTTTGAGATAATTAAATTTAGTCCATGGTTTTTAATTGTTAAAAACACCATATAATATTGCATGCATGGGAGATGAAGAGTTGGAGACAACTTTTTCAAATATCAAGGCTTGGCATGCTACTTTTGCCTTTTGCTTTTTGGCAAGACCAAGACAAGTCTCCCTTCCCCCTCATTCCATCTCTCTTGGCCGAAAATATTGAAGGGATTCTCTCCAAGTTTTTCCTCTTCTTTTCTTCTTCAAGTGTTGAGGAAGAAATATTCTTCTCCTTGAAAAATCCTCTTAGTTTTCTAGTGCAAATTAAGAGGAAATCTACCTAGTTGGTGGTGGGCTTAATAGTTGAGAAAGGAGTGCTCAAAGGAAGCTTGAAGATAGTGTCATCCTTGAAGAGGCAAGTTGTTTACAACTTGGTTGGTGTCATCATCAACCTCAAGAGGTTGATAGGTAACGATTTTCTCAACACCCTATGTATGATATTGGTGTTTTATTGTATTTGCTACACAAACAATGAGGTGGCCGAAAATTTCCTCATGAAAAATCAAAATTTTAACTTCCGTTGCGCTTCCGATCACCGTAACCGATCCTCTTTCAAATAAGACGTCACTGTCTGCCACCTACCCTCCCAATCGGGGTGACGGTACGTCTTATTCCTGGACTTCGGTCATGTCTGTATCGAATGTCTACAATCGGAGGAAGTCTGCTCCTATGCGTCGATACACCGAACATCTAGAAGTTTGGCAAATCTGCCAATGACTCTCCTATCTTAGATGCATGAATATAAATCTATAAATGCATAATCATATCAAAAGATTTGAATATAAATCTATAAACAAATCATAATAATAACAAAAGATAAACAACTATTCTATTATGTGATTTTGTTGGGAAACTCAAATTGAATCTCATTTGAGTTATATCTCCCCAAAGTCACATGAATTATACCTTTCGTCGCACAATGTCTGTCGATGTCGAAGTCTCGATGACGACTCTGTCAATATCAAATCTGAAATGGAAATGTTGATACATATTCTATCAATCTCTAATCTCAATCAACACATATCCAATTCAATACTTGACCTCGGTACCATTTGACGGCATAACGACGTAATTTCTCGATACCGGTCAATTTCATAACAATAACAATTACAAGAATCATGTCTCCACATCATAATCAATATCATAACCATTTCAAATTCTCAAAATCTGCATAAGTTCCACCCAATACATTCTGGAATGTCATATAAATCGCATACAATATCTGATAATAAATCTGTTCACGGTATTTCGGTTCCTAGCTACTCAAGAACACATATCTCAAATAAAATCACAATTTCTTCAACAAGTAGATTTCGAAACATGTTATAATTGAACCATACTTACATCCTCTTGTAGCCTATGATGCAAGGAGCAAGAATCTATACTTGGAATGAAGTTTGGATGTGTAATTCTTTCAAAATCATAACCTTAAAGCATAAGGAATTGAAGCTTCTCCCCACTCTCTCTCGTTCCTCAACTGATGGAAGTGGAGAGAAATGAATCAGCACATTTCTATATATATACCATGCCATGTGTCAACCTGAGAAACAAAGGTGGCTTTCTCACATGCAGCACCGCGGGTGCGCTCCCTCTAGACCGCAGGTGCGCTCAAGCTTCGGCAGTCCATTCATTTTCCAAAATCGACGATCGTGGGTGCGCTAGATATAAGACCGCGGGTGCGGTGACATCAACGAGGGTGCGGTTACGTTTGAACCGCGGGTGAGGTGTCATTTCTATAAATAATTTCCAACTCTCTGTCCATCAACCGCGGGTGCACTCTTTCTTGGACCGCGGGTGCGGTCTGCCCTTAATTCAAAATTCTAATTTTTCATGTCTCTCCTTCCCCCATCTCATTTATTGCTTCTCATTACATGTCATGTATTCTCATATCTTTGAATATCGCATCAATGAAGACTAATAAATCTCAGGCATTACATTTCTCCCCCTCTAAGAAATGATTTCGTCCTCGAAATCGCAGGCCATCAATCATATCATAAATGAAAAACAATATAATCAAAAGCTGAATAAATACACACATCATCTAAACAACTAGGGATATCTCTGTCTCATATCTGCTTCTGTCTCCCAAGTCGCTTCTTCAGTGCCATGACGACTCCACTGGACTTTCACTAGCGGAATAGTCTTCGTTCTGAGCTGTTTTTCTTTCCGATCAAGAATCTGTATCGGTTGCTCAGTATAACTCAAAGTCTGATCAAGCTCAGCTTCGTCAGGCTGAATTACATGAGAAGCATCAGGCATATATCTACGCAGCATCGATAAATGAAATACGTCATGTATTCCAGATAGAGAAGGAGGAAGAGCAAGTTGATATGCTCGATCGCCAATCTTTTCAAGAATCTCGTACGGACCGATGTATCTAGGAGACAACTTTCCGCGTTTGCCAAATCTGACAACGCCTCTGAAAGGAAAAATCTTCAAAAACACTCTGTCTCCTTGCTCAAATACTAACGGTCTACGTCTGATATTGGCATACTTCGCTTGTCTATCTTGTGCCGTCTTTATTTTCTTCTGAATGATCTTCACTTTCTCAGTCATTTCACGTATCATATCAGGTCCAAGTTCTGGTACCTCAGATACATCATCCCAGTACAACGGAGATCTGCACTTCTTGCCATATAATGCCTCAAACGGAGACATCTCAATGCTTGTTTGATAGCTGTTGTTGTACGAGAATTCACACAAAGGTAGTGAATCTTGCCAACTAGTGCCAAAGTCTAGCACTACAGCTCTCAGCATATCCTCTAAAGTCTGGATAGTCCGCTCTGACTGTCCGTCTGTGAAAGGGGATCGGTTACGGTGACCGGAAGCGCAACGGAAGTTTAAAATTTTTATTTCTCATAAGAAATTTTCGGCCACCTTGATTTAATGTGTAGCAAATACAATAAACACAAAATGACATTCATAGTGTGTTAAGAAATGTACCTATCAATCACAAGGATTGATGTATGGCTCCAACTAAGGTGTAAACACCTTAGCTCTTCAATGGTAGAAACTATCTTCAAGCTTCCTTTGAGCACTCCTTGCTCAACTATTAAGCCCACCACCAACTAGGTAGATCCCCTCTTAATTTGCACTAGAAAACTAAGAGGATTTTTCAATGAGAATTATTTCTTTCCTCAACAGTTGAAGAAAAAATGAGAGAAAAATGGAGGAGAGAACTACTCAAAAAATTCGGCCATTGCATTGTGAATGAGGGGGAAGGGAGACTTGTCTTGGACTTGCAAAAAGCTAAAAGCAAAAACACCTTTTTTGCATGACATGCCTTGATAACCCAAAAAGTAGTCTCCAACCCTTCACCTCCCATGCATACATATATTATATGGTTTATAACAATTAAAAACCATGGACTTAATTTAATTATCTCAAACATTTTTGAGATTAATTAAACATTACTTGAATTCAATCAAGTCCACTAGCTAAATAATTTATTTAAATTGAGCTCTACAAGACTCAATATGATTTAATTAATTCAACACTTGAATTAATTTAATTATTTGGACTCTACTAGGTCCGCTAGTGTTTAATTAATTCAACACTTGAATTAATTTAATTTAGTCCATAATAATGTTTATGAAAATCACAATTTTCAAATACATTATTCACTTGGCCAACTTTTAATTTAGGAACACTTCCATAAATTAAAATTCATATTTCTCTCATAGAAGTCATACTTCTATTTTTCTTTACGCTTATAAACATATTTATAAGCCGTTCAACATATTGAACTAATTTCTCCTTTATAGAAGTCATACTTCTAATTTTCCTTACGCTTATAAACTCCTTTATAAGCCGTTCAACACATTGAACTATTTCTCTTCTCAACGGGATCTAGAAAGCTAGTACTTGTGTGGCCCTTAATGGTTCATTGATACAACTAGCCGTGGGTTCACATCTCCATGTGATTCGGACTAAACATGTCCTTATATGAGCATACCTCAATTGCTCCATTCTTACTTATCAACACTTTGATAACAAGAACGTCAGAACTCAAGTCTGATAGTACCCAACCAATCATGTTAAACGCCTAGCAGCATCGCTTACATGATTCCCTAGGTATCAAATGATAGTGCCTGCAAGAACCATTCAATTATGGTTAGCGTACAGTACGGTCCCTTCAACTTATATATCCCGAGCGATTCGACAACCATTGGTTTATCGAGAGTTGTCAATGAATCGATACTATGTGTCATGTCGTAGTTGCATCGATGGTGTAATCTATGAAACCCCTTTCATAATTACCACCATACTCTGATCAGAGATTTCATACTACATACACATAGGATATCCGTACCCGAAGGTAAGCGGTGAATCCCCGACTACAATGCATCGACTCCTATATGTTTCGACAGAACACCCAACCTTGCCACCTGATGACCCCATGAGAGTCGGTAAACAAGTCAAAGTGTAATTCTAGCACATAGAGTCTCAATGTTGTCCCGGGTCATAAGGACTAATGGTGTACAACCATAAACCAGGACGTTTCCACTCGATAAGTGAGAACCACTTGGAAAGTCCTTTATGGAGGGTTGTTCAGTGCACTCTACCAGGAGCACCTATCTGCATGCTCGGACATCACAATGTCCCCTACCAATGAAACATGGTACTCACATCGCAGATACTAGTCTCGAACTCTAGCGGCCTATATCCTTCTTAGCGGCGGCTGAATCGACTAGGAACTGTTTAGAATATACAGTATTCCAAATATGAGTTTCATGATACTCATCATATGAGCATCTCATATTCTTTCTACTATTTGTATATTCAAGGGCTTTATCTATACAACTAGCATGAGTATATAGATAAAGATTTGCCAAAACAATAATTTCAAATATTATTAAAATAAAAATTGCTTATACGTAGAGTTTCATTGTGAACACTCGGCCAACACTTGGCTCGACAGGCACCTACTTTAACATTATTCACACCGGGATCCCTAGAGCTAGAGTCGAGTCTAGTCAAGACATGATTTGATTGAATTGCGTGCTTATATTGATTTGGTTTCATAGACTATTGAACCTATTACTTTTGATTTTATTCATGACAGTATGCTTCATGATTTATATTTTGTATATGAATGTATACCATGTTTTATACTGTGATTTGTTCTCACCGGAGTTTCCGGCTGTTGTTTTGTCTGTATGTGTGCATAACAACAGGTGGGGCAGGATCAGGGTCACGACAGAGATGAGAGATCGAGATAGCGTGGTGACTTCGGGCGCAGCAGATCATTAGTGGTTTCTTTTACTAGACATGTACTATACTTTGATTATAGTTGGGATTGAACACTTGCTTGTATATATGAATGTATAAGAAGAAGACATGTATTTATGTTTATTGTAATAACATAAAGAAAGACCTTGTGCATGTTTATAAACATTGATCTAATGTTAAAAAGAAAAAATTTGACCCACATTTTTTTTGAATAAAGATCCGATTAATCCCGAAAAGAACTGAGTTAGAGCCCGGGTCCCCACACTGCTGGTGTTTGCTGCCTCTTGCACTGTGTGGGACCCGGGCTCTAACTCAATTATCTTTGGGATTAAGTGGATCTTTGCTAGAAAATGGGTCATTAAAAAAAAATTTCTTTTTAACATTATAAATTATTGTATATGATCATACGCATGTGATAACTCTATTTATTTCATTAAAAGAAGTACATGTCTTGTTCCATTTCATTTATACAAACTAGATAACAAACCACATATCACATATAGAACATCTAGTTGTCTTCTACGCCCGAAATCACCACGCTATCCAATCTCAGTCACGCTCACCTTGACCCTGATCATGTCCCTGTTCCACCTGTTGTCATGCACACATACAGACACAACAACAGCCGGATACTCCGGTGAGAACAAATCCTAGTATAACACAACGTATCATGCATATCATGCAAGCATATGTAAGATATAAAGCATAAATCAAGAACATGTATCTAATCTAAAACATAAATCAAAAGAATGCTATACATCAAATCTTGAACTTCAAATCTTTGACTCGACTCCAATCTAAGTCTAGGGATCCTGGTGTGAATAAGACGTAACAATCTCCCACCTACTCTCCCAATCGGGGTGGCGGTACGTCTTATTCCCGGACTTCGGCCCTCTCTGTGTCGAATATCTACAATAGGAGACGATCTTCTCCTACGTATCTCGACACTACCGAACATTCGGTATCTTGGCATATCTGCCAACGACTCATCTATCTCATGTGCACTGTTATAATTCTATAAACAAGGCATAACCATATCAAATTATAAACAATCTAGTATGTGATTTTGGGAAACTCAAATAAGGTCTAATTTGAGCTGTGTCTTCCCGAATCAACATTGAATTATACCTTTCCGGGTTCAATCTTTGTCGATGTCGAAGTCTTGACGTCGAAGCTTGTCGATATCAATCTGAAATGGCAATGTCGAATAACACAATATCAATCAATAACTCAACCAATATAGGTACGTATCAATATTCAATCCCGGTACATTTCGACTGTATAACGGCACAATCTCGCAATACCGGTCAACTCAAACACCAATAATAATAACCATAACTCATAATTCTCATCATAACACAATCTACCATGCTGAAATCTGTATAATCTCCTACACATATATGCTGGAAAATCGTAATAATCGCATAAGGTAACATTTCTTCGATCCGGTTTCGATTCTACTTATCTCGACATATCATGAACACATCATATAGCTCAAAATCTGATTTCCCCAACATGCTATTTCAATTCAAGCAATAACATAACAAAACTTATATCCTTTAGAAGCCTATGATGCAAGGAGCAAGAATCTAAGCTCGGATTCAAAATCGGATGGTTAGATGTTGCACAACCAAGTTGTTAATATATCTTGAAACTTGAAAGAATTCTAACTCTTTTCTCCGTGCTTGTTGCTGGAGCATGAAAGAAATGAAGCCAATTCCTATATATATCTTGCATGGTGAGGGGCAAATGGCTTATTCTTTATTCAACACGTCTCGCGCATATGCACGACATCACTCGGCGCATATGCGCGAGACAATATTGTCTCAGCGCGTGTCATGCACAACGCCTCGCGCATATGCGCGCCCTCAATCGGTGCATATGCGCGAGGTCTTTCAAATTTCTTCACAACTCTCGGGTACCCTCGCGCATGTGAGCCGATTCCTGTCACGCATATGCGCGAGGTGTTTTGCCCATTTCGCGCATATGCGCATGGTCTGGTCGCGCATATGCGCGAGACTCATTGCTCGCACAGAATGCCAACTTCTTTTCGGCTCCCCCGGTCTGATCCTTTATGTCTATAATCACATCAATTAATTAACGAATCATTTCAGATTACCATACTCAAATCCTCGGTCCTTACATTTCTCCCCCCCTTAGACACGATTTCGTCCCTGAAATCACAGGCAATCAAATCATATAAATAAGAAGGTATAACAGAAAGGCTATAAAGAAGACTTACATCAGTAAAATAACTCTGGGAACTTCTGTCTCATATCTGCTTCAGTCTCCCAAGTAGCTTCTTCGATGCCATGACGACTCCATTGGACTTTTACCCACCAGTGGAATAGACTTCGTTCTGAGTTTTCTGTCCTTCCAATCAATAATCTGAATCGGTTGCTCAAAATAACTCAAAGTCTCGTCGAGTTCAGCTTCATCAGGCTGAAGAATATGAGAAGTATCTGGCAGATATTTCCGTAGCATCGACACATGAAAGACGTCATGTATCCCAGATAGCGAAGGAGGAAGAGCAAGTCTATATGCACGATCACCAATTTTCTCAAGAATTTCGTAAGGACCGATGTATCTAGGAGACAATTTCCCACGTTTTCCAAACCTGACAATGCCTCTGAAAGAAGAAATCTTCAAAAATACTCTGTCTCCTTGTTCAAATACTAACGGTCGATGACGTACATTCGCATACTTGGCTTGTCTATCCTGCGCCGTCTTCATTCTTTTCTGGATCAGTTTTACTTTCTCAGTCATTTCACGAATCATTTCAGGCCCAAATTCTGGTACTTCAGATATATCATCCCAATATAGAGGAGATCTGCATTTCTTGCCATATAATGCTTCTAATGGTGCCATCTCGATGCTTGTTTGATAGCTGTTGTTGTACGAGAATTCACAAAGTGGTAGTGAATCTTGCCAACTAGTGCCAAAATCTAGCACTACAGCTCTCAGCATATCCTCCAGTGTCTGGATAGTCCGCTCTGACTGTCCATCGGTCTGAGGATGATATGCAGTACTCAGGTGCAAGTCGTACCTAAAGCCTGCTGGACCCATGAAGCTGCGAATCTTGGTCACTGATGTCGGTCTCGGCCAAGAAATCACTGCCTCAACCTTACTGAGATCAACAGATATACCATCTTTGGATATAATATGCCCCAGAAATACAACATGTCTCAATCAAAACTCGCATTTCGACAGTTTAGCATATAATTTCTCAGCCCTCAAAATTCCCAACACAGTTCTCAAATGCTCAGCATGATCAGTCCTATTCTTTGAATATATCAGAATGTCATCAATAAATATAATCACAAAATCGTCAAGGTACTTTTGGAAGATACGGTTCATCAGGCCCATAAATACAGCTGGAGCATTCGTTAAACCAAATTGCATGACAATAAATTCATAATGTCCATACCTGGTTTTAAATGATGTCTTCGGTATATCAGAATCTCGGACCCTCAACCGGTGATATCCAGATCTTAGATCTATCTTGGAATATACAGAAGAACCCTATAACTGATCAAATAAATCGTCGATATGAGGCAATGGGTATTTGTTCTTTACCGTTGCTTTATTCAGTTGTCGATAATCGATGCAAAGTCTCATTGAACCATCCTTCTTCCGGGCAAACAGTACCGGAGCACCCCAAAGAGATACACTCGGTCTAATGTAACCCTTGGCCAATAATTCTTCGAGCTGTTCTTTCTATTCTTTCAATTCAATAGGTGCCATTCTATAGGGAGCTCGAGATATAGAAACGGTACCTGGTATGAGATCAATGCTGAAATCTACCTCTCGGACTGGAGGTAACCCTGGAATCTCGTCTGGGTATACATCCACAAACTCACATACCACCGGCAGATCTGCCAATGCTGGGCTCGATTTCAGTAGATATACTAAATATACAAGGAACCCCTCTGCTCCTTTCTGCAACAATCGACTCATATACAACAAAGATATCAAGGAAATTCAAGCTCTGGAACCCTTACCGTAGAATTTCTACTCATTAGCCATCTCTGGTCTGAATCTGACAATCTTCTGGAAACAATCTACAGTGGCTCTGTACTTGGTTAACATATCGATCCCCACAATATAATCAAAATCAGACAACCCAAGCACAACATAGTCTAATTCAATCTCATTACCCTCAAACTGTAGCATGCAATGTCTAACCGATGTCACTGATATCAAACCACTCCCCGATGGAGAAGAAATAGACACTACAGCAGTTAATGACTCGATAGGTAAAGCATTCATTAATGCAAAGCGCTCAGAAATGAAGGTATGAGATGCACCCGTATCTATCAATACATAAGTAGGATAACCGCAAAGAAAACAGTTACCTGCTATCACATCGTCTGGTGCATCTTGGGCTTGCTCTTCTGTCAGTGCAAATACTCGAGCCTGCTGTCTGGGAGGTTAGTTCACAGTCTGGCTCATTTTTGGTCTCGACTGGGACTGTGCAGATGTCGGCTGGAAGGAATGGACAGATGATGCTTGCCTCTCAGGCTGAGATACTGATGCAGATGATCCTGCACCCTGAGATCGCTGTGACCCTCTCTGTGGACAGACTCTGGTGAAATGTCCTTGCAGTTTGCAGATATTGCATCGCCCAACCACTACCTGACAATGATCTGTAGGATGTCTGCCTCCACAAGTACTGCAATACACCCCTTTATAATCTGAACTCTGGACAGAACCCCTCTATCGTGACCCACCTGAGCTTGATGAACTGCTACCCGACTTCTTGAATTGTTTTCCTCGGGCTTTCAGTTAATCTTTCTATCCATTGCTACTACCACCACTCTCGAATCTAGGAGGAGGTTGAAATGAAGGCTGTGGTGGTCTTGGAATCGTAGCAGCATACGAAAGTCCTCGTTGCTTAATCAGTCCCGTTTTCGCTCCCTTGGCTCGGTTCAAGGCATCTGCAAAGTTGTTCGGTCTGCCGGTATTCACTAGGGTAAAGATACCAGGATTCAATCAATTGATAAACTGATCTGCAATGGCCTCGTCATTCTCTGCCGACGTGAGGAGCAAATCGGAGCAATGTCAAAAACTTTGCCACATACTCTTCGATATTCAGCTGTCCCTGTCTCAGATTGGCAAACTCGGCACCTTTATCCTTTCGTTATGACACAGGAAAGAAGCGTTGATAGAACTCTGCTTTAAAAACTTTCCAAGTGATCTCTGTGCCACGATGCTCCAATGCTCTCTTTGCGGTAAACCACCAATTCTTCGCTACTTCATGCAATTGATGGCCAATTAACTTCACTCGACGCTCATCGGTATAGTCAAGGGACTCAAATAACATCTCGATGTCATCTAACCAGCTCTCACACTCAATAGCGCTCTCAGTACCTTTCAGTGTCGGCGGTTTAAAGGATTGAAACCGTTTTAGTTGTGTCTCCATCGGTGTTGCAGTAACATCCATCGGATCATTAGAAGTACTGCCCTGTTCTGGTACCGGACGCACAGGTACTGCTGCTCTTCGAGGAGGCATATCTGATTATCACACGGATTAGTACAAAATATATACAATCTGTTTCAGTCCTCCTCTGATCATATACCTCTGATCCAGAATCGGTTCTGATTCATTTTATTCTTAATACATGTCGCAATCAATCAGATAACCAAGTAAACATGTATTACTGCAAGAAACATGCTTTCATATATAACATATGTAAATCAACATACAATTAATAGCATGCTAGCATCATCAAAGAAAGGCAGACGACTCGATCTACCCCGCTCATTCACTACTATTCCAGTCTACAGAACCTACTGCTCTGATACCACCTGTTGTGGGGACCCGGGCTCTAACTCAATTATCTTTGGGATTAAGTGGATCTTTGCTAGAAAATGGGTCATAAAAAAAAATTTCCTTTTAAACATTATAAATTATTGTATATGATCATACGCATGTGATAACTCTATTTATTTCATTAAAAGGAGTACATGTCTTGTTCCATTTCATTTATACAAACTAGTGTTGATAACAAACTACATATCACATCTAGAACATCTAGTTGTCTTCTACGCCCGAAATCACCACGCTATCCAATCTCAGTCATGCTCTCCTTGACCCTGATCCTGTCCCTGTTCCACCTGTTGTCATGCACATATACAGACACAACAACAGCCGGATACTCTGGTGAGAACAAATCCCAATATAACACAACGTATCATGCATATCATGATAGCATATGTAACATATAAAGCATAAATCAAGAACATGTATCTAATCTAAAACATAGATCAAAAGAATGCTATACATCAAATCTTGAACTTCAAATCTTTGACTCGACTCCAATCTAAGTCTAGGGATCTCGGTGTGAATAAGACGTAACAATCTCCCACCTACTCTCCCAATCGGGGTGGCGGTACGTCTTATTCCCGGACTTCGGCCCTCTCTGTGTCAAATATCTACAATAGGAGTCGATCTTCTCCTACGTATCTCCACACTACCGAACATCCGGTATCTTGGCATATCTGCCAACGACACACCTATCTCATGTGCACTGTTATAATTCTATAAACAAGGCATAACCATATCAAATTATAAAAAATCTAGCATGTGATTTTGGGAAACTCAAATAAGGTCTAATTCGAGTTGTGTCTTCCCGAATCAACATTGAATAATACCTTTCCGGGTTCAATCTTTGTCGATGTCGAAGTCTTGACGTTGAAGCTTGTCGATATCAATCTGAAATGGCAATGTCGAATAACACAATATCAATCAATAACTCAACCAATACAGGTACATATCAATATTCATTCCCGGTACATTTCGTCGGCATAACGGCACAATCTCGCAATGCCGGTCAACTCAAACACCAATAATCAATAACCATAACTCATAATTCTCATCATAACACAATCTACCATGCTGAAATCTGCATAATCTCCTACACATATATGCTGGAAAATCGTAATAATCGCATACGGTAACATTTTTTCGATCCGATTTCGACTCTACTTATCTCGACATATCATGAACACATCATATAGCTCAAAATCTGATTTCCCAAACATGCTATTTCAATTCAAGCAATAACATAACAAAACTTACATCCTTTAGAAGCCTATGATGCAAGGAGCAAGAATCTAAGCTCGGATTCAAAATCGGATGGTTAGATGTTGCACAACCAAGTTGTTAATATATCTTGAAACTTGAAGGAATTCTAACTCTTCTCTTGGTGCTTGTTGCTTGAGCATGAAAGAAATGAAGCCAATTCCTATATATATCTTGCATGGTGAGGGGCAAATGGCTTATTCTTTGTTCAACACGTCTCGCGCATATGCGCGACATCACTCGGCGCATATGCGCGAGACAATATTGTCTCGGCGCGTGTCATGCACAACGACTCGCCATATGCGCGCCCTCAATCGGCGCATATGCGCGAGGTCCTTCAAATTTCTTCACAACTCTCAGGTACCCTCGCGCATGTGCGCCGATTCCTGTCACGCATATGCAGCGAGGTGTTCTGCCCATTTCGCGCATATGCGCCCGGTCTGGTCGCGCATATGCGCGAGACTCATTCCTCGCACAAAATTCCAACTTCTTTCCGGCTCTCTCGGTCTGATCCGTTCTGTCTATAATCACATCAATTAATTAACGAATCATTTTAGATTACCATACTACAATCCTCGGGCCTTACATTTCTCTCCCCCTTAGACACGATTTCGTCCCCGAAATCACAGGCAATCAAATCATATAAATAAGAAGGTATAACAGAAAGGCTATATAGAAGACTTACATCAGTAAAATAACTCTGGGAACTTCTGTCTCATATCTTCTTCAGTCTCCCAAGTAGCTTCTTCGATGCCATGACGACTCCATTGGACTTTCACCAGTGGAATAGACTTCGTTCTGAGTTTTTTGTCCTTCCGATCAATAATCCGAATCGGTTGCTCAAAATAACTCATAGTCTCATCGAGTTCAGCTTCATCAGGCTGAAGAATATGAGAAGTATCTGGCAGATATTTCCGTAGCATCGACACATGAAAGACGTCATGTATCCCAGATAGCGAAGGAGGAAGAGCAAGTCTATATGCACGATCATCACCAATCTTCTCAAGAATTTCGTATGGACCGATGTATCTAGGAGACAATTTCCCACGTCTGCCAAACCTGACAATGCCTCTGAAAGGAGAAATCTTCAAAAAT
The DNA here is from genome assembly GCF_025594145.1 of Primulina tabacum. Classification (NCBI taxonomy): domain Eukaryota; kingdom Viridiplantae; phylum Streptophyta; class Magnoliopsida; order Lamiales; family Gesneriaceae; genus Primulina; species Primulina tabacum. Next base: position 8,917,879 of record NC_134564.1, read on the forward strand.
ACTCTGTTTCCTTGTTCAAATACCAACGGTCGACGACGTACATTCGCATACTTGGCTTGTCTATCCTGCGCCGTCTTCATTCTTTTCTGGAACAGTTTTACTTTCTCAGTCATTTCACGAATCATATAAGGCCCAAGTTCTGGTACTTCAGATATATCATCCCAATATAGAAGAGATCTGCATTTCATGCCATATAATGCTTCAAACGGTGCCATCTCGATGCTTGTTTGATAGCTGTTGTACGAGAATTCACAAAGTGGTAGTGAATCTTGCCAACTAGTGCCAAAATCTAGCACTACAGCTCTCAGCATATCCTCCATTGTCTGGATAGTCCGCTCTGATTGTCTATCGGTCTGAGGATGATATGCAGTACTCAGGTGCAATGTCGTACCTAAAGCCTGGTGGACCCATGAAACTGCGAATCTTGGGCACTGATGTCGGTCTCGGCCAAGAAATCACTGCCTCAACCTTACTGGGATCAACAGATATACCATCTCCGGATATAATATGCCCCAGAAATACAACATGTCTCAACCAAAACTCGCATTTCGACAGTTTATCATATAATTTCTCAGCCCTCAAAATTCCCAACACAGTTCTTAAATGCTCAGCATGATCAGTCCTATTCTTTGAATATATCAGAATATCATCAATAAATATAATCACAAAATCGTCAAGGTACTTCTGGAAGATACTGTTAGAGTAGGTGCCCGTCGAGCCAAGTGTTGGCCGAGTGTTCAGAATGAAACTCTAAGTATGAACAGTCTTTATTTTAATAATATTTGAAATTATTACTTTGGCACATCTTTATCTGTATACCCATGCTAGTTGCCTAGTTAAAGCCCTTGAATATACAAATAGTAGAAAGAATATGAGATGCTCATATGATGAGCATAATGAAACTCATATTTGGAATACTGTATATTCTAAACAGTTCCTAGTCGATTCAGCCGCCACTAAGAAGGATATAGGCCGCTCGAGTTCGAGACTAGTATCTGCGATGTGAGTACCATGTTTCATTGGTAGGGGACATTGTGATGTCCGAGCATGCAGATAGGTGTTCCTGGTAGAGTGCACTTTGTTAGAGTAGATTCCCTACAAGTCAACTGTTGGCTAGGGATTTTATTGACTCAAGTGTAATAAACAATCTTTATTTTAATATAATTCATTATTTCATGGTTTGTTATTTCTTTATCTGTATACCCATGTTATCAAACATAGATAAAGACCTTGATTATACTTTAATACAAATGAATCGTAATTCGATGGTGAAACTCATTTGTAAACACTGTATGATCTAAATTCATTCCTAGTCGATTCAGCCGCCTAAAACATGGATAAAGGTCGCTTGAGCTCGAGACTAGCATCTGTGATGTTGTGTACTGCGTTTCTTAGTAAGGGCATAGAGATGTCCAAACATGCAGATGGGTAGTCATATGATGATTATACCGAACAACCCTCACTCGGACTTTCCAAGTGGTTTTCATTCATCGAGAGGATAAGTCCGTGGTTATGATTGTACACAATTAGTCCTTACGACCCGGGACAACACTGAGGCTCTATATGCTAGGGCTCTGCTTTGACTCGTTTATCGGCTCCAGGAGAGTCATCAGGTGGCGAGGTTGGGTACAGTTGCGACACATATAGGAGCCATTGTGTAATGCCCGAGATTTTGATTCTGTTAATATGATATTATTGATTATGAATTGATATAATTATAGACGGGCTATTACGAGACCAGATTGGCCAAAGCATATGAAGGGTGCAATTTTTAAACAGAACTATTGGCGCCCGAGCGGTAGAAAATAACCGCCCGAGCGCCAATGTTCAACAGGAGCATGTTTTGGGCAGAGGATGCGGCGCCCGAGCGGTATTTTGTGACCGCCCGAGCGCTAGTGCATAATAAACAAGCGCATGGACAGAGAATGCTGCGCCCGAGCGGTAGTTTAGCACCGCCCGAGCGCCAATCGAGATTCAAGAAAAAAATGACACGTTGCTGAAACATGCAACTTAGGATATATATATACATATATACGTTGGTTTCCTTCAGTAGAAAGAAAAGAGAAGAATCGAGAAAAGAGAATCCGTCCGTCCGAATTGTAATCTGACTTCAGTACTGTAATCCTATCAACGTAGGCTACAACTTGACGTAAGTTTTGCTACGTTTTGACATGCTTTGAAATTATGTCATTGTCAGAATTGAATAGGATTCTTATATGATGTTCTTGATATGTTAGACGTCGTAGAATCGAAGTCAGATTAAGAAACAGCTTGATTATGGAATTATTATGAATTTCCAGACATATATCGGTTGATATTGGACAAATTTGAATTATAAATGATTATAGAATGTATTGGATATGGGTTATGGATTGTAACTGTTATCTGGTGATGTTGTATTGACTGGGATACTGAGATGGTACCACTATGCCGTTGATTTTGAATTAAATCCAGATTAATCAGATTCAGTGTTGAATTGAGAATAGAATATTGATATTATGATTCTCGACATGTCGTTTCAGATTTACAGAGATAGTCTTGAGTTCAGAACTGAGATTGCATCCGACCGAGACCACAAACGAAAGGTATAATTCAATGTGGTATTGGGAGATCGACTTGAGTCGGTTTAGACGTGAGTTTCCCTAAAGCACATACTTTATTTTATTGCATTGATATTTGCATTGATTTGATTGATATACTTGTTCTCTTGAATTATAGATAGCAGGTATTAGACGAGTAATCTTGTGACAGAAATGCCTTATAGTGGTGGGATCGCCACGGGCACATTGCACGATGTCACTAGATGGTGTAGAAATCTTGGGACAGATGTGCCTGATAGTGGCGGGATCGCCACGGGCACATTGCACGATGTCACAAGATAGGATATTGGCGATAGAGCCACAGTCCATGACGGTTAAGTCAGGACACTGGATGTTTGGTTATATCGACGTGGATAGAACTGGAGTCTTTTCTATTACTGTTGGTCGATATAGGAATACCATATCTTGAAACCGGGATCCCTAGACTAGGATTGAGTCTAGTCTGAGTCGTGGAGTCACGAGCATTATCGATAGTTTGATATTGATTATGTTTCCGCTTTTGATATATATTGTTGTTATCTATCCATGCTCTATGTTTATCATATGATTGCATGTTTCGTTGATTTATACTGGGATTATATTCTCACCGGAATTATCCGGCTGTTGTCTTGTTTGTATGTGTACATGACAACAGGTGGGACAGGATCAGGGTTCAGGAGATGAAGAGAGATCGTGATAGAGTGGAGACTTCGGACTTTGATGTATATAGAGTTTTGACACTTGATATTTAGATGTTGAACCTTAGTTGTACTGATTTGTAGACGGTACAGGACTTGTACTTTATTTTATACTGAGTTGTATATTAGTCTGATTTCACTACATTCCGCATTTTAAAAAGAAAAAATTTTATGACCCTAATTACTCAATTAATAAATTGATCCTGATGATGATTAAGAATTGATTAGCGTCTGGGTCCCCACACAGTGCATTGTAGTCGGGGATTCACCGCTCACCTACGGGTGTAGATATCCTATGTGATCTAATAAAATAATAGTGCATGGAATCACTGGCCAGAGTACGAGATATACGTTGGAGAAGGAGTTCTCCAAATAGTACACGCGATGCCACTATTATAGTTGTCACATAGTTATCGAATTAATATGCAACCCTCGATGAACCAATGGTTGCAGATTCGATCGGGATATATGAGATGAAGGGACCGTACTGTACGCTAATCATAATCGACTGGTTCTTGCAGGCACTATCAGTGATACCTAGGGGATCATGGGGCGATGCTACTAGACGCTCTTACCATGATCCGATGGGTGCAATCAGAAATGAGTTCTGACAATCTTGATCAAGGTGTTGATGAAAAGAATGAGGCTAACTAGGGTAAGCCCGAATAAAGGATTATGTCCTGAATCACAAAAAGTTGTGAACCCACGGCTAGCTGTATCCATGAACCATTGAGGGTCACACAAGTACTGGATCGTATGTTCCCGTTGAGAGAATAAATTCAAGAAGTTGAATTTATATTATATAGTAAATTCAAGAAGTTGAATTTATGATAATTAAATTTTGAGAGAATAAATTCAAGTAGTTGAATTTATAAAATTTGATAATTTAATTTATTAAACTCAAATGTTGGGTTTATTAAATATTAAATTTTGGAGGTGATGTAAATTCAAGTAGTTGAATTTATAATTTAAATAATAAATTCAAATGTTGAATTTATAATGTATTTAATTTATTAAGCTCAAAAGTTGAGTTGATTAATTAATAAATTAAATATGGTGGATAATATGTTTAATGGGCTTGTAGGGGTACAAGTCCAATATATTAAATAATTAAAGTTTTAATGGACTTTGATTAAATTAATTAAACTAGTTGGACTAGCCCAATTAATTAAATCAAGCCCATTAATGTTAATTATGTAATTAGGTTATAATCTAATTATAAATAAAGGTTGAAAAGTCAAACCCTAACCACCACAAAAAGGCTTTCGAGAATCTCACCTCAAAGTGAATAAAAAAAATCGCCACTTGTTTTGAAAAGAAATATTGTGCCGTCTCTCAATTTTTCTCTCCTACGCAAAATCTCTTTCACATTCTCTAGTGCAATTTGAAAGAGGAACATACTATCTAGTCGTGGACCTGATTAGACGAAATGAAAGGAGTCTCTTGAAGAAAGATCGTAGGGATTCATCAAGAGCCAGATCTGTTATACCGGATCGGTTGGTGTCCAGTGATTTATTCACCAAAGGTATAATTTTCTAAACATCCTATGAATGTTTTGTTAAATCATACGAGCGCCTAAAGCAAAATTATTTTGTTTTTCAAAATAAAATAAAAATTTTAAAACCTCCGCTGCGTTTGGGCGTGTAGAAAACGAGATCCAACAGTGGTATCAGAGCCAGGTTTTCTGAATCGTATGATTTTGATATTGAATAATTTATTTCTAACCACACAAGAAAATTTTTCAGAAAATTTAGCACCACGAAAATTAATTTTTCCAGATTTTCGAAATAAAAACAAAAAATAATTAAATCTGCCCGGAACTGTTCCGGGCAGTCCGTGCGCGCAGGGCCGCGCACGGCAGCGCGCAGCGGGCGCGCAGGCGTCCCCGTCGGCGCGCCTGTGCGCGTTCTGCGCGCACATGGCCGCAGCCGCTGCCCGAAACGTTCGGGCAGTGGGCAGGCGGTTGCCCGGGAGCGTCTCGGGAAGCGCGCTGAATAATGGGCTTGAATTGTTTGGACCTAGGGTGCGATTTTCTGATTTTTCAAATTTTTGGGTAAAATTGATATTTTTGAAAATTGGTTCAATTTTTATTTTGGAAATAATTTTTGAAAAATTAATAATTTTCTTGTGAAATAAATAATTAGAATATGATTTTAATTATTTATGGTAAAAATGAGTTTTACAAGAAATCAATTATTATTGATTTAATTGGAAATTAAATAAAGGGATTTATTTAATTTATTAAATTCTTTAATAATTGTGGTGGTTAGTGATAAATTATTAGATATATGATTGATCAGTTAATTAAATTTGTTTAATTAATTGATGTTAATATTTGATATTAAATGCATGAAGGATGATTGAGAGCCTTGACTAATGTGTTAGGTGTATGTTAGGATATTTTACTGTTTTATTTGTTTTGTTAATATTTGATATTATTAAAGTGGGCCTGGTTTATGGCCCATTCCCACCCATGAGATGTATCCCTTATGTGCCATGGCTATTTAAATGTAATTAATAGAAATAGTGGGAGATCAAGACTAGAAGATGGTGGGCCCGAGATGATCAAGATGAAGACATGTAAAATATTGGAAGCATTTGTAATTGTTGCATTTGCATCCCTGCATTCACCTTGGTTTGGACCTGGATCCATGTATGGCTCACATGGATCTAATAGTGTTGGCGATCGATCATCCTTAGTTATTGTTGAATGTCATATTATGATATATGCGATATATAGTAGTATGCATGTATGTATATTATTAAATAATATAGTTGCATGAATCCGACAAACATACAAACTCGTGGCACGTGATTTTAAAAATTAAAATGATGAGACAATTTTAAAATTAAAATCCCTCATTTTGAATATGATTCAAAATTCATATTAAACCGTAAAAGTAAAAATTAAAAGAGTTTAATTTTTCCTTGCCTTCCATCAACCGTGGTTGCATGTTGATCGCTACCCGCAGACAGTGTCTGGCTCATATTGTAAAGGGCCAAAAACTCCTTTCTTGAAAATTTGCGGAAAATTAAAAATTTTTCTTTTTTAAAAGAACTTAAATGGCCTCATTCATAAAATCGACTTATGAATCAAGTTCAATGTTTAAAATAATAGCAGCGGAAGAAAATAAAGTTTTGCCAACAATAACAATTTAAAAATTATCCAACGACTGATAAAAATTGTTTGCGGAATAAAATAACAACTGCTGCACTGAGGTCCTCGGGTGCCACTACTGCCGACCCAAGCTGGCTCACTGGTCCCCGCCCTCGGCCTTGGCCTCATCAGTACCTACAACAATCAAGTCTAGTGAGCCTAAAGACTCAGCATGCATATATCGCAAGTAACGAGTAAAAATCTGAATTAAAATATGCATGGGATAAAATATCATGTCATGAGGCATGCTGAAAATAATCTGTAATGAGAAATTATAATACGTGCATAACTGAACTGAAAATCACTGTAAAAATATTTGCTCCTTGGAGCCTGTAATGAAATATCTGGTAAAATTGTGAAGGCCCTCGAACTACTTGCTTGAAAATTTGCGGAAAATTAAAAATTTTTTTTTTAAAAGAACTTAAATGGCCTCATTCATAAAATCACTGGTGAATCAAGTTCAATATTTCAAAATATTGCAGCGGAAGAAAATCAAAGTTTTTGCCAACAACAACGATTTAAAAATATCCAACAACTGATAAAAATTGTTTGCGAAGAAAATAACAACTGCTGCTCTGAGGTCCTCGGGTGCCACTACTGCCGACCCAAGCTGGCTCACTGGTCCCCGCCCTCGGCCCTGGCCTCATCAGTACCTACAACAATCAAGTCTAGTGAGCCTAAAGACTCAGCATGCATAAATCGCAGGTAACGAGTAAAAATCTGAATTTAAAATATGCATGAGTTAACATATCCTGTCCTGAGGCATACTGAAAATAATCTGTACTGAGCAATTATAATACGTGCATAACTGAACTGGAAATCACTGTAAAAATATTTGCTCCTTGGAGCCTGTATTGAAATATCTGGTAAAATTTTCTGTTGAGATTATGTTTTACGCCTGTGGCCACTGCACTAAGCTGAACTGATCGGTAACTGGCTACCGGGGAGGCTGAAACTGATCTGAGCTGGCCGGTCACTGGCGACCGGGTGGTACCATACTGAACTGATCGGTCACTGGCGACCGTATAAAATAACACTCCCACATAGTGAATGAACCACAAGCCATATCGCATAAATCTCAAAAATAATCATTTTCTATTTAATGCACGTAAAATAATTAACTGGCGTAATGAAAATTCCTGTAATTTTACCAACTGGATTGGATTGGATCGTTCCCAGGCTCGCTGCAACCTAACTGTGCCATGAAAAATATGCAATAGCTTAAACATGACCAACTATGCAATTTACGTTCAAAAGATGCGACTATGACGCCTAATGACTTCGCATTTAATCATGACTCCGAGCCAACCTGAACCGACACTGAACCGACATATAGTCATGATTAAAATACGCTGAAAAATCATAAAATAATGTTCCTAAAATGATAGGGTCGAAATCTAGGTGGAATGGAGGCCAAAACACGAAACGCTCTTTCGAGAGTCAATTTGGCACATTGCACCGTAAATTCTCGTACGACCTCAAAAATGATCCAAATGACAAACGGTCAAAAACATGACCTTCCCAACTCAATGAGGCACTGTCCAGTCCAAGGCCATGGGCTAAAAGCCAACCAAGAACTCAAACAACGCTTCTGAACAGCAGCATACTTGCTGTCAAAAATACAGCAGCTGCGCACTTGTTTTTCCTTGTGTCGTTTTCGAGGCTACCGGCCATTGGGGCGTGAACCACCGACCAGAGACTCTTACCAACATCCCAAGGAATGATTTGAACCATGGCTAAGGGCCCTAGGCCAGCCACAATCCGCATCACACCAAATCTTAACCGAAGGGTCCAACCGAGAGCAACGTGCATGCGTGTGTAGTGTTTATGCTATGATCGATGTCTTGCGTCGTTCCAGTGGCCATTTGATTGACCATGGCACGATCTAGACATCTAGGAGCATGATATGAACCGTGGCTAAGGGCCATAGGCCAACCAAGATCCACACCAAGCCACAAAAGAAACGAACCATATGCTGAAAAATGGAAGGGCCGAATGGGGAAAGGGGCTGTTCTTGTTGATTATTTAAAAACCGATGAGCCATGGACCAAGCCACCAAAAGGGCAACTTAGTCACGTCTTAGACATGCTAGGGAAGTGATCCAACCATGGCTAAAGGCCCTTGGGGCAGCCAAGATCAGATCCACAACCCTTGACACAAAACTGAAATTTCGAATCACATTTTCTGCACCTATGGGGACTTGCTGTCATTCTGAATTTCCAGCAAGCATGGGGCTGGTTTGAATGGACCAACATGGTCCTAATGCATCCTACTACATGTATACAAGCCGCCTTGGGAGCCTGGAGTCGATCCAATACCTGAAACTCACAAACCAAAAGAAATCGTGAAGCTTGCCATGAAGAGCCGAAATTCTGCATGTGTGTTCCCAAAATATTTTGACATGTATCTCGGTTTTTGCTTGCTAAAACATGATCATGTACTGAAAAATAAATGATAATATGACTTGATTGAGGTTTGAAAGAAATCTAGACATGCCTGGTTTCGTTTTGAAAGAAAACGAACGAAACAACGACGACGCGGCACGGAGGAGGTGGAGCGCTTCTCTTGCTCTTTCTAGTTCTCGATTTTTTTCTTGCCTTCCCTCTAGCTAAGACTCACGATTTTTACACTGAAAATGGATCTGAATGGTGAGGTATTTCGGTGGAGAGGGAGAGGGATTGAGTGGTTATGAAGGTGAGGAGAAGGGTGCACAAAAATAGGATCATATCAAGACCAAGTCCACTCCCCTTTTGAATTTGAATTTTGAATTGATATCAAATGAGTTGGTGGATGCTTCTAGGAGGTGGTGGCCGAAATTTTGCTTATTTTCTAGTCTAGGATATGTCCATTAATTAATTAAATTGTGCTCCCAAAAATCCTAGAATTATCCTACAACTTACATGCAAAGAAATGGTCAAAAGGTTGATGAGTTGGCAATTAAATTGTCTAGCAACTATGGGGGCCGAAAATTGCAATAAAATGAAGGGGAAATATTGTTATCTAGTCAACTAATAATCCTTGAAAGCCTTACTAATCCTTTAATTAATTTAGTGAGCTAACCCATTAATTTAATAACTTAAATGAGTTCATTTCTTAATCACCTCAAATAATTAAATTAAAATCCTCAACTAACTTAAATAATTCCTTAAACTTCTTTTTAACTTAAATGAACTTACTTGCTAGCTAAATTAACTTCTGGAAATATTTCTCAAATCTTAAATTCTATCTCAAAACTCCAACTCCAGTCCGGCCTCACTGAAATAACTGAAATGCTAAAAATCAAACTGCTGAACTGAAATAATAAATAATTAACTTCAAACAAATGCATTTAAAATAATCATGCAATGAAGTCAATTAAATTTAAAAATCTAGAATTATGCATGGCTTATACGTCTACTGATTTACGGGTTCTACAATCCTTCCCCCCTTAAATAAATTTCGTCCTCGAAATTAGAACTCACCGAATAACTCAGGGTATCGACTTCTCATCTCCGGCTCAGACTCCCACGTAGCTTCCTCCTCTGAATGGTTGAGCCATTTGACTTTGACTCGCTTAACCAACTTGTTCCGAAGTTTCTTCTCCTGTCTGTCTAGGATCTGCACGGGTCTCTCCTCATAAGATAAGTTCGGAGTAAGCTGCAACGGCTCGAAATTCAGCACATGGGAAGGATTTGCCATATACTTCCTCAGCATGGAACGTGAAAGACATTGTGTACTCCGGCCAGATTTGGCGGAAGAGCCACACGATACGCTAGCGTCCCAACTCTGTCGAGGATCTCAAACGGTCCAATGAATCTCGGACTGAGCTTCCCTTTCTTGCCAAATCTCATGACACCCTTCATAGGTGCCACTTTCACGAAGACATGATCGCCCACTGCAAACTCTAACTCTCTCCTCCGCTGATCGGCATAACTCTTCTGTCGGCTCTGGGCAGTCCTCATCCTATCACGGATCTTGACTACTACATCTGCTGCCTGCTGAACCATCTCTGGACCCAACTCTGCTCTCTCTCCTACTTCATCCCAATGAACAGGAGATCTACACTTGCGACCATACAGCGCTTCATACGGAGCCATACCTATAGACGACTGGAAACTGTTGTTATAGGTGAACTCTACCAATGGTAAGTTCGACTCCCAACTCCCAGAGAAATCAATGACGCAAGCACGGAGAAGATCCTCTAAGATCTGAATAACTCGCTCCGATTGTCCATCTGTCTGCGGATGGAAAGCTGTGCTAAACAGCAACTTCGTACCCAAAGTCGAATGCAAACTCTTCCAAAACGAGGAAGTGAATCTGGGATCTCTGTCGGATACGATAGAAACTGGAATACCGTGGAGTCGGACTATCTCTCGGATATACAGCTCTGCATACTGAACCATGGTGAAAGTCGTCTTAATAGGCAAGAAGTGCGCTGATTTGGTAAGACGATCTACAATCACCCAGATAGCATTCGATCCTCTGGCTGACCTCGGCAATCCGGTCACAAAGTCCATGGTAATGTTCTCCCACTTCCACTCGGGAATAGGAAGAGGCTTGAGCAAACCAGCTGGTCTCTGATGCTCGGCCTTCACTAACTGGCAAGTCAGGCACTCGGATACAAAACGCCTGATGTCCTTCTTCATTCCTGGCCACCAATACAATAGCTGCAGATCTTTGTACATCTTCGTACTCCCAGGGTGAATGGAGTACGGGGACGTATGGGCCTCTGATAAGATGTCTGCTCGGATAGAATCACTGCTAGGAACCCATATCCTATCTCGGTATCTCACAATACCGTCGCTGACTGTATACAAAACACTGCCCTTAGCTTCATCTCTCTTCTTCCACTGTGCCAACTGCTCATCTGCTGCCTGACCGCTGCGAATACGGTCAATAAGAGAGGACTGGATAGTCAAGGTAGATAAACGAGGAACTCTACCTCGAGGGTAAGTCTCAAGATCAAACCTCTGCATCTCGATCTGAAGAGGTTTCTGCATCGTCAAATGAGCCATCACTGCGACTTTCCTGCTCAAAGCATCCGCAACTACATTAGCTTTACCCGGGTGGTAGCTAATGTCACAATCGTAGTCTTTCACAAGCTCCAACCAACGTCTCTGACGCATGTTCAGCTCCTTCTGCGTAAAGAAATACTTGAGGCTCTTATGGTCGGTAAAGATCTGGCACTTCTCTCCATACAGATAGTGCCTCCAAATCTTCAAAGCAAAAACTACGGCCGCTAACTCCAGATCATGGGTAGGGTAGTTCTTCTCGTGGATTTTCAGCTGTCGAGAAGCATACGCTATCACTCTCCCATGCTGCATCAAAACTGCACCTAAACCAAGCTTCGAAGCATCGGTATAAAGAACAAACTCGCCAGATCCTGACGGTACAGCCAAAACGGGTGCTGAGATAAGAGCTTGCTTCAAGGTATCGAAGCTCTTCTGACACTCCTCGCTCCACACAAACTTCACATTTTTCTTGGTCAGTGCTGTGAGTGGAACGGCAATGGAGGAGAATCCCTGGATGAATTTCCTGTAATATCCTGCTAGCCCAAGGAAACTGCGGATCTCGGATGCATTCTGAGGCACAACCCAATCTCTGACTGCTGCAACTTTCGCCGGGTCTACCTCAATGCCACTGCTAGAAACAATGTGGCCCAAGAACGCCACCTTCTCTAACCAGAATTCGCACTTACTGAACTTTGCGAATAGTTTATGTTTCTGCAATGTCTGCAACACTATGGTCAGATGCCTGCTGTGCTCCTCCCGATTCTTGGAGTAGACGAGAATGTCATCTATGAACACTATCACAAACTGGTCGAGGTACGGCTGAAATACGCGATTCATCAGATCCATGAAGATTGCTGGCGCATTCGTCAGACCGAACGGCATCACTAGGAACTCGTAGTGGCCATAACGAGTCCTGAAAGCTGTCTTCGAGACATCAGCATCTCTCACCCTCAACTGGTGATAACCGGAACGCAGATCTATCTTGGAGAAAATCGAAGCTCCCTGCAACTGGTCAAACAGATCCTCAATCCTCGGCAGTGGGTATTTATTCTTCACTGTAACCCTGTTCAACTCCCGGTAGTCAATGCAAAGCCTCATCGAGCCATCCTTCTTTTTCACGAATAAGACTGGCGCGCCCCAAGGAGAAAAGCTCGGGCGAATGAACTCCTTGTCGAGAAGTTCTTGGATCTGCTTCTTAAGTTCTGCCATCTCTGTCGGTGCTAGACGGTACGGTGCTTTGGATATCGGAGCCGTACCTGGCATAAGCTCAATGGAAAACTCCACCTCTCTCTCTGGTGGCATACCAGAGACGTCTTCGGGAAAAACGTCTAAGAAATCTCTAACAATCGGAACATCTGAGGCTGACTGGCTGGGTTCATCGGGGACAGATAAAAAGGTTGCTAGAAATGCCCGACACCCTCTATGCATGAGCTTCCTAGCCTGAACATAAGGAATAATGCGCGGTAAGGAAAAGTACCTGTCCGGCTCAAATAAGAACTGCTCCATTCCAGGCGGTCGGACAAGAACGGATCTCCGCTGGAAGTCTATCAACACTCTGTTCCTCAATAGCCAGTCCATCCCTAGGATGATGTCAAATTCCGGCATCGGTAGCACAATCAGATCAGCATAAACAAGATTACCGTGCAGCTCAAGGTCTATATCTCGGATAACATTGGTAGCTGCCATCTCCTCACCTGACGGCAACACTACTGAAAAGGCTGTATCTAGCCCAATGGTCTGGATCTTGAGAAAGTTTGCAAAGACCTCCGAAATAAATGAGTGAGTGGCCCCTGAATCTATCAAGGCCTTGGTAGCGGAACCAGATATAAAAATTCTCCCTGAAAGAGCGGAGCTCTAAGTTGAATCCCACTACAAGATCTAAACTTATAGACATGCAAAGGTCTAGGTTCCTCTAGCTTAATTTCCCCGAAATAAATCTGAGTAGAGCATGCAATCCTATAACAGTTCTAAGTTCAAAATCTAAATCCCGATTCCCAAAACGCGGAAATTCGAAGAATAACTTAAAGTTTAAAGGTACCTGTCAACAACATAGTCTCCGGGTTGGCTTCCGCGGCATGGAGAGCAAAGACTCTGCCTTGGGTAGGCAGATTCCTCTGAGGGCACTGCAGCAACATGTGGTCTGGACTGCCACACTTAAAACACTTTCCTGAGCCAGCCATACATGCTCCAGGATGGCGACGTGAGCACCTGGGACAGACTGGGTGCTCCTGAGTCCTCGGGGCTGGGCGTCCCCGCTGCTGCTGCTGCTGGCCTCTGTTCCTGGGCGGTCCATGAAAAGACCTCTTATTCTGCTGCTGATGCTGAAGAGGAGGAGGGCGGTGCGGTGCCTGGACTGGGCGCTTGCCCTGGCGATCCCTCTCGATATCCCGCAGATCCTGCTCTGCGGCTAAGGCCTTGGAGACGGCAACCTCATAAGTAGCAGGGTCAGATACCCTAACATCCCGGCGCAAGATCGGCCGTAAACCCACCAGGAAGTGCATCAGCTTGGCTCTGGCATCATTCGCTATCAGGGGCACAAAGTGACAGCCCCTCTCGAACTTACGGATAAACTCCGTAACCGACATATCCCCCTGTCTCAGGCTCATGAACTCGGTGGTCAGCCTGGTGCGAACCTCCTCAGCAAAATACTTGGAGTAGAAAACCTCCGTAAAGCGGGTCCAAGAAAGTGTAGCCAATGTAAGGGCTACCGAAGCTCCTTCCCACCATAAGCGGGCGTCTCCAGTGAACAAGTAGGTGGCACATCGGACTCGGTCTGCGTCCCCCAGCTCCATAAAATCGAAGATAACCTCGAGGGATTTGATCCATCCCTCGGCAACCATGGGGTCAGATGCCCCAGAGAATTCCTTCGGGCGCATCTTCATGAATCGCTCATACACTGCCTCGGGCCCTGTCGGCCTGGCTGCGGCTGCGGCTACGGCTGCGGCATTGCCCCCCGCAAACTGTGCGAAGAACTGTGCCATCCCAGCTAACATCTGGGCACTCATGTCCGGTGGGGGCGGTGGAGGAGGTGGTAGGTCTCCCTCTGGTCTACGCTCCTCCCTGTCCTCTCGGCGAGGCTCCTCCTCTCTGTTGCGCTCTAAGATGCGTCTAGGGGGCATACTGTTCCAACATAACCCATACGTAACTAACATGCATAATTCCATAATTTATTTTAAATGAACTCTGAAATACTGAAAATCTGGAAGCATGCTGACAAAATAATTCATGCTATAACTGAAATGCTGAACAAAATGCTGAACTGAAAAAAAAACTTACAGACCAAAGGCGTGGCTTCGTGAGCTTCTCGCGGTCAGTAGTAGTGAAACCCTATACAGAACCTCGCTCTGATACCACTCTTGTAACGCCCCAGATTCGACGACTGTCCTCACTGTATCAAGACGAGTCTTTCCAGCGTGCTTATGTCCTCACTCACACGCACCCTGGGAAACTTCCCAGGAGGTCACCCATCCCAAAATTGCCCCAAGTCAAGCACGCTTAACTTTGGAGTTCTTATGTGATGAGCTACCGAAAAGAAGATGCACCTTCGTGATATGAGTAGTACAAATCAAATCTTTTAAGCCCTCTTCAACTGTACAGTCCATTACATTGAACAGTCTCGGAATCCCTCTCATTCCCGTGTGGGTCGGTTCATTCATGTTCCCTTCACCTAGAAGCCTGCCAGGAGCCGCTCATTGTCCGTGCAACTACTGATGGCACCGGCGATCACCCCCCGCCCTCTTCGGCCCCGGGCCTCACCCATATCGCATAAATCTCAAAAATAATCATTTTCTGTTTAATGCACGTAAAATAATTAACTGGCGTAATGAAAATTCCTGTAATTTTACCAACTGGATTGGATTGGATCGTTCCCAGGCTCGCTGCAACCTAACTGTGCCATGAAAAATATGCAATAGCTTAAACTTAACCAACTATGCAATTTACGTTCAAAAGATGCGACTATGACGCCTAATGACTTCGCATTTAATCATGACTCCGAGCCAACCTGAACCGACACTGAACCGACATATAGTCATGATTAAAATACGCTGAAAAATCATAAAATAATGTTCCTAAAATGATAGGGTCGAAATCTAGGTGGAATGGAGGCCAAAACACGAAACGCTCTTTCGAGAGTCAATTTGGCACATTGCACCGTAAATTCTCGTACGACCTCAAAAATGATCCAAATGACAAACGGTCGAAAACATGACCTTCCTAACTCAATGAGGCACTGTCCAGTCCAAGGCCATGGGCTAAAAGCCAACCAAGAACTCGAACGAGCCTCTGAACCGACACAACAACTTGCTGTAATTTCCAGCAGCTGCGCAACTACAAGACTTGCGTTGGTTTCGAGACTATCGGCCATTAGGGGAGTGAACCACCAACCAGAGACTCTTACCAACATCCCAAGGAATGATTTGAACCATGGCTAAGGGCCCTAGGCCAGCCACAATCCGCATCACACCAAATCTTAACCGAAGGGTCCAACCGAGAGCAACGTGCATGCGTGTGTAGTGTTTATGCTATGATCGATGTCTTGCGTCGTTCCAGTGGCCATTTGATTGACCATGGCACGATCTAGACATCTAGGAGCATGATATGAACCGTGGCTAAGGGCCATAGGCCAACCAAGGTCCACACCAAGCCACAAAAGAAACGAACCATATGCTGAAAAATGGAAGGGCCGAATGGGGAAAGGGGCTGTTCTTGTGGATTATTTAAAAACCGATGAGCCATGGACCAAGCCACCAAAAGGGCAACTTAGTCACGTCTTAGACATGCTAGGGAAGTGATCCAACCATGGCTAAAGGCCCTTGGGGCAGCCAAGATCAGATCCACAACCCTTGACACAAAACTGAAATTTCGAATCACATTTCTGCACTTATGGGGAACTTGCTGTCATTCTGAATTTCCAGCAAGCATGGGGCTGGTTTGAATGGACCAACATGGTCCTAATGCATCCTACTACATGTATACAAGCCGCCTTGGGAGCCTGGAGTCGATCCAATACCTGAAACCATCAAAACTCAGAAAAACGTGAAGCTTGTCAAGGGAAGGGCCGAAATTCTGCATGTGTGTTCCAAAATATTTTGACATGTATCTCGGTTTTTGCTTGCTAAAACATGATCATGTACTGAAAAATAAATGATAATATGACTTGATTGAGGTTTGAAAGAAATCTAGACATGCCTGGTTTCGTTTTGAAAGAAAACGAACGAAACAACGACGACGCGGCACGGAGGAGGTGGAGCGCTTCTCTTGCTCTTTCTAGTTCTCGATTTTTTTCTTGCCTTCCCTACCGAAAAGAAGATGCACCTTCGTGATATGAGTAGTACAAATCAAATCTTTTAAGCCCTCTTCAACTGTACAGTCCATTACATTGAACAGTCTCGGAATCCCTCTCATTCCCGTGTGGGTCGGTTCATTCATGTTCCCTTCACCTAGAAGCCTGTCAGGAGCCGCTCATTGTCCGTGCAACTACTGATGGCACCGGCGATCACCCCCCGCCCTCTTCGGCCCCGGGCCTCACATGCCCACCAGCTTCCGCTTGGTTCGTCCCCGAACCACACCGTACTAAGAGAGGTCGGCTCTGATACCAACTGTGAAGGCCCTCGAACTACTTGCTTGAAAATTTGCGGAAAATTAAAAATTTTTTTTTTAAAAGAACTTAAATGGCCTCATTCATAAAATCACTGGTGAATCAAGTTCAATATTTCAAAATATTGCAGCGGAAGAAAATCAAAGTTTTTGCCAACAACAACGATTTAAAAATATCCAACAACTGATAAAAATTGTTTGCGAAGAAAATAACAACTGCTGCTCTGAGGTCCTCGGGTGCCACTACTGCCGACCCAAGCTGGCTCACTGGTCCCCGCCCTCGGCCCTGGCCTCATCAGTACCTACAACAATCAAGTCTAGTGAGCCTAAAGACTCAGCATGCATAAATCGCAGGTAACGAGTAAAAATCTGAATTTAAAATATGCATGAGTTAACATATCCTGTCCTGAGGCATACTGAAAATAATCTGTACTGAGCAATTATAATACGTGCATAACTGAACTGGAAATCACTGTAAAAATATTTGCTCCTTGGAGCCTGTATTGAAATATCTGGTAAAATTTTCTGTTGAGATTATGTTTTACGCCTGTGGCCACTGCACTAAGCTGAACTGATCGGTAACTGGCTACCGGGGAGGCTGAAACTGATCTGAGCTGGCCGGTCACTGGCGACCGGGTGGTACCATACTGAACTGATCGGTCACTGGCGACCGTATAAAATAACACTCCCACATAGTGAATGAACCACAAGCCATATCGCATAAATCTCAAAAATAATCATTTTCTATTTAATGCACGTAAAATAATTAACTGGCGTAATGAAAATTCCTGTAATTTTACCAACTGGATTGGATTGGATCGTTCCCAGGCTCGCTGCAACCTAACTGTGCCATGAAAAATATGCAATAGCTTAAACATGACCAACTATGCAATTTACGTTCAAAAGATGCGACTATGACGCCTAATGACTTCGCATTTAATCATGACTCCGAGCCAACCTGAACCGACACTGAACCGACATATAGTCATGATTAAAATACGCTGAAAAATCATAAAATAATGTTCCTAAAATGATAGGGTCGAAATCTAGGTGGAATGGAGGCCAAAACACGAAACGCTCTTTCGAGAGTCAATTTGGCACATTGCACCGTAAATTCTCGTACGACCTCAAAAATGATCCAAATGACAAACGGTCAAAAACATGACCTTCCCAACTCAATGAGGCACTGTCCAGTCCAAGGCCATGGGCTAAAAGCCAACCAAGAACTCAAACGACGCTTCTGAACAGCAGCATACTTGCTGTCAAAAATACAGCAGCTGCGCACTTGTTTTTCCTTGTGTCGTTTTCGAGGCTACCGGCCATTGGGGCGTGAACCACCGACCAGAGACTCTTACCAACATCCCAAGGAATGATTTGAACCATGGCTAAGGGCCCTAGGCCAGCCACAATCCGCATCACACCAAATCTTAACCGAAGGGTCCAACCGAGAGCAACGTGCATGCGTGTGTAGTGTTTATGCTATGATCGATGTCTTGCGTCGTTCCAGTGGCCATTTGATTGACCATGGCACGATCTAGACATCTAGGAGCATGATATGAACCGTGGCTAAGGGCCATAGGCCAACCAAGATCCACACCAAGCCACAAAAGAAACGAACCATATGCTGAAAAATGGAAGGGCCGAATGGGGAAAGGGGCTGTTCTTGTTGATTATTTAAAAACCGATGAGCCATGGACCAAGCCACCAAAAGGGCAACTTAGTCACGTCTTAGACATGCTAGGGAAGTGATCCAACCATGGCTAAAGGCCCTTGGGGCAGCCAAGATCAGATCCACAACCCTTGACACAAAACTGAAATTTCGAATCACATTTTCTGCACCTATGGGGACTTGCTGTCATTCTGAATTTCCAGCAAGCATGGGGCTGGTTTGAATGGACCAACATGGTCCTAATGCATCCTACTACATGTATACAAGCCGCCTTGGGAGCCTGGAGTCGATCCAATACCTGAAACTCACAAACCAAAAGAAATCGTGAAGCTTGCCATGAAGAGCCGAAATTCTGCATGTGTGTTCCCAAAATATTTTGACATGTATCTCGGTTTTTGCTTGCTAAAACATGATCATGTACTGAAAAATAAATGATAATATGACTTGATTGAGGTTTGAAAGAAATCTAGACATGCCTGGTTTCGTTTTGAAAGAAAACGAACGAAACAACGACGACGCGGCACGGAGGAGGTGGAGCGCTTCTCTTGCTCTTTCTAGTTCTCGATTTTTTTCTTGCCTTCCCTCTAGCTAAGACTCACGATTTTTACACTGAAAATGGATCTGAATGGTGAGGTATTTCGGTGGAGAGGGAGAGGGATTGAGTGGTTATGAAGGTGAGGAGAAGGGTGCACAAAAATAGGATCATATCAAGACCAAGTCCACTCCCCTTTTGAATTTGAATTTTGAATTGATATCAAATGAGTTGGTGGATGCTTCTAGGAGGTGGTGGCCGAAATTTTGCTTATTTTCTAGTCTAGGATATGTACATTAATTAATTAAATTGTGCTCCCAAAAATCCTAGAATTATCCTACAACTTACATGCAAAGAAATGGTCAAAAGGTTGATGAGTTGGCAATTAAATTGTCTAGCAACTATGGGGGCCGAAAATTGCAATAAAATAAAGGGGAAATATTGTTATCTAGTCAACTAATAATCCTTGAAAGCCTTACTAATCCTTTAATTAATTTAGTGAGCTAACCCATTAATTTAATAACTTAAATGAGTTCATTTCTTAATCACCTCAAATAATTAAATTAAAATCCTCAACTAACTTAAATAATTCCTTAAACTTCTTTTTAACTTAAATGAACTTACTTGCTAGCTAAATTAACTTCTGGAAATATTTCTCAAATCTTAAATTCTATCTCAAAACTCCAACTCCAGTCCGGCCTCACTGAAATAACTGAAATGCTAAAAATCAAACTGCTGAACTGAAATAATAAATAATTAACTTCAAACAAATGCATTTAAAATAATCATGCAATGAAGTCAATTAAATTTAAAAATCTAGAATTATGCATGGCTTATACGTCTACTGATTTACGGGTTCTACAAAAATTTTCTGTTGAGATTATGTTTTACGCCTGTGGCCACTGCACTAAGCTGAACTGATCGGTAACTGGCTACCGGGGAGGCTGAAACTGAACTGAGCTGGCCGGTCACTGGCGACCGGGTGGTTCCATACTGCACTGATCGGTCACTGGCGACCGTATAAAATAACACTCCCACATAGTGAATGAACCACAAGCCATATCGCATAAATCTCAAAAATAATCATTTTCTATTTAATGCACGTAAAATAATTAACTGGCGTAATGAAAATTCCTGTAATTTTACCAACTGGATTGGATTGGATCGTCCCCAGGCTCGCTGCAACCTAATTGTGCCATAAAAAATATGCAATAGCTTAAACTTGACCAACTATGCAATTTACGTTCAAAAGATGCGACTATGATGCCTAATGACTTCGCATTTAATCATTACTACGAGCCAACCTGAACCGACACCGAACCGACGTATAGTAATGATTAAAATACGCTGAAAAATCATAAAATAATGCTCCTAAAATGATAGGGTCGAAATCTAGGTGAAATGGAGGCCAAAACACGAAACGCTCTTTCGAGAGTCAATTTGGCACATCGCACCGTAAATTCTCGTACGACCTCAAAAATCATCCGAATCACAAACGGTCAAAAACATGACCTTCCTAGCTCAATGAGGCACTGTCCAGTCCAAGGCGATGGGCTAAAAGCCAACCAAGAACTCAAACGAGCCTTCTAAACGACACAGCAACTTGCTGTAAATTTCCAGCAGCTGCACACCCGTGTAACTTGTGTTGTTTTCGAGACTACCGGCCATTGGGGCGTGAAAAACCGACCAGAGACTCTTACCAGCATCCCAAGGAATGATTTGAACCATGGCTAAGGGCCCTAGGCCAGCCACAATCCGCATCATACCAAAACTCAACCGAAGGGTCTAACCGAGAGCCAACGTGCATGCGTGTGTAGTGTTTTGATTAGATCGATGTCTTGCGTCGTTCCAGTGGCCATTTGATTAACCATGGCACGATCTAGACATCTAGGAGCATGATATGAACCATGGATAAGGGCCATAGGCCAACCAAGATCCATACCAAGCAACCAAAAGAAACGAACCGAAAGCTGTCCAACCGAAGTAGCCCAAGGGGTATAGGGGCTGTTGTGATGTTTTTATTAGAAACCGATGAACCATGGACCAAGCCACCAAAAGGGTGACTTAGTCACGTCTTAGACATGTTAGGGAAGTGATCCAACCATGGCTAAGAGCCCTTAGGGCAGCCAAGATCAGATCCAAACCCCTTGACATAAAAACTGAAATTTTCGAACTCAAAAAGGGACACAAATGGTGTTGCTGTCATTTCTTGCTTTCCAGCGAGCATGGGCTGAAAACGATGGACAAATGTGGTCCTAATGCATCCTTTACATGTATATAAGTCGCCTTGGGAGCCTGGAGTCGATCCAACACCTGAAACTCACAAACCAAAAGAAACCGTGAAGCTTGCCAAGGAAAATCGAAAATTCTGCATGTGTTG
Source organism: Primulina tabacum (assembly GCF_025594145.1). Classification (NCBI taxonomy): domain Eukaryota; kingdom Viridiplantae; phylum Streptophyta; class Magnoliopsida; order Lamiales; family Gesneriaceae; genus Primulina; species Primulina tabacum. Next base: position 8,939,483 of record NC_134564.1, read on the forward strand.
TTTCAAAATATTTTGACATGGATCTCGATTTTTACTTGAATAAACATGATCATGTACTGAAAAATAAATGATAATATGACTTGATTGAGGTTTAGAAAGAATCTAGACATGCCTTGTTATCGTTTGAAATAGAAACGAAAAGAAAAGACGAGACGGCGCGGAGGAGACGGAGTGGCTTCCTTTTCTACCTTGCCTAAGCTCTCGACTTTTTTTCTTCCCTTCCCTCTAGCTAAGACTCACGATTTTTCTACTGAAAATTAGTTTGAATTCTCTCTGAATTTTCGAAAAGGAGAGGGGGGGAAAAAATGGTTAGGAGGGTGAGGGAAGTGGGTGCAAGATATAAGGAAGATCCAAGACCAAGTCTTCCCATTTTGAATTTTTGAATTATGTTTTGATATCAAATGAGTTGGTGGATGCTTCTAGGAGGTAGTGGCCGATTTTTGCTTATTTTCTAGTCTAGGATATGTCCATTTATTTAATTAAATTGTGCTCCCAAAAATCCTAGAATTATCCTACTAATTACATGCAAAGAATTGGTCAAAGTTGATGAGTTGGAATGAATTGCTTAATAAATCCAAGGGGCCGAAATCATGCTAATAAAATGAGTGGGAAGTGTTGGTTATCTAGTCAACTAATAATCCTTGAAAGCCTTACTAATCCTTTAAATAATTTAGTGAGCTAACCCCTTAATTTAATAACTTAAATGAGTTCATTTCTTAATCACCTCAAATAATTAAATTAAATCCTCAAACCTCCCTTTCTAACTTAAATGAACTTAGTTGCTAGCTAAATTAACTTCTGGAAATATTTCTCGAATCTTAAATTCTATCTCAAAACTCCAACTCCGGTCCGGCCTCACTGAAATAACTGAAATGCTAAAAATCAAACTACTGAACTGAAGTAATAAATAATTAACTTCAAACAAATGCATTTAAAATAATTATGCAATGAAGTCAATTAAATTTAAAAATCTAAAATTATGCATGGCTTATACGTCTACTGATTTACGGGTTCTACAATCCTCCCCCCCTTAAAAGAAATTTCGTCCTCGAAATTAGAACTCACCGAATAACTCGAGGTATCGATCTCTCATCTCCGGCTCAGACTCCCACGTAGCTTCCTCCTCTGAATGGTTGAGCCATTTGACTTTGACTCGCTTAACAAGCTTGTTCCGAATTTTCTTCTCCTGTCTGTCTAGGATCTGCACGGGTCTCTCCTCATAAGATAAGTTCGGAGTAAGCTGCAACGGCTCGAAATTCAGCACATGCGAAGGGTTCGCCATGTCCTTTCTCAGCATGGAGACGTGGAACACATTGTGTACTCCGGCCAGATTCGGCGGAAGAGCCACACGATACGCTAGCGTCCCAACTCTGTCGAGGATCTCAAACGGTCCAATGAATCTCGGACTGAGCTTCCCTTTCTTCCCAAATCTCATGACACCCTTCATAGGTGCCACTTTCACGAAGACATGATCGCCCACTGCAAACTCTAAGTCTCTTCTTCGCTGATCGGCATAACTCTTCTGTCGGCTCTGAGCAGTCCTCATCCTATCACGGATCTTGACTACTACATCTGCTGCCTGCTGAACAATCTCTGGACCTAACTCTGCTCTCTCTCCTATTTCATCCCAATGAACAGGAGATCTACACTTGCGGCCATACAGCGCTTCATACGGAGCCATACCAATAGAAGACTGGAAGCTGTTGTTGTAGGTGAACTCAACCAGTGGCAAGTTCGACTCCCAACTCCCTGGGAAATCGATGACGCAAGCACGAAGAAGATCCTCCAAAATCTGAATAACTCGCTCCGACTGCCCATCCGTCTGCGGATGGAAAGCTGTGCTAAACAGCAACTTCGTACCCAAAGTCGAATGCAAACTCTTCCAAAATGAGGAAGTGAATCTGGGATCTCTGTCGGATACGATCGAAACTGGAATATCATGGAGTCGGACTATCTCTCGGATATACAGCTCTGCATACTAAATCATGGTGAAAGTCATCTTAATAGGCAAGAAGTGCGCTGATTTGGTAAGACGATCTACAATCACCCAGATGGCATTCGATCCTCTGGCTGACCTCGGCAATCCGGTCACAAATTCCATGGTAACATTCTCCCACTTCCACTCGGGAATAGGGAGAGGCTTGAGCAAACCTGCTGGTCTCTGATGCTCGGCCTTCACTAACTGGCAACTCAGACACTCGGACACAAATCGCCTGATGTCCTTCTTCATCCCTGGCCACCAATACAATAGCTGCAGATCCTTGTACATCTTCGTACTCCCAAGGTGAATGGAGTACGGGGACATGTGGGCCTCTAATAAGATGTCTGCTCGGATAGAATCACTGCTAGGAACCCATATCCTATCTCGGTATCTCACAATACCGTCGCTGACTGTATACAAAACACTACCCTTGGCTTCATCTCTCTTCTTCCACTGTGCCAACTGCTCATCTGCTGCCTGAACGCTGCGAATACGGTCAATAAGAGAGGACTGGATAGTCAAGGTAGATAAAAGAGGAACTCTACCTCGCGGATAAGTCTCAAGATCAAACTTCTGCATCTCAATCTGAAGAGGTTTCTGAATCGTCAAGTGAGCCATCACTGCTACTTTCCTGCTCAAAGCATCCGCAACTACATTAGCTTTACCCGGGTGGTAGCTAATGTCACAATCGTAATCTTCACAAGCTCCAACCAACGCCTCTGACGCATGTTCAGCTCCATCTGCGTAAAGAAATACTTGAGGCTCTTATGGTCGGTAAAGATCTGACACTTATCTCCATACAGATAGTGCATCCAAATCTTCAAGGCAAAAACTACTGCGGCCAACTCTAGATCATGAGTGGGGTAGTTCTTCTCGTGGATTTTCAGCTGTCGAGAAGCATACGCTATCACTCTCCCATGCTGCATCAAAACTGCACCTAAACCAAGCTTCGAAGCATCGGTATAAAGGACAAACTCGCCGGATCCTGACGGTACAGCCAAAACGGGTGCTGAGATAAGAGCTTGCTTCAAAGTATCGAAGCTCTTCTGACACTCCTCGCTCCACACAAACTTCACATTTTTCTTTGTCAGTGCTGTGAGTGGAACGGCAATGGATGAGAATCCCTGAATGAACTTCCTGTAATATCCTGCTAGCCCAAGAAAACTGCGGATCTCTGATGCATTCTGAGGCACAACCCAATCTCTGACTGCTGCAACTTTCGCCGGGTCTACCTCAATGCCACTGCTAGAAACAATGTGGCCCAAGAACGCCACCATCTCTAACCAGAATTCGCACTTACTGAACTTTGCGAATAGTTTGTGCTTCTGCAATGTCTGCAACACTGTGGTCAGATGCCTGCTGTGCTCCTCCCGACTCTTGGAGTAGACGAGAATGTCATCTATGAACACTATCACAAACTGGTCGAGGTACGGCTGAAATACGCGATTCATTAGATCCATGAAGATCGCTGGCGCATTCGTCAGACCGAACGGCATCACAAGGAACTCGTAGTGACCATAACGAGTCCTGAAAGCTGTCTTCAAAACATCAGCATCTCTCACCCTCAACTGGTGATAACCGGAATGCAGATCTATCTTGGAGAAAATCGAAGCTCCCTGCAACTGGTCAAACAGATCCTCAATCCTCGACAGTGGGTGTTTATTCTTCAGTGTAACCCTGTTCAACTCCCGGTAGTCAATGCAAAGCCTCATCGAGCCATCCTTATTTTTCACAAATAAGACCGGCGCGCCCCATGGAGAAAAGCTCGGGCGAATGAACTCCTTGTCGAGAAGTTCATGAATCTGGTTCTTAAGCTCTGCCATCTCTGTCGGTGCTAGTCGGTACGGCGCTTTGGATATCGGAGCCGTACCTGGCATAAGCTCAATGGAAAACTCCACCTCTCTCTCGGGTGGCATACCAGAGACGTCTTCGGGAAAAACGTCTAAGAAATCTCTGACAATCGGAACATCTGAAGCTGCCTGGCTGGGATCCTCGGGGACTGATAAAAAGGTCGCTAGAAATGCCCGACACCCTCTATGCATGAGCTTCCTAGCCTGAACATATGGAATAATGCGCGGTAAAGGAAAGTACCTGTCCGGCTCAAATAAGAACTGCTCCATTCCAGGCGGTCGGACAAGAACGGATCTCCGCTGGAAGTCTATCAACACTCTGTTCCTCAATAGCCAGTCCATCCCTAGGATGATGTCAAATTCCGGCATCGGTAGCACAATCATATCCGCATAAACAAGATTACCGTGCAGCTCAAGGTCTATATCTCGGATAATATTGGTAGCTGCCATCTCCTCGCCTGAGGGCAACACTACTGAAAAGGCTGTATCTAGCCCAATGGTCTGGATCTTGAGAAAGTTTGCAAAGACCTCCGAAATAAACGAGTGTGTGGCCCCTGAATCTATCAAGGCCTTGGTAGCGGAACCAGATATAAAAATTCTCCCTGAAAGATCGGAACTCTAAGTTGAATCCCACTACAAAATCTAAACTTATAGACATGCAAAGGTCAAGGTTCCTCTATCTTAATTCCCCTGAAATAAATCTGAGTAGAGCATGCAATCCTATAACAGTTCTAAGTTCAAAAATCTAAATCCCGATTCCCAAAATGCTGAAATTCGAATAATAACTTAAAGTTTAAAGGTACCTGTCAACAACATAGTCTCCGGGTTGGTTTCCGCGGCATGGAGAGCAAAAACTCTGCCTTGGGTAGGCAGATTCCTCTGAGGGCACTGCAGCAACATGTGGTCTGGACTGCCACACTTAAAACACTTTCCTGAGCCAGCCATAAATGCTCCAGGATGGCGACGTGAGCACCTGGGACAGACTGGGTGCTCCTGAGTCCTCAGGGCTGGGCGTCCCCGCTGCTGCTGCTGCTGCTGCTGCTGGCCTCGGTTCCTGGGCGGTCCATGAAAAGGCCTCTTATTCTGCTACTGGTGCTGATGAGGAGGAGGGCGGTGCGGTGCCTGGACTGGGCGCTTGCCCTGGCCATCCCTCTCGATATCCCGCAGATCCTGCTCTGCGGCTAAGGCCTTGGAGACGGCAATGTCATAAGTAGCAGGGTCAGATACCCTAACATCCCGGCGCAAGATCGGCCGTAAACCCACCAGGAAGTGCATCAGCTTGGCTCTGGCATCATTCGCGATCAGGGGCACAAAGTGACAGCCCCTCTCGAACTTACGGATAAACTCCGTAACCGTCATATCCCCCTGTCGCAGACTCATGAACTCGGTGGTCAGCCTGGTGCGAACCTCCTCAGAAAAATACTTGGAGTAGAAAACTTCCGTAAAGCGGGTCCATGAAAGTGTAGCCAAGGTCAGGGCTACCGAAGCTCCTTCCCACCATAAGCGGGCGTCTCCAGTGAACAGGTAGGTGGCACACCGGACTCGGTCTGCGTCTCCCAGCTCCATGAACTCGAAGATAACATCGAGGGATTTGATCCATCCCTCGGCAACCATGGGGTCAGATGTCCCAGAGAATTCCTTCGGGCGCATCTTCATGAATTGCTCATAAACAGCCTCGGGCCCTGTCGGCCTGGCTGCGGTTGCGGCTACGGCTACGGCATTGCCCCCCGCAAACTATGCGAAGAACTGTGCCATCCCAGCTAACATCTGGGCACTCATATCCGGTGGGGGCGGTGGAGGAGGTGGTAGGTCTCCCTCCGGTCTGTGCTCCTCCCTGTCTTCTCGGCGAGGCTCCTCCTCTCTGTTGCGCTCTAAAATGCGTCTAGGGGGCATACTGTTCCAACATAACCCATACGTAACTAACATGCATAATTCCATAATTTATTTTAAATGAACCCTGAAATACTGAAAATCTTGAAGCATGTTGACAAACTAATTCATGCTTTAACTAAAATGCTGAACAAAATGCTGAACTGAAAAACTTACAGACCAAAGGCGTGGCTTCGTGAGCTTCTCGCGGTCAGTAGTAATGAAACCCTATACAGAACCACCGATCTGATACCAACTGTGAAGGGCCAAAAACTCCTTTCTTTAAAATTTGCGGAAAATTAAAAATTTTTCTTTTTTAAAAGAACTTAAATGGCCTCATTCATAAAATCGACTTATGAATCAAGTTCAATGTATAATAGCAGCGGAAGAAAATAAAGTTTTGCCAACAATAACAATTTAAAAATTATCCAACGACTGATAAAAATTGTTTGCGGAATAAAATAACAACTGCTGCACTGAGGTCCTCGGGTGCCACTACTGCCGACCCAAGCTGGCTCACTGGTCCCCGCCCTCGGCCCTGGCCTCATCCGTACCTACAACAATCAAGTCTAGTTAGCCTAAAGACTCAGCATGCATATATCGCAAGTAACGAGTAAAAATCTGAATTAAAATATGCATGGGATAAAATATCATGTCATGAGGCATGCTGAAAATAATCTGTACTGAGCAATTATAATACGTGCATAACTGAACTGAAAATCACTGTGAAAATATTTGCTCCTTGGAGCCTGTACTGAAATATCTGGTAAAATTTTCTGTTGAGATTATGTTTTACGCCTGTGGCCACTGCACTAAGCTGAACTGATTGGTAACTGGCTACCGAGGAGGCTGAAACTGAACTGAGCTGGCCGGTCACTGGCGATCGGGTGGTACCATACTGAAATGATCGGTCACTGGCGACCGTATAAAGTAACACTCCCACATAGTGAATGAACCACAAGCCATATCGCATAAATCTCAAAAATAATCATTTTCTATTTAATGCACGTAAAATAATTAACTGACGTAATGAAAATTCCTGTAATTTTACCAACTGGATTGGATTGGATCGTCCCCAGGCTCGTTGCAACCTAACTGTGCCATGAAAAATATGCAATAGCTTAAACTTGACCAACTATGCAATTTACGTTCAAAAGATGCGACTATGATGCCTAATGACTTCACATTTAATCATGACTCCGAGCCAACCTGAACCGACATCGAACCGACGTATAGTAATGATTAAAATACGCTGAAAAATCATAAAATAATGCTCCTATGATAGGGTCGAATTCTAGGTGAAATGGAGGCCAAAACACGAAACGCTCTTTCGAGAGTCAATTTGGCACATCGCACCGTAAATTCTCGTACGACCTCAAAAATGATCCGAATCATGAACGGTCAAAAACATTACCTTCCTAGCTCAATGAGGCACTATTCAGTCCAAGGCCATGGGCTAAAAGCAGACCAAAAACTCAAACGAGCCTTCTAAACGACACAGCAACTTGCTGTAAATTTCCAGCAGCTGCACACCCGTGTAACTTGTGTTGTTTTCGAGACTACCGGCCATTGGGGCGTGAACAACCGACTAGAGACTCTTACCAACATCCCAAGGAATGATTTGAACCATGGCTAAGGGCCCTAGGCCAGCCACAATCCGCATCATACCAAAACTCAACCGAAGGGTCTAACCGAGAGCCAACGTGCATGCGTGTGTAGTGTTTTGCTTAGATAGATGTCTTGCGTCGTTCCAGTGGCCATTTGATTGACCATGGCACAATCTAGACATCTAGGAGCATGATATGAACCATGGCTAAGGGCCATAGGCCAACCAAGATCCATACCAAGCAACAAAAAGAAACGAACCAAAAGCTGTCCAACCGAAGTAGCCGAAGGGGTATAGGGGCTGTTGTGATGTTTTTATTAAAAACCGATGAAACATGGACCAAGCCACCAAAAGGGAAACTTAGTCACGTCTTAGACATGTTATGGAAGTGATCCAACCATGGCTAAGAGCCCTTAGGGCAGCCAAGATCAGATCCAAACCCCTTGACATAAAAACTGAAATTTTCGAACTCAAAAAGGGACACAAATGGTGTTGCTGTCATTTCTTGCTTTCCAGCGAGCATGGGCTGAAACCGATGGACAAATGTGGTCCTAATGCATCCTATTACATGTATATAAGTCGCCTTGGGAGCCTGGAGTCGATCCAATACCTGAAACTCACAAACCAAAAGAAACCGTGAAGCTTGCCAAGGAAAATCGAAAATTCTGCATGTGTTGTTTCAAAATGTTTTGACATGGATCTCGATTTTTACTTGAATAAACATGATCATGTACTGAAAAATAAATGATAATATGACTTGATTGAGGTTTATAAAGAATCTAGACATGCCTTGTTATCGTTTGAAATAGAAACGAAAAGAAAAGACGAGACGGCGCGGAGGAGACGGAGTGGCTTCCTTTTCTACCTTGCCTAAGCTCTCGATTTTTTTTCTTCCCTTCCCTCTAGCTAAGACTCACGATTTTTCTACTGAAAATGAGTGTGAATTCACTCTGATTTTTCAAAAAGGAGAGGGGGGGAAAAAATGGTTGGGAGGGTGAGGGAAGTGGGTGCAAGATATAAAGATGATCCAAGACCAAGTCTTCCCATTTTGAATTTTTGAATTATGTTTTGATATCAAATGAGTTGGTGGATGCTTCTAGGAGGTAGTGGCCGATTTTTGCTTATTTTCTAGTCTAGGATATGTCCATTTATTTAATTAAATTGTGCTCCCAAAAATCCTAGAATTATCATACTAATTACATGCAAAGAATTGGTCAAAGTTGATGAGTTGGAATGAATTGCTTAATAAATCCAAGGGGCCGAAATCATGCTAATAAAATGAGTGGGAAGTGTTGGTTATCTAGTCAACTAATAATCCTTGAAAGCCTTACTAATCCTTTAAATAATTTAGTGAGCTAACCCCTTAATTTAATAACTTAAATGAGTTCATTTCTTAATCACCTCAAATAATTAAATTAAATCCTCAAACCTCCCTTTCTAACTTAAATGAACTTAGTTGCTAGCTAAATTAACTTCTGGAAATATTTCTCGAATCTTAAATTCTATCTCAAAACTCCAACTCCGGTCCGGCCTCACTGAAATAACTGAAATGCTAAAAATCAAACTATTGAACTAAAATAATAAATAATTAACTTCAAACAAATGCATTTAAATAATTATGCAATGTGTCATGGTATTACTCTATCTAAAGCTATGTGTCCCAAAACTGATTAAGAGATAGAGATGATGACACGTATTCCATATGCGTCAGCTATTGGTAGTATCATGTATGGTATGATATCGACACGTCCTGATATTGCTTATGCTTTGAGTGTTACAAGCAGATATCAGGAGAACCCTGGTCCAATGCATTGGAAGGCCGTGAATGACATTCTTAAGTACTTGAGAAGGACTAAGAACTTGTTCATGGTCTATGGGGGTGGAGAATTAAAATTGGTAGGCTACACTGATTCTAGCTTCCAATGTGATGTAGAAGATTCGAAATCGACCTCTGGTTTTGTATTCATGCTTAAAGGTGCGGCTGTCTCTTGGAAAAGTTCCAAGCAAGACACCGTTGCGGATTCCACCACTGAAGCTGAATACATTGCTGCATCTGCTGCAGCGAAAGAGGCAGTTTGGATGAGGAATTTTGTCCAAGAGTTGGGCGTTATTCCGAATGGAGTTGATCCAGTCCCGGTGTACTGCGACAACACTGGTGCCATTGCGCAAGCAAAGGAACCAAGGTCTCATCAACGATCCAAACATGTACTGAGGAAATTCCACATCATCCGGGAGATTGTGGGAAGGGGAGACATATCAGTCAAAAGAGTCCCCTCTGCAGATAACGTTGCCGATCCACTTACGAAGCCCTTGCCAGGACCATTGTTTGAGAAGCATCGCGAAGCAATGGGATTAAAGTTTATGGGTAGTTGGCTCTAGGGCAAGTGGGAGATTGTTAGAGTAGATGCCCTACAAATCAACTGTTGACTAGGAATTTTCTTGACTCAAGTGTAATAAACAATCTTTAATTTAATATAATTCATTATTTCATGGTTTGTTATTTCTTTATCTGTATACCCATGTTATCAAACATAGATAAAGACCTTGATTATACTTTAATACAAATGAATCGTAATTCGATGTTGAAACTCATTTGTAAACACTGTATGATCTAAATTCTTTCCTAGTCGATTCAGCCGCCTAAAACATGGATAAAGGTCGCTTGAGCTCGAGACTAGCATCTGTGATGTTGTGTACTGCGTTTCTTAGTAAGGGCATAGAGATGTCCAAACATGCAGATGGGTAGTCATATGATGATTATACCGAACAACCCTCCCTCGGACTTTCCAAGTGGTTTTCATTCATCGAGAGGATAAGTCCGTGGTTATGATTGTACACCATTAGTCCTTACGACCCGGGACAACACTGAGACTCTATATGCTAGGTCTGTGCTTTGATTCGTTTACCGGCTCCAGGAGAGTCATCAGGTGGCGAGGTTGGGTACAGTTGCGACACATATAGGAGCCACTGCATTGTAGTCGGGGATTCACCGCTCACCTACGGGTGTGGATATCCTATGTGATATAATAAAATAATAGTGCATGGAATCTTTGGCCAGAGTACGAAATGTACGTTGGAGAAGGAGTTCTCCAAATAGTACACGCGATGCCACTATTATAGTTGTCACATAGTTATCGAATTAATATGCAACCCTCGATGAACCAATGGTTGCAGATTCGATCGGGATATATGAGATGAAGGGACCGTACTGTACGTTAATCATAATCGACTGGTTCTTGCAGGCACTATCAGTGATACCTAGGGGATCATGGGGTGATGCTACTAGACGCTCTTACCATGATCCGATGGGTGCAATCAGAAATGAGTTCTGACATTCTTGATCAAGGTGTTGATGAAAAGACTGAGGCTAACTAGGGTAAGCCCGAATAAAGGATTATATCCTGAATCACAAAGAGTTGTGAACCCACGGCTAGCTGCATCCCTGAACCATTGAGGGTCACACAAGTACTGGATCGTATGTTCCCGTTGAGAGAATAAATTCAAGAAGTTGAATTTATGATAATTAAATTTTGAGAGAATAAATTCAAGTAGTTGAATTTATAAAATTTGAGAATTTAATTTATTAAACTCAAATGTTGGGTTTATTAAATATTAAATTTTGGAGGTGATGTAAATTCTAGTAGTTGAATTTATAATTTAAATAATAAATTCAAATGTTGAATTTATAATGTATTTAATTTATTAAGCTCAAAAGTTGAGTTGATTAATTAATAAATTAAATATGGTAGATAATATGTTTAATGGGCTTGTGGGGGTACAAGTCCAACATATTAAATAATTAAAGTTTTAATGGACTTTGATTAAATTAATTAAACTAGTTGGACTAGCCCAATTAATTAAATCAAGCTCATTAATGTTAATTATGTAATTAGGTTATAATCTAATTATAAATAAAGGTTGCAAAGTCAAACCCTAACCACCACAAAAAGGCTTTCGAGAATCTCACCTCAAAGTGAATAAAAAAAATCGGCCACTTGTTTTGAAAAGAAATATTTTGCCGTCTCTCAATTTTTCTCTCCTACGCAAAATCTCTTTCACATTCTCTAGTGCAATTTGAAAGAGGAACATACTATCTAGTCGTGGACCTGATTAGACGAAACGAAAGGAGTCTCTTGAAGAAAGATCGTACGGATTCATCAAGAGCCAGATCTGTTGTACCGGATTGGTTGGTATCCCGTGATTTATTCACCAAAGGTATAATTTTCTAAACATCCTATGAATGTTTTGTTAAATCATACGAGCGCCTAAAGCAAAATTATTTTGTTTTTCAAAATAAAATAAATAATTTTAAAACTTCCGCTGCGTTTGGGCGTGTAGAAAACGAGATCCAACAGTGGTATCAGAGCCAGGTTTTCTGAATCGTATGATTTTGATATCGAGGAGTTGATAAGTAAAAATGGAGCAATTAGGGTATGCTCATATAAGGACATGTTTAGTCCGAATCACATGGAGATATGAACCCACGGCTAGTTGTATCAATGAACCATTGAGGGCCACACAAGTACTAGCTTTCTAGATCCCGTTGAGAAGTAAAATAGTTCAATGTGTTGAATGGCTTATAAATGAGTTTATAAGCGTAAGGAAAAAATTAGAAGTATGACTTCTATGAGAGAAATATAACTGTTAATTAGTTGAAGTGTTCCTAGATTAAAAGTAGGCCAAGTGAATAATGTATTTGAAAATTGTGATTTTCATAAACGTTATTATGGACTAAATTAAATTAATTCAAGTGTTGAATTAATTAAACACTAGTGGGCCTAGTAGAGTCCAAATAGTTAAATTAGTTCAAGTGTTGAATTAATTAACTAACATTGGGCCTTGTTGAGCCCAATTGGAAATAATTATTTAACTAGTGGACTTGAGTAAAATAAAGTAAAGTTTAATTGTGCTCAAATATGTTTGAGACAATTAAATTAAAGTCCATGGGCCTTGTAATTGTTACAAGCCAACTCAAAAATGCATGCATGGGAGGTGAAGAGTTGGGAGGCAACTTTTTGAATAACCAAGGCATGACATGCACATGCTTAACTCCACTTTTTAAAGGACCAAGAAAAGTCTTCCAACCTCTTTCCCTCCCTCACTTTGGCCGAAAATTCCTCTCCTAATTCTCTCCATTTTTTGGTTGAGGAATTCTTACACTTCTCAAAGAAAAATCCTCATATTTTTCTAGTGCAAAATATGAGGGGATCTACCTAGTTAGTGGTGGGCTTGATTTTGAAGGAAGGACTCAAGGACAAAGAGAGCTTGTAGATTTGTCTTGCCTTTGAAGAGCCAAGTTGTAACAACTTGGTTGGAGCCATCATCAACCTCAAGAGGTTGATAGGTATAATTTCTCAACACCCTATGTATGACAAAGGTGTTTAGTATAATTTACACACTAGTACAAAGGTGTTCAAATTTTAATTAAAATTTCGGTTTTATGCCCTAGAAAAGTTTTTGAACTTCCGTTGCGCATTTGAACACCATAAAATCGATCCCTTTCAAGTGGTATCAGAGCTAAGGGTACTAGTTTGTGTAGCATATACATAATATTATATTGGGGTCGATTTCTAACCGCATGAGATGAAATATTTGCAACAAAAATCAAGGTTTTTTAAAGAGGATTTCGGGCAGCTTGTTGCTGCCCATTTCGGGCAGCTCGGGCTGCCCGAGGCAGCCCGAACCTCCATTGAAAATAAAAAAAAGAAAAATTTTGTTGGCGGGAATCCGACGACGGAGCTCCGGCGACGACGATGACGACTAGGGTTTCCAAAAGTGTTTTGGATTATCAAAGTGTCATGGACCTTGATGTTTTTGGGCCATTGGATGGCTAACGTATTTGTGAATTTTAAATGGGCCAAAATGTTTTTGGTGAAAAATTAGTTTTTTTGGCCCTTAAGTTTAAAATTACAAAAGTTGCAAATATTTTCTCATAAAATAAATAATTGAAGTTGGACTTTAATTATTTATAGTAAATTGTGCTTTACAAGAAATTCGGTTATAAATAAATTAATTGAAAAGTAGACAAAGATGTTTGTATACTTTGTTAATTTAGTTTATAATCATGGCGGTTAGTGATTGGTTCAAGATATATAATATTGGATCAATGAATTATTGTGATAATTAATTGATGGTGTATGATATGTGATATTATGCATGAAAGATGATCAAAAGCCCAAGCCCAATTTGCTAGGTGTATGCTAGGATATTTTGTGTTGAATGATTGTAATAATTATCAAATTTAAAGTGGGCTTGGTTTATGGCCTGTTCCCACCCCCATGAGATGTATCCCTGTTTGCCATGGATATTTATTTGTGAATATTAGTATAGTGGATGATCAAGATTGGAAGATGGTGTCCATGATGATTATGAAGATCGAAGACATGTAAATATTGAAACCTAATGTAATAGTTGCATTTGCATCCCTTGCATTTCCCTAGGATTGGACCTAGGCCCGTGTTTAGCTCACACGGGCCATTAGTATTAGGGCGATTGATCATCTTTGTTTGTTTACTGTTTATAATATATGCATGATATGTTATAAATAATAAGTATGTGCGTTATTATTATGATAATAACAAAGTTGCATGAATGCGGCAAACATACGATCAAACATGGCGAGCTTTTAAATAAAATTAATGATGAGACCTTTCAAAATTAAAAAACCCTCATTTTGAATAAGATTCAAAATTAATATCAAGCCCGAAAAGGGGAATTATAAATTTGTTTATAATTTCCATGTCTTCCATCGACAATGGGTGCATGATGAACGCTACCCATACTCGGGGCTCGGCTCATATTATTGGGGGGGCCCTGGGTGCCGGAAAGCTGTGACATCCATTGACATGGTGATGTGAACTACGTGGAACTCCCATGATTTCGGCTCATATTATTGGGGGAACTCATGGCGACCGTCCACTAAGGTTCAACATCGATGGGTAAGGCTTGACATGTGAAGATGAACGATGTCATATTATTGGGTCCTAATCAAACGTGAGACAAAAGTTTACGTAGAGGGTTGCATTGTGATGCAATTGGAAACTACGTTTTAGGGATTATGATTGGATGATATTATTCGGGATCATAATTCGCTAATTGGACCTTACGTACCTACTAAAGAAAGGAGTTTCCCTTTTTCACTAAAGGGTAGTGAAAATGTCAAAACAGTGGGAGCGAAAATTTATAAAGTAAAAGTCCATACTTAATATCTTACTAAATATTTTAAAATAGTCATTAACATTTATCTGTTTTACTTTTCAGTACAAAATTTGACAATGTCTTCAATTCGCAATCCGCTTTCTCCCATACTCGAAAAACACTTATTAACAGGACCTAATTAGATCACATGGCTATGAAATCTGAAAATCGTCTTGAACTCGGAAAAGATTGCATATACACTGACTGAGTCGCCCCCTGCTGAGGTTCCGACTAGCTGCACTTCTGAGGAATTGTAGACCTACAAGGATTAGTGTGACCATGACTTGAAGGCCAGGTGTTATATGCAGGCTTCTATGAATGATGAGTTGCAGAGGCGTTTTGAGGATGCAAAGAGTGCTGCTGACATTCATTTGCACCTCAAGGAGCTCTTTGGAGAGCAAACACGTCCTCTTAGGCATGCTACCGTCAAGGAGCTGATCACTTTGCGCTTGCGAAATGGGGCCTCGGTCCATGAGCATGGCCTAAAGATGATTGGGCTCGTGGACAAGCTCGTTGGCATGGATTTGATATTGCCTTCGGAGTTGACCATCGACGTGTTGCTGTTATCGCTGAAAGGGGATCGGTTACGGTGACCGGAAGCGCAAAGGAAGTTAAAAATTTTGATTTCATGCGGAAATTTCGGCCACCAAGAAGATACTGTGTAGCAAATACAACAAACACCAAATAATGTCATACATAGGGTGTTTTAGAATTTACCTATCAATCTCAAGAGATTGATGAATGGCACCAACCAAGTTGTAAACAACTTGGCTCTTCAAGGATGACAAGTCTACAAGCTCTCATTCCTTCAAAATTAGGCCCACCACTTGCTAGGTAAAACCCCTCTTAATTTGCACTAGAAAATTTTGAAGATTTTTCAAGTAGAAGAATATTTCTTCCTCAACACTTGAAGAAGAAAAAAAGAGGAAAAACTTGGAGAGAAAATATCCTAAAGTTTCGGCCAAGGTGATCAAAAATGAGGGAGGGAAGAGTTGTCTTGGTAGTGCAAAAAGTTGATCCAAAAAGTTGCATGCCATGCATTATTTTAATCAAAAGTAATCCACAACCCTTCACCTACCAAGCATGCATAACCTAATGGGCTTGTAACATTTACAAGGCCCATGGACTTTTTAATTGTCTCAAACATATTTGAGCCCAATTAGACTTTACTTGATTTTACTCAACCCCACTAGCTAAATAATTATTTCTAATTGGGCTCTACAAGGCCCAATGTTATTAATTCAACACTTGAATTAATTTAATTATTTGGACTCTACTAGGCCCACTAGTGCTTAATTAATTCAACACTTGAATTAATTTAATTTAGTCCATAATAATGTTTATGAAAATCACAATTTTCAAGTACATTATTCACTTGGCCTACTTTTAATTTACGAACACATTCATAAATTAAAAGTTACATTTCTCTCATAGAAGTCATACTTCTATTTTTTTCTCAACGCTTATAAACTCATTTATAAGCCGTTCAACACATTGAACTATTTTTACTTCTCAACGGGATCTAGAAAGCTAGTACTTGTGTGGCCCTCAATGGTTCATTGATACAACTAGCTGTGGGTTCACATCTCCATGTGATTCGGACTAAACATGTCCTTATATAAGCATACCCCAATTGCTCCATTCTTACTTATCAACTCCTTGATAACAAGAACGTCAGAACTCAAGTCTGATAGTACCCAACCAATCATGTTAAACGCCTAGCAGCATCACTTACATGATTCCCTAGGTATCAAATGATAGTGCCTGCAAGAATCATTCAATTATGGTTAGCGTACAGTACGGTCCCTTCAACCCATATATCCCGACCGATTCGACAACCATTGGTTTATCGAGAGTTGTCAATGAATCGATACTAGTCGTACTTGCATCGATGGTGTAATCTATGAAACCACTTTCATAATTACCACCATATTCTGATCAGAGATTTCAACCTACATACACATGATAACACATAGGATATCCATACCCGAAGGTAAGCGGTGAATCCCTGACTACAATGCATCGACTCCTATATATTTCGACAGAACACCCAACCTTGCCACCTGATGACCCCATGAGAGTCGGTAAACAAGTCAAAGTGTAATTCTAGCACATAGAGTCTCAATGTTGTCCCGGGTCATAAGAACTAATGGTGTACAACCATAAACTAGGACTTTTCCACTCGATAAGTGAGAACCACTTGGAAAGTCCTTTTATGGAGGGTTGTTCAGTGCACTCTACAAGGAGCACCTATCTGCATGCTCGGACATCACAATGTCCCCTACCAATGAAACATGGTACTCAAATCGCAGATACTAGTCTCGAACTCGAGCGGCCTATATCCTTCTTAGTGGCGGCTGAATCGACTAGGAACCGTTTAGAATATACAGTATTACAAATATGAGTTTCATGATACTCATCATATGAGCATCTCATATTCTTTCTACTATTTGTATATTCAAGGGCTTTATCTATGCAACTAGCATGGGTATACAGATAAAGAAGTGCCAAAACGATAAATTCAAATATTACTAAAATAAAGATTGTTTATACATTGAGTTTAATCATGAACCCTCGGCCAACACTTGGCTCGACGGGCACCTACTCTAACAATCTCCCACTTGCACTAGAGCCAACTACCCATATGCTTCAAACCCATCGATTCGCGATGCTTCTCGAACAATGGTCCAGTTAAGGCTTAGTTAGTGGATCAGCAACATTATCTGCGGAGCCGACTTTGTCAATCGTGACATCTCCTCTCTCCATGATCTTTCTGAGAATGTGGTACTTTCTCAATACGTGTTTGGACTTCTGATGAGACCTCGGCTCCTTTGCTTGAGCAATGGCTCCCGTGTTGTCACAAAACACCGAGACAGGAGCAACTCCATTAGGAATGACGCCCAACTCTTGGACGAAATTCCTTATCCAAACAGGCTCCTTTGCTGCAGCTGATGCAGCAATATATTCTGCCTCAGTGGTGGAATCCGCTGTACTGTCTTGCTTGGAACTCTTCCAAGAGACAGCAGCACCATTGAGCATGAATATGAATCCAGAGGTTGACTTCGAGTCATCGATATCGCTTTGGAAGCTAGAGTCGGTATAGCCTTCCAATTTCAGTTCTCCACCCCCATAAACCAAGAACAATTTATTGGTCCTTCTCAAATACTTGAGGATGTCTTTCACAGCTTTCCAGTGTGGAAGACCAGGGTTGGATTGATATCTACTCACTACACTTAGTGCAAAAGCCACGTCAGGACGTGTAGATATCATCCCATACATGATGCTACAAATCGCAGATGCATAAGGAATGCTGGTCATCGCCGCTATCTCTGCATCAGTCTTGGGAGACATAGACTTGGATAGGGACACGCCATGACACATTGGTAGATGTCCTCTCTTGGACTCATCCATCGAGAACATCTTCACGATGGCATCAATGTATGTGGACTGGGTGAGACCAAGCAATCTTTTTGATCTATCTCTATAGATCTGTATTCCCAATACAAAAGATGCTTCACCCAAGTCCTGCATCGAGAACTTACTCGCTAACCATATCTTCGTTGATTGCAACATTCCTACATCATTCCCAATGAGTAGAATGTCATCAACATACAACACCAAGAATGTCACAGCACTCCCACTGACCTTCTTATACACACAGGGTTCCTCAGGATTATTAGCAAAACCAAACTCTTTGATTGTACTATCGAATCTGAGGTTCCAACTCCTAGATGTCTGCTTTAGACCATAAATAGATCTTTGAAGTTTGCATACCATATGCTCACTTCCGATAGATGTAAACCCTTCGGGTTGAGACATGAAAATCTCTTCCTTAATATCCCCATTAAGAAAGGCTGTCTTAACATCAATCTGCCATATCTCATAGTCATACCATGCAGCTATGGCTTGCAAAATCCTTATGGACTTGAACATTGCAACTGGAGAAAAGGTTTCCTCAAAGTGAACTCCTTGTCTTTGAGTATATCCTTTTGCCACCAATCGCGCCTTGAAGGTCAATACCTTCCCATCCGCCCCAAGTTTCCTCTTGTAAATCCATTTACACCCTATGGGAACAATTCCCTCAGGTGGATCCACGAGATTCCACACTTGGTTCGAATGCATGGAATTCATCTCAGATTGCATCTCTTCAAGCCACTTGGATGAATCGGCATCAGATAATGCTTCCTTGAAGGTCCTTGGATCACATCCATGGTTAGGCTCATCATGGCCCTCTTCAAGAAGAAGACCATACCTCATAGGTGGTCTCGAGACTCTCTCGGATCTTCTAGGAGCTTGTATCCCCTCTCTTGGCTCTACGGGTGTGGGTTCTACAATTGTGGGTGTCTCTCGAACCTCTTCGAGTTCTATCATCTCGCCTTTTCTATCTAATAGAAATTCCTTTTCCAAAAAGGTTGCATTTCTAGAAACAAACACCTTTGTTTCTTGGGAATGATAGAAGTAGTATCCAACCGAATTCTTTGGATATCCCACAAAGTAACATAAAATGGATCGACTATCCAATTTTTCTCCCACTACCTGCTTCACATAAATAGGGCACCCCCATATTCTAAGATAAGAATATTTGGGTGGCTTACCCATCCATATCTCATATGGTGTCTTATCAACTGTCTTTGTATGGACATTGTTCAACAACATTGCCGCTGTTTCAAGCGCATATCCCCAAAAGGATGGCGGCAACTCAGTGAACCACATCATAGATTGAACCATGTCCATCAAAGTCCGGTTACGACGCTCCGAAACACCATTCAACTGTGGTCTGGCGGGCGAAGTCCACTGCGAGAGAATCCCATTCTCCCTAAGATACTCTTGGAACTCGGCACTCAAGTACTCACCACCTCGATCCGATCGAAGTGTCTTGATGCTTCGTCCCAATTGCTTCTCTACTTCACTTCTGAATTCTTTGAACCTTTCAAAGGCTTCAGACTTGTATTTCATCAAATACACATACCCATACCTCGAAAAGTCATCAGTAAAGGTGATGAAGTAGGCATGTCCATGCTTAGTGGTGATGCTAAACGGACCGCACACATCGGTATGGATCAAATCCAATAACCCTTTGGCTCGCTCCACATGGCCCTTAAAGGGAATCTTGGTCATCTTTCCTTTTAGACAGGATTCACAAGTCGTGAGAGCATTAATATCAGACATATCAAACATGCCTACTCCCACAAACTTGTTCATCCTTCTTAGGGAAATATGTCCTAATCGAGCATGCCATAATTGTGCCGAATTTAGAGTATCTTGTTTGCGCTTGTTTGTTGTTGTTATAACTTGGACATTGTTAAGTGGAATATCTTTCAATTTTAAGGTGTAGAGATCGTTTTCAAGTTCTCCAGTACCAATTAAACATTCATTCTTGTAAATATTGCAAACACCTTTGCTAAATAAACAAGAAAATCTATCTTTATCTAACATAGAAATGGAAATAATGTTTTTCACCAACTCAGGTACAAACAAAACGTCTCTTAACAAAACTTAAAATCATTGTTCAAAATTAAAGAAACATCTCCAACAGCTTTGGCAGCAACTGTTGCCCCATTGCCCATCCTCAAAAAGGTCTCACCTTCCCTGAGCCTCCTACTTCTTCCCATCACCTGAAAATCATTACAGAGATGTGAGCCACAGCCGGTATCCAATAACCAAGAAGTAGAGTTAATTGAAATGTTTACTTCGATATAGAATATACCGTTTCCATGAACTCTTCTGGGCAAGATATTCCCTGCAGTTACGCCTCCAATGTCCAGGCTTCTTGCAGTGATGACAGATGTCAACAGTCTTGTCAGCCTTCACTGGTGTGGCTGCCACTACGGGACCCGGAGTCTGCCTCTTCAAGGGCACGCTCTTTTTGGGACGTTGGAAAGAACGCTTCTTTCCCTTCCCAGGTGGACCGGTCTTCGTACCAGATGAAGAGCCCACAAAAAGAACCGGCTTCTCTTTCTTGATGGTGGACTCAAAGGTCACAAGCATGTTCACCAACTCCTCAAGGGTCGGCTCCATCTTGTTCATATTGAAGTTCACCACAAAAGGATCAAATGAGCTAAGCAGCGATAAGAGCAACACGTCGGTGGTCAACTCCGAAGGCAAGATCAGATCCATGCCAACGAGCTTGTCCACGAGCCCAATCATCTTCAAGCCATGCTCATGGACCGAGGCCCCATCTCACATGCGCATAGTGATCAGCTCCTTGACGGTAGCATGCCTAAGAGGCCGAGTCTGCTCACCAAAGAGCTCCTTGAGGTGCATATGAATGTCAGCACCATTCTTTGCATCCTCAAAACGCCTCTGCAGCTCATCATTCATAGAAGCCTGCATAAAACACCTGACCTTCAAGTCATGGTCACACCAATCCTTGTAGGTCTGCAATTCCTCAGGAGTGCAGCTAGTCGGAGCCTCAGCAGGGGGCGACTCAGTCAGTGTATATGCAATCTTTTCCGAGTTTCGGACGATTTTCAGATTTCTTAGCCAAGTGAGATAGTTAGGTCCGGTTAACACATGTTTTTCGAGTATAGCGGATAGCGGGTTGCGAATCGAAGACATTGTCAAATTTTGTATTGAAAAGTAAAACAGATAAATGTTAGTGACTATTTTAAAATATTTAATAAGATATAAAGTTTGGACTTTAACTTTATAAATTTTCGCTCCCACTGTTTTGACATTTTCACTACCCTCTAGTGAAAACGGGAAACTACTTTCCTCAGTAGGTACGTAAGGTCCAATTAGCGAATTATGATCCCGAATAATATCAGCCAATCATAATTTCTAAAAGGTAGTTTCCAATTGCATCACAATGCAACCATTTACGTAAACTTTTGTCTCACGTTTGATTAGGACCCAAAAATATGACGTCGTTCATCTTCACGTGTTAAGCCTTACCCATCGATGTTGAACCTTAATGGACGGTCGCCATGAGTTCCCCCAATACTATGAGCCGAGATCATGGGAGTTCCACGTAGTTCACATCACCATGTCAGTGGATGTCACAGCTTTCCGGCACCCAGAGCTCCCCCAATAATATGAGCCCAGCCCCGAGTACGGGTAGCGTTCATCATGCACCCATTGTCGATGGAAGACAAGGAAGTTATAAAAAAATTTATAATTCCCCTTTTCGGGCTTGATATTAATTTTGAATCTTATTCAAGATGAGGGTTTTTAATTTTTGAAAGGTCTCACCATTAATTTTATTTAAAAGCTCGCCATGTTTGAACGTATGTTTGCCGGATTCATGCAACTTTGTTATTATCATAATAATAACGCACATACTCATTATTTATAACATATCATGCATATATTATAAACAGTAAACAAAACAAGGATGATCAATCGCCCCAAAACTAATGGCCCGTGTGAGCTAAACACGGGCCTAGGTCCAATCCTAGGGAAATGCAAGGGATGCAAATGCAACTACTACATTAGCTTCCAATATTTACATGTCTTCGATCTTCATAATCATCATGGCCACCATCTTCCAATCTTGATCTTCCACTATACTAATATTTACAAATAAATATCCATGGCAAATAGGGATACATCTCATGGGGTGGGAACGGGCCATAACCCAAGCCCACTTTAAATTTGATAATTATTACAATCATTCAACACAAAATATCCTAGCATACACCTAGCAAATTGGGCTTGGGCTTTTGATCATCCTTCATGCATAATATCACATATCATACACCATCAATTAATTATCACAATAACTAATTGATCCAATATTATATATCTTGATCCAATCACTAACCGCCACGATTATAAACTAAATTAACAAAGTATACAAACACCTTTGTCTAATTTCAAATTAATTTATTTATAACCGAATTTCTTGTAAATCACCATTTACTATAAATATTTAAAGTCTAACTTAAAATATTTATTTCATTAGAAAATATTTGCAACTTTTTTAATTCTAAACTTAAGGGCCCAAAAACTTATTTTTCACCAAAAACAATTTGGCCCATTTAAAATTCACAAATATGTTAGCCATCCAATGGCCCAACAACTCAAGGCCCATGATACTTTGATATTCCAGAACACTTTTGGAAACCCTAGTCGTCATCGCCGTCGCCGGATTCCGGCAACAAAAAAAATATATATTTTTTTTTAAAACATAGGGGTTTCGGGCAGCCCTTTGGGCTGCCCTTGCTACCCGTTTC
Source organism: Primulina tabacum (assembly GCF_025594145.1). Taxonomy (NCBI): domain Eukaryota; kingdom Viridiplantae; phylum Streptophyta; class Magnoliopsida; order Lamiales; family Gesneriaceae; genus Primulina; species Primulina tabacum. The sequence goes on from NC_134564.1 coordinate 8,962,160, forward strand.
GGGCAGCCCCTCAAGCTGCCCGAAATGGGCAGCAACAAGCTGCCGAAATATGTCCCCAAGGTGGCCTTGATTTTGTTGCAAAATTTTTTTCTCATGCGGTTAGAAATCGATCTCAACATAATATCTTGTAATTGCTACACAAAATCGTAACCATAGCTCGGATACCACTTGAAAGGGGATCGGTTACGGTGACCGGAAGCGCAACGGATATTAAAAATTTTGATTTCATGAGGAAATTTCGGCCACCAAGAAGATATTGTGTAGCAAATACAACAAACACCAAATAATGTCATACATAGGGTGTTTTAGAATTTACCTATCAATCTCAAGAGATTGATGAATGGTACCAACCAAGTTATAAACAACTTGGCTCTTCAAGGATGACAAGTCTACAAGCTCTCCTTCCTTCAAAATTAGGCCCACCACTTGCTAGGTAAATCCCCTCTTAATTTGCACTAGAAAATTAAGAGGATTATTCAAGGAGAAGAATATTTCTTCCTCAACACTTGAAGTAGAAAAGAAGAGGAAAAACTTGGAGAGAAAATGTCCTAAAGTTTCGGCCAAGGTGATCAAAAATGAGGGAGGGAAGAGTTGTCTTGGTAGTGCAAAATGTTGATCCAAAAAGTTGCATGCCATGCATTATTTTAATCAAAAGTAATCCACAACCCTTCACCTACCAAGTATGCATAACCTAATGGGCTTGTAACATTTACAAGGCCCATGGACTTTTTAATTGTCTCAAACATATTTGAGCCCAATTAGACTTTACTTGATTTTACTCAAGCCCACTAGCTAAATAATTATTTCCAATTGGGCTCTACAAGGCCCAATGTTATTAATTCAACACTTGAATTTATTTAATTATTTGGACTCTACTAGACCCACTAGTGCTTAATTAATTCAACACTTGAATTAATTTAATTTAGTCCATAATAATGTTTATGAAAATCACAATTTTCAAGTACATTATTCACTTGGCCTACTTTTAATTTACGAACACATTCATAAATTAAAAGTTACATTTCTCTCATAGAAGTCATACTTCTATTTTTTTCTCAACGCTTATAAACTCATTTATAAGCCGTTCAACACATTGAACTATTTTTACTTCTCAACGGGATCTAGAAAGCTAGTACTTGTGTGGCCCTCAATGGTTCATTGATACAACTAGCTGTGGGTTCACATCTCCATGTGATTCGGACTAAACATGTCCTTATATAAGCATACCCCAATTGCTCCATTCTTACTTATCAACTCCTTGATAACAAGAACGTCAGAACTCAAGTCTGATAGTACCCAACCAATCATGTTAAACGCCTAGCAGCATCACTTACATGATTCCCTAGGTATCAAATGATAGTGCCTGCAAGAATCATTCAATTATGGTTAGCGTACAGTACGGTCCCTTCAACCCATATATCCCGACCGATTCGACAACCATTGGTTTATCGAGAGTTGTCAATGAATCGATACTAGTCGTACTTGCATCGATGGTGTAATCTATGAAACCACTTTCATAATTACCACCATATTCTGATCAGAGATTTCAACCTACATACACATGATAACACATAGGATATTCATACCCGAAGGTAAGCGGTGAATCCCTGACTACAATGCATCGACTCCTATATATTTCGACAGAACACCCAACCTTGCCACCTGATGACCCCATGAGAGTCGGTAAACAAGTCAAAGTGTAATTCTAGCACATAGAGTCTCAATGTTGTCCCGGGTCATAAGAACTAATGGTGTACAACCATAAACTAGGACTTTTCCACTCGATAAGTGAGAACCACTTGGAAAGTCCTTTTATGGAGGGTTGTTCAGTGCACTCTACAAGGAGCACCTATCTGCATGCTCGGACATCACAATGTCCCCTACCAATGAAACATGGTACTCAAATCGCAGATACTAGTCTCGAACTCGAGCGGCCTATATCCTTCTTAGTGGCGGCTGAATCGACTAGGAACCGTTTAGAATATACAGTATTACAAATATGAGTTTCATGATACTCATCATATGAGCATCTCATATTCTTTCTACTATTTGTATAGTCAAGGGCTTTATCTATGCAACTAGCATGGGTATACAGATAAAGAAGTGCCAAAACGATAAATTCAAATATTATTAAAATAAAGACTGTTTATACATAGAGTTTAATCATGAACCCTCGGCCAACACTTGGCTCGACGGGCACCTACTCTAACAATCGCTGCCTAGCTCATTTGATCTTTTTGTGGTGAACTTCAACATGAACAAGATGGAGCCGACCCTTGAGGAGTTGGTGAACATGCTTGTGACCTTTGAGTCCACCATCAAGAAAGAGAAGCTGGTTCTTTTTGTGGGCTCTTCATCTGGTACGAAGACCGGTCCACCTGGGAAGGGAAAGAAGCGTTCTTTCCAACGTCCCAAGAAGAACGTGCCCTTGAAAAAGCAGACTCCAGGTCCCATTGTGGCAGCCACACCAGTGAAGGCTGACAAGACTGTTGACATCTGTCATCACTTCAAGAAGCCTGGACATTGGAGGCGTAATTGCAGGGAATATCTGGCCCAGAAGAATTCTGGAAACGGTATGTTCTATATTGAAGTAAGCATTTCAATTAACTCTACTTCTTGGGTATTGGATACCGGATGTGGCTCACATATCTGTAATGATTTGCAGGTGATGGGAAGAAGTAGAAGGCTCAGGGAAGGTGAGACCTTCTTGAGGATGGGCAATGGAGCAAGGGTTGCTGCCAAGGCCGTAAGAGATGTTTGCTTGTATTTGAACAATAATTTTAAGTTATTTCTGAGAGATGTTTTGTTTGTACCAGACTTGGTGAAGAACATTATTTCCATTTCTATGTTAGATAAAGATGGATTTTCTTGTTTATTTAACAATGATATTTGCAATATTTACAAGAATGAATGTTTAATTGGTATTGGAGAACTTGAAAACGATCTCTACACCTTAAAATTGAAAGTTATTCCACTTAACAATGTCCAAGCTATAACAACAAACAAGCGCAAACAATATACTCTAAATTCGGCACAATTATGGCATGATCGATTAGGACATATTTCCCTAAGAAGGATGAGCAAGCTAGTGGGAGTGGGCATGTTTGATATGTCTGATATTAATGCTCTCACGACTTGTGAATCCTGTCTAAAAGGAAAGATTACCAAGATTCCCTTTAAGGGCCATGTGGAGCGAGCCAAAGGGTTATTGGATTTGATCCATACCGATGTGTGCGGTCCTCTTAGCATCACCACTAAGCATGGACATGCCTACTTCATCACCTTTACCGATGACTTTTCGAGGTATGGGTATGTGTATTTGATGAAATACAAGTCTGAAGCCTTTGAATGGTTCGCAGAATTCAGAATTGAAGTAGAGAAGCAATTGGGACGAAGCATCAAGACACTTCGATCGGATCGAGGTGGTGAGTACTTGAGTGCCGAGTTCCAAGAGTATCTTAGGGAGAATGGGATTCTCTCGCAATGGACTCCACCCGCTACACCATAGTTGAATGGTGTTTCTGAGCGTCGTAACCGGACTTTGATGGACATGGTTCGGTCTATGATGGGGTTCACGGAGTTGCCGCCATCCTTTTGGGGTTATGCGCTTGAGACAGCGGCACTGTTGTTGAACAATGTCCATTCAAAGGCAGTTGACAAGACTCCATATGAGATCTAGATGGGTAAGCCACCCAAATATTCTTATCTTAGAATATGGGGGTGCCCTGCTTATGTGAAGCAGGTAGTGGGAGACAAATTGGATAGTCGATCTATTTTATGTTACTTTGTGGGATATCCAAAGAATTCTGTTGGATATTACTTCTATCATCCCCAAGAAACAAAGGTGTTTGTTTCTAAGAATGCAACCTTTTTGGAAAAAAATTTCTATTAGATAGAAATGGGGAGATGATAGAACTCGAAGAGGTTCGAGAGACACCCACAATTATAGAACCCACACCCGAAGAGCCAAGAGAGGAGATACAAGCTCCTAGAAGATCCGAGAGAGTCTCGAGACCACCTATGAGGTATGGTATGCTTCTTGAAGAGGGCCATGATGAGCCTATCCATGGATGTGATCCAAGGACCTTCAAGGAAGCGTTATCTGATGCCGATTCATCCAATTGGCTTGAAGCGATGGAATCTGAGATGAATTCAATGCATTCGAACCAAGTGTGGAATCTCGTCGATCTACCTGAGGGAATAGTTCCCATAGGGTGTAAATGGATTTACAAGAGGAAACTTGGGGCGGATGGGAAGGTATTGACCTTCAAGGCGCGATTGGTGGCAAAAGGATATACTCAAAGACAAGGAGTTCACTTTGAGGAAACCTTTTCTCCAGTTGCAATGTTCAAGTCCATAAGAATTTTGCTAGCCATAGCTGCATGGTATGACTATGAGATATGGCAGATGGATGTTAAGACAGCCTTTCTTAATGGGGATATTAAGGAAGAGATTTTCATGTCTCAACCCGAAGGGTTTACATCTATCGGAAGTGAGCATATGGTATGCAAACTTCAAAGATCTATTTATGGTCTAAAGCAGGCATCTAGGAGTTGGAACCTCAGATTCGATAGTACAATCAAAGAGTTTTGTTTTGCTAATAATCCTGAGGAACCCTGTGTGTATAAGAAGGTCAGTGGGAGTGCTGTGACATTCCTGGTGTTGTATGTTGATGACATTCTACTCATTGGAAATAATGTAGGAATGTTGCAATCAACGAAGATATGGTTAGCGAGTAAGTTCTCGATGCAGGACTTGGGTGAAGCATCTTTTGTATTGGGAATAAAGATCTATAGAAATAGATCAAAAAGATTGCTTGGTCTCACCCAGTCCACATACATTGATACCATCGTGAAGCGGTTCTCGATGGATGAGTCCAAGAGAGGACATCTACCAATGTGTCATGGCGTGTCCCTATCCAAGTCTGTGTCTCCCAAGACTGATGCAGAGATAACGGCGATGACAAGCATTCCTTATGCATCTGCGATTGGTAGCATCATGTATAGGATGATATCTACACGTCCTGACGTGGCTTTTGCACTAAGTGTAGTGAGTAGATATCAATCCAACCCTGGTCTTCCACACTGGAAAGCTGTGAAAGACATCCTCAAGTATTTGAGAAGGACCAATAAGTTGTTCTTGGTCTATGGGGGTGGAGAAATGAAATTGGAAGGCTATACCGACTCTAGCTTCCAAAGCGATTCGATGACTCAAAGTCAACCTCTGGGTTCATATTCATGTTGAATGGTGCTGCAGTCTCTTGGAAGAGTTCAAAGCAAGACAGTACTGCGGATTTCACCACTGAGGCAGAATATATTGCTGCATCAGCTGCAGCAAAGGAGGCTGTTTGGATAAGGAATTTCGTCCAAGAGTTGGGCATCATTCCTAATGGAGTTGCTCCTGTCCCGGTGTTTTGTGACAACACGGGAGCCATTGCTCAAGCAAAGGAGCCGAGGTCTCAACAGAAGTCCAAACACGTATTGAGAAAGTACAACATCCTCAGAGAGATCGTGGAAAGAGGAGATGTCACGATTGACAAAGTCGGCTACACAGATAATGTTGCTGATCCACTAACTAAGCCTTTACCTGGACCATTATTCGAGAAGCATCGCGAATCAATGGGTTTGAAGCATATGGGTAGTTGGCTCTAGTGCAAGTGGGAGATTGTTAGAGTAGGTGCCCGTCGAGCGAAGTGTTGGCCGAGTGTTCACAATGAAACTCTATGCATGAAAAGTCTTTATTTTAATAATATTTGAAATTATTATTTTCGCACATCTTTATCTGTATACCCATGCTAGTTGCATAGATAAAGTCCTTGAATATACAAATAGTAGAAAGAATATGAGATGCTCATATGATGAGTATCATGAAACTCATATTTGGAATACTGTATATTCTAAACAGTTACTAGTCGATTCAGCCGCCACTAAGAAGGATATAGGCCGCTCGAGTTCGAGACTAGTATATGCGATGTGAGTACCATGTTTCATTGGTAGGGGACATTGTGATGTCCGAGCATGCAGATAGGTGCTCCTGGTAGAGTGCACTGAACAACCCTCCATAAACGACTTTCCAAGTGGTTCTCACTTATCGAGTGGAAAAGTCCTAGTTTATGGTTTTACACCATTAGTCCTTATGACCCGGGACAACATTGAGACTCTATGTGCTAGAATTACACTTTGACATGTTTACCGACTCTCATGGGGTCATCAGGTGGCAAGGTTGGGTGTTCTGTCAAAACATATAGGAGTCGATGCATTGTAGTCGGGGATTCATCGCTTACCTTCGGGTATGGATATCCTATGTGTTCTCATGTGTATGTAGGTTGAAATCTCTGATCAGAGTATGGTGGTAATTATGAAAGAGGTTTCATAGATTACACCATCGATGCAAGTACGACATGACACATAGTATCGATTCATTGACAACTCTCGATAAACCAATGGTTGTCGAATCGGTCGGGATATATGAGTTGAAGGGATCGTACTGTACGCTAATCATAATTGAATGGTTCTTGCAGGCACTATCATTTGATACCTAGGGAATCATGTAAGCGATGCTGCTAGGCGTTTTACATGGTTGGTTGGGTACTATCAGACTTAAGTTCTGACGTTCTAGTTATCAAGGAGTTGATAAGTAAAAATGGAGCAATTAGGGTATGCTCATATAAGGACATGTTTAGTCCGAATCACGTGGATATGTGAACCCACGGCTAGTTTTATCAATGAACCATTGAGGGCCACACAAGTACTAGCTTTCTAGATCCCGTTGAGAAGTAAAATAGTTCAATGTGTTGAACGGCTTATAAATGAGTTTATAAGCGTAAGGAAAAAATTAGAAGTATGACTTCTATGAGAGAAATATAACTTTTAATTAGTGGAAGTTTTCGTAGATTAAAAGTAGGCCAAGTGAATAATGTATTTGAAAATTGTGATTTTCATAAACATTATTATGGATTAAATTAAATTAATTCAAGTGTTGAATTAATTAAACACTAATGGGCCTAGTAGAGTCCAAATAATTAAATTAGTTCATGTATTGAATTAATTAAATAACATTGGGCCTTGTAGAGCCCAATTGGAAATAATTATTTAACTAGTGGACTTGAGTAAAATCAAGTAAAATTTAATTGGGCTCAAATATGTTTGAGACAATTAAATTAAAGTCCATGGGCCTTGTAATTGTTACAAGCCCACTCAAAAATGCATGCAAGGGAGGTGAAGAGTTGGGAGACAACTTTTTGAATAACCAAGGCATGGCATGCACATGCTTAACTCAACTTTTTCAAGGACCAAGAAAAGTCTTCCAACCTCTTTCCTTCCCTCACTTTGGCCGAAAATTCCTCTCCTAATTCTCTCCATTTTTCTCTTCATTTTGGTTGAGGAATTCTTACACTTCTCAAAGAAAAATCCTCATATTTTTCTAGTGCAAAATATGAGGGGATCTGCCTAGTTAATGGTGGGCTTGATTTTGAAAGAAGGACTCAAGGACAAGGAGAGCTTGTAGATTTGTCTTGCCTTTGAAGAGCCAAGTTGTTTACAACTTGGTTGGAGCCATCATCAACCTCAAGAGGTTGATAGGTATAATTTCTCAACACCCTATGTATGACAAAGGTGTTTAGTATATGTTACACACTAGTACAAAGGTGTTCAAATTTTAATTAAAATTTCGGTTTTATGCCCTAGAAAAGTTTTTGAACTTCCGTTGCGCATTTGAACACCATAAAATCGATCCCTTTCAGATAAGGTTCATCAGGCCAATAAATACAGTTGGAGCATTTGTTAAACCAAATGGCATGACAATAAATTCATAATGTCCATACCTGGTTCTAAATGTTGTCTTCGGTATATCAGAATCTCGGACCCTCAACTTGTGATATCCAGATCTCAGATCGATCTTGGAATATACAGAAGAACCCTGTAACTGATCAAATAAATCGTCGATACGAGGCAATGGGTATTTGTTCTTTACCATTGCTTTATTCAGTTGTCCATAATCGATGCAAAGTCTCATCGAACCATCCTTCTTCCGGACAAACTGTACCGGAGCACCCCAAGGAGATACACTCGGTCTAATGTAACCCTTGGCCAATAATTCTTCGAGCTGTTCTTTCAATTCTTTCAATTCAATAGGTGCCATTCTATAGGGAGCTCGAGATATAGGAACGGTACCTGGTATGAGATCAATGCTGAAATCTACCTCTCGGACTGGAGGTAACCCTGGAATCTCGTCTGGGAATACATCCACAAACTCGCATACCACCGGCAGATCTGCCAATGTTGGGCTCGATTTCAATAGATCTACTGAATATACAAGGAACCCATTTGCTCCTTTCTGCAACAATCGACTCATAGACAACAAAGATATCAAAGGAATTTGAGCTCTGGAACCCTTACCGTAGAATTTCCACTCATTAGCCATCTCTGGTCTGAATCTGACAATCTTCTGGAAACAATCTACAGTGGCTCTGTACTTAGTTAACATATCGATCCCAACAATACAATCAAAATCAGACAACCCAAGCACAACACAGTCTAATTCAATCTCATTACCCTCAAACTGTAGCATGCAATGTCTAACCGATGTCACTGATATCAAACCACTCCCCAATGGAGAAGAAATAGACACTACAGCAGATAATGACTCGACAGGTAAAGTATGCATTAATGCAGAAATGAAGGTATGAGATGAACCCGTATCTATCAATACATAAGCAGGATAACCGCAAAGAAAACAGTTACCTGCTATCACATCGTCTGGTGCATCTTGGGCCTGCTCTTCTGTCATTGCAAATACTCGAGCCTGCTGTCTAGGAGGTTGGTTCACAATCTGGCTCCTTTCTGGTCTCGACTGGGACTGTGCAGATGGCGGCTAGAAGGAATTGACAGATGATGCTTGCCTCTCAGGCTGAGATACTGATGCAGATGATCCTGCACCCTGAGATCGCTGTGACCCTCTCTTTTGACAGATCTGGCGAAATGTCCTTGCTGTTTGCAGATATTGCATCGCCCAACCATTCCCTGACAGTGATCTGTAGGATGTCTGCCTCCACAAGTACTTCAATACACCCCTGTATAATCTGAACTCTGGCCAGAACCCCTCTGTCGGGACTCACCTGAGCTTGATGAACTGCTACCCGACTTCTTGAACTGTTTTCCCTCGGGCTTTCAGTTGATCTTTCTTGCCATTGCTACTACCACCACTCTCGAATCTAGGAGGAGGTTGAAATGAGGGCTGTGGTGGTCTTGGAATCGGAGCAGCATACGAAAGTCCTCGTTGCTTAATCAGTCCCGCTTCCGCTCCCTTGGCTCGGTTTAAGGCATCTGCAAAGTTGTTCGGTCTGCCGGTATTCACTAGGGTAAAGATATCAGGATTCAAGCCATTGATAAACTAATCTGCAATGGCCTCGTCATTCTCTGCGACGTGAGGAGCAAATCGGAGCAATGTCGAAAACTTTGCCATATACTCTTCGATGTTCAGCTGTCCCTGTCTTAGATTGGCAAACTAGGCACCTTTATCCTTTCGGTCTGACACAGGAAAGAAGCGTTGATAGAACTCTGCTTTAAAAACTTTCCAAGTGATCTCTTTGCCACGATGCTCAAATGCTCTCTTTGTGGTAAACCACCAATTCTTCGCTACTTCATGCAATTGATGGCCAATTAACTTCACTCGACGCTCATCGGTATAGTCAAGGGACGCAAATAACATCTCGATGTCATCTAACCAGCTCTCACACTCAATAGCGCTCTCATTACCTTTCCGTGTCGACGGTTTAAAGGATTGAAACCGTTTCAGTAGTGTCTCCATCGGTGTTGCAGTAACATCCATCGGATCATTAGAAATACTGCCCTGTTCTGGTACCGGACGCACAGGCACTGTTGCTCTTCGAGGAGGCATATCTGATTATCACACGGATTAGTACACAATCTATACAATCTGTTTCAGTCCTCCTCTGATCATATACCTCTGATCCAGAATCGATTTTGATTCATTTTATTCTTAATACATGTCGCAATCAATCAGATAACCTAGTAAACATGTATTACTGCAAGAAACATGCTTTCATATATAACATATGTAAATCAACATACAATTAATAGCATGCTAGCATCATCAAAGCAAGGAAGACGACTCGATCTACCCCGCTCATTTACTTCTATTCCAGTCTACAGAACCTACTGCTCTGATACAACCTGTTGTGGGAACCCGGGCTCTAACTTAATTATCTTTGGGATTAAGTGGATCTTTGCTAGAAAATGGGTCATAAAAAAAAATTTCCTTTTAAACATTATAAATTATTGTATATGATCATATGCATGTGATAACTCTATTTATTTCATTAAAAGGAGTACATGTCTTGTTCCATTTCATTTATACAAACTAGTGTTGATAACAAACTACATATCACATGTAGAACATCTAGTTGTCTTCTACGCCCAAAATCACCACGCTATCCAATCTCAGTCACGCTCTCCTTGAACCTGATCCTGTCCCTGTTCCACCTATTGTCATGCACACATACAGACACAACAACAGCCGGATACTCTGGTGAGAACAAATCCTAATATAACACAACGTATCATGCATATCATGCAAGCATATGTAAGATATAAAGCATAAATCAAGAACATGTATCTAATCTAAAACATAGATCAAAAGAATGCTATACATCAAATCTTGAACTTCAAATCTTTGACTCGACTCCAATCTAAGTCTAGAGATCCCGGTGTGAATAAGACATAACAATCTCCCACCTACTCTCCCAATCGGGGTGGCGGTACGTCTTATTCCCGGACTTCGGCCCTCTCTGTGTCGAATATCTACAATAGGAGTCGATCTTCTCCAACATATCTCGACACTACCAAACATCCGGTATCTTGGCATATCTGCCAACGACTCACCTATTTCATGTGCACTGTTATAATTCTATAAACAAGGCATAACCATATCAAATTATAAACAATATAGTATGTGATTTTGGGAAAATCAAATAAGGTCTAATTTGAGTTGTGTCTTCCCGAATCAACATCTAATTATACCTTTCCGGGTTCAATCTTTGTCGATGTCGAAGTCTTGACATTGAAGCTTGTCGATATCAATCTGAAATGGCAATGTCGAATAACACAATATCAATCAATAACTCAACCAATACAGGTACGTATCAATATTCATTCCCGGTACATTTCGACGGCATAACGGCACAATCTCGCAATACCGGTCAACTCAAACACCAATAATCAATAACCATAACTCATAATTCTCATCATAACACAATCTACCATGCTGAAATCTGCATAATCTCCTACACATATATGCTGGAAAATCGTAATAATCGCATACGGTAACATTTCTTCGATCCGGTTTCGATTCTACTTATCTCGATATATCATGAACACATCATATAGCTCAAAATCTGATTTCCCCAACATGCTATTTCAATTCAAGCAATAACATAACAAAACTTACATCCTTTAGAAGCCTATGATGCAAGGAGCAAGAATCTAAGTTCGGATTCAAACTCGGATGGTTAGATGTTGCACAACCAAGTTGTTAATATATCTTGAAACTTGAAGGAATTCTAACTCTTCTCTCGGTGCTTGTTGCTGGAGCATGAAAGAAATGAAGCCAATTCCTATATATATCTTGCATGGTGAGGGGCAAATGGCTAATTCTTTGTTCAACACGTCTCGCGCATATGCGCGACATCACTCGGCGCATATGCGCGAGACAATATTTTCTCGGCGCGTGTCATGCACAACGCCTCGCGCATATGCGCGCCCTCAATCGGCGCATATGCGCGAGGTCCTTCAAATTTCTTCACAACTCTCGGGTACCCTCGCGCATGTGCGCCGATTCCTGTCACGCATATGCGCGAGGTGTTCTGCCCATTTCGCGCATATGCGCCCGGTCTGGTCGCGCATATGCGCGAGTCTCATTCCTCGCACAAAATTCAAACTTCTTTCCGGCTCCCCCGGTTTGATCCGTTCTGTCTATAATAAAATCAATTAATTAACGAATAATTTCAGATTACCATACTTAAATCCTCGGGCATTACACGCTGCATCTCATAATTAATATATTTCAGGTCTTGCTCAGCTTGGAATGCATAGGCAGTGGCAGCTGCATAGTCCGCCGGTCGCATCATCATCACATCACGGTGTATGGTAGGTCGAAAGACATCCATGAAGCGCTTTAATTTCTTCTAACTTTAACATTTTCAAATAACTTAACTCTAACATCCTCTCAAAAACCTCTCAAACCCTTCATAAGTCATAAATCTTAAAAGTACTTAGATCATTAGCATGAGTCGTAAAATAGGTCATAAACGTAAGTGTGGAAAACTAGCGTTGGTACTCGGGTTGTGTGCAATTTCAGTCCAGCAAGATCAACCATCAAGTCCCTCATTAACATCAACATCATGCTCACCTGCATTAACCACACCTAGTGAGTCTATTAACTCACAAAACTTAACCATGATAACAAGTAATACATACACAATCACATGCAACAGTGAAAATAATTTTAATAAAATAGCTTTTCATGAACATGCATAAACTTAAACAATTTTTTCTTTCATCATATACGTTTTTCTTTTGATCATATACATTTCCTTTTCATCATATAAGTTTTCCCTTTTCATCATATACGCATGCATTTTCCTTTTATTGAATTTGGAACATTAATTTTTATTTTCGTTTCAGCTGAAGGCCGATGGATCCATCTACGTGTAACCACAGTATTGGACGGCGGGGACATCATCGACACTCTCACCCATCAACCGAGCTTTGGCCTTTCATATCATCATATAATGTCGATCGGAATACGATCATTGGGCTCTCTCTGGGGCCTTCTCCCATAACCGGGCTCTCTTTGGGGCTTTTTCTTCTCGATATATCCAATCATATCATCGTATTAGTCAAAATCACTTCACCTCATTCAAATTTTCATATTTTCATCACTTATAAAAATTCATGATTATAGAAATCATTTTTTTCTTTTAAATCAAGCATACAACATGTGGGGACCCGGACGCTAACTCCATCTTATCAATCATCATTGGGATTAAATGGATCAATTAAAAAAACTAGGTCGAAATATTGTTTTTAAGTTGAACATCTCATAAGCAAGTGTACAAAATACTACAACAAGTTATGCTCCTTCTTATTTAATTACAAGAGCAAGTGCAATCTAAAACCTGATCAAGATACATAGTTGTTCAAAATAAAGT